>NC_134360.1:34024974-34212474 GCF_048569485.1 Anomaloglossus baeobatrachus | reverse complement strand
ACAACAAAAGCTCACTACACAGTACAACCTGCAGAGGCTCAAAGTAAGGGTGCCAAAGAAGCCCTCTTGTGTAAGGCAAATAAATGGAAAAATCTCACCGGTATCTCTTATGCTCGATTTCCTGGTGATAAAAGAATCTCAGAGGGGATCCACTAAATACATAGCTACCAAAAAAACCCTCAAACGATGATCTATTGGTGGCGTGCTCCAGTCTCCCTACGCGTTTCGTCGTACAGCACTCATCAGAGGAGCTTTTCTGGATTAGAGTCAAGAGTAAAGGCCCTGTCACACACAGAGCTAAATCTGCGGCAGATCTGTGGTTGCAGTGAAATTGTGGACAATCAGTGGCAGGTTTGTGGCTGTGTACAAATGGAACAATATGTCCATGATTTCACTACAACCACAGATCTGCCAAAGATTTATCTCTGTATGTGATGGGGCCTTTACACACCTCTTGTGCAGAGGTAGACGCCTCCAATGGACCACCAATGGATCATCGTTTGAGGGTTTTTTTGGTAGCTATGTATTTAGTGGATCCCCTTCTGAGATCCTTTCATCACCAGGAAATCGAGCATAAGAGATACCGGTGAGATTTTTCCATTTATTTGCCTTACACAAGAGGGCTTCTTTGGCACCCTTACTTTGAGCCTCTGCAGGTTGTACTGTGTAGTGAGCTTTTGTTGTCTTTTCCGATACAGGTCAGTTGACCTTCTGGTTTCTGATAACTTTCTTCAGTATCGGATTATCACTATATGTGTACATTGTCTGTTAATTTTCCCCTAATTTTAAAGAAAATATTAAAAGTTATATTTTATCATTACCCTGCTATTTTACCTATGTCTCTCCATTTGGGTAATTGCTCCTGCTATTGATTCAGATTTATACAGCCACCACTAGGGGGAGCTCATCACAGGCAGAGTTATACAGCCACCACTAGGGGGAGCTCATCACAGGCAGAGTTATACAGCCACCACTAGGGGGAGCTCATCACAGGCAGAGTTATACAGACACCACTAGGGGGAGCTAATCACAGGCAGAGTTATACAGCCACCACTAGGGGGAGCTCATTGCAGGCAGATTTATACAGACACCACTAGGGGGAGCTAATCACAGGCAGAGTTATACAGCCACCACTAGGGGGAGCTCATTGCAGGCAGATTTATACAGCCACAACTAGGGGGAGCTCAATGCAGGCAGATTTATACAGCCACCACTAGGGGGAGCTCATCACAGGCAGAGTTATACAGACACCACTAGGGGGAGCTCATTGCAGGCAGATTTATACAGCCACAACTAGGGGGAGCTCAATGCAGGCAGATTTATACAGCCACCACTAGGGGGAGCTCATCGCAGGCAGAGTTATACAGACACCACTAGGGGGAGCTCATCACAGGCAGAGTTATACAGACACCACTAGGGGGAGCTTATTGCAGGCAGATTTATACAGACACCACTAGGGGGAGCTCAATGCAGGCAGATTTATACAGACACCATCAGGGGGAGCTCATTACAGGCAGAGTTATACAGCCACCACTAGGGGGAGCTCATTGCAGGCAGATTTATACAGCCACAACTAGGGGGAGCTCAATGCAGGCAGATTTATACAGCCACCACTAGGGGGAGCTCATCACAGGCAGAGTTATACAGACACCACTAGGGGGAGCTTATTGCAGGCAGATTTATACAGCCACCACTAGGAGGAGCTCATCGCAGGCAGCTTTATACATTCACCACTAGGGGGAGTTCATCGCAGGCAGTTATACAGTGACCACTAGGGGGAGCGCATCGCAGGCAGTTATACAGTCACCCCTAGGGGGAGCTCATCGCAGGCAGATTTATACAGCCATCACTAGCGGGAGCTCATCGCAGGCAGATTTATTCAGCCACCTCTAGGGGAGATCATCGCAGGCAGATTTATACAGCCACCACTAGGGGGCGCTCATTGCAGGCAGATTTATACAGCCATCACTAGGGAGAGCTCATCGCAGGCAGATTTATACAGCCACCACTAGGGAGAGCTCATCGCAGGCAAATTTATTCAGCCACCACTAGGGGGAGCTCATCGCAGGCAGATTTATTCAGCCACCACTAGGGGGAGCTCATCGCAGGCAGATTTATTCAGCCACCACTAGGGGAGCTCATCGCAGGCAGATTTATTCAGCCACCACTAGGGGGAGCTCATCGCAGGCAGTTATACAGTCACCCCTAGGGGGAGCTCATCGCAGGCAGATTTATACAGCCATCACTAGGGAGAGCTCATCGCAGGCAGATTTATTCAGCCACCTCTAGGGGGAGATCATCGTAGGCAGATTTATACAGCCACCACTAGGGAGAGCTCATCGCAGGCAGATTTATACAGCCACCACTAGGGGGAGCTCATTGCAGGCAGATTTATACAGCCACCACTAGGGGGAGCTCATCGCAGGCATTTATAAACAGCCACCACTAGGGGGAGCTCATCGCAGGCAGATTTATTCAGCCACCACTAGGGGGAGCTCATCGTATGCAAATTTATACAGCCACCACTAGGGGGAGCTCACTGCAGGCAGATTTATACAGCCACCACTAGGAGGAGCTCATCGCAGGCAGCTTTATACATCCACCACTAGGGGGAGTTCATCGCAGGTAGTTATACAGTCACCACTAGGGGGAGCTCATCGCAGGCAGTTATACAGTCACCACTAGGGAGAGCTCATCGCAGGCAGAGTTATACAGACACCACTAGGGGGAGCTCATTACAGGCAGATTTATACAGCCACCAATAGGGGGAGCTCATTGCAGGCAGATTTATACAGCCACCACTAGGAGGAGCTCATCGCAGGCAGCTTTATACATCCACCACTAGGGGGAGCTCATCGCAGGCAGATTTATACAGCCACCACTAGGGAGAGCTCATCGCAGGCAGATTTATTCAGCCACCTCTAGGGGGAGATCATCGTAGGCAGATTTATTCAGCCACCACTAGGGAGAGCTCATCGCAGGCAGATTTATACAGCCACCACTAGGGAGAGCTCATCGCAGGCAGATTTATACAGCCACCACTAGGGGGAGCTCATCGCAGGAAGATATACACAACTCCTATGGGAAATTTATTTGCATTTGCAATTTGTACATGAAAAAAAAGAAGAAAAAAAAGAAACAGAGACTGGCAATTTTGACTTTATATGAGAGTGGCTGGGAGTCAGGTGTAAAACAATGTAACAGGCCGATGATGGGTTGGGGAAAAAAATGGCAAAGTGAGATGTTCCTGTTCCTACATTGCTTGTCTGTTACTAGGGAGAAATGCATCCTGCAAACAGCGCTTTGCTCTTAATATGGAGGCGGGCGACATCGGGCCTTATTAGAGAATGTGAGCGTTGTCTAGAGACAGAATGTCACCATCACAAAGTATTTATTCTCTGCCCGCTCCTTTAGATCTATGTCAGCCCCGAGCAATCCATCATGCGGTAGATACAAGGTTGCTCTATGTGACGAGTCAGATTTAAATCGACCTTGAGCAGGACCTTCATTCTCACATGTGGCCACTAGGTGGCAGCGAAGCTTCGCCTTTAGAAAACACAAAAAAAAGCAATAAAGTGTTCTAAAGTTCGGGCACGTAATCCGTACCTCGGCGCGGGGACCGTGCTGTGAATTGGAAAGCGTTTGGTGGCCATACCAATTAACTCATAACCCGAGAGCGCTCTCTATTGTATATGTCACTGGAAGAATAAAAGGTACCGGATCACGGCGGCATTAATTTACACGGATAGAAACAGGCGTCGGACACGTATGTAATCACGAAGGCCACACGTGAGGATCAGTGTGTACAACGTCCTAATAAATCAGGAATCAGCAGTTACAGAATTTCATATGAATGTTTCAGAATAGATAAAGAACACTGTGCAAAAGTTCTAGGCAGGTGTGAAAAAAATAAAGAAAAGTAAAAATGCTTTAAAAAAAATAGAAATGTTAAGAGTTGACTCTTTATCAATTTACAAAATGCAAAAGTGAATGAACAAAAGATAAATCTGAATTCCATCAATATTTGGTCACCATCCGTCGCCTTTATCACTTATTCTAGATACATTTGTACAGCCAGAATTTGCAGGATTATATTCAGGAATGTCTGAGTGACAAGATTATACCAGACAAGTGATAAGGAGTGTCATTTTCAAATGTGAAGTCATTAACTGAAACAGAAACAGCCGCGTGGGAGGCTTAAAACTGGGTGAGGAACAGACAAACTGCTATAAAGGTGAGATTGTGGAAGGCAGTTTCATGTCATAGGTCATACACCATGGCAGGAGTGTAACAAGGCACCAGGTTGTTATACTTCATCAGCAAGGTGTCTCCTAAGAAAAAATTGGAGTGTCAATATGTTCTGTTCAAGCTCCTTTGAAGAAGAACCTAGAAAAAGGCAACATTGAGAACTGTAGACACAGTGGATGGCCAAGGAAACTCAGAGCAGCTGATGAAAGACACATTTGCTTCCTTAATTTCAAAATGAAAGAAGTTCAAAAGTGCCATCAACTCAGGACAGGCAGCGGCTCGGGACAGGCAGCAACTCGGGACAGGCAGCAACTCGGGACAGGCAGCAACTCGGGACAGGCAGCAACTCGGGACAGGCAGCAACTCGGGACAGGCAGCAACTCGGGACAGGCAGCAACTCGGGACAGGCAGCAACTCGGGACAGGCAGCAACTCGGGACAGGCAGCAACTCGGGACAGGCAGCAACTCGGGACAGGCAGCAACTCGGGACAGGCAGCAACTCGGGACAGGCAGCAACTCGGGACAGGCAGCAACTCGGGACAGGCAGCAACTCGGGACAGGCAGCAACTCAGAACCGGCAGCAACTCAGAACCGGCAGCAACTCAGAACCGGCAGCAACTCAGAACCGGCAGCAACTCAGAACCGGCAGCAACTCAGAACCGGCAGCAACTCAGAACCGGCAGCAACTCAGAACCGGCAGCAACTCAGAACCGGCAGCAACTCAGAACCGGCAGCAACTCAGAACCGGCAGCAACTCAGAACCGGCAGCAACTCACAACCGGCAGCAACTCACAACCGGCAGCAACTCACAACCGGCAGCAACTCACAACCGGCAGCAACTCACAACCGGCAGCAACTCACAACCGGCAGCAACTCACAACCGGCAGCAACTCACAACCGGCAGCAACTCACAACCGGCAGCAACTCACAACCGGCAGCAACTCACAACCGGCAGAAACTCACAACCGGCAGAAACTCACAACCGGCAGAAACTCACAACCGGCAGAAACTCACAACCGGCAGAAACTCACAACCGGCAGAAACTCACAACCGGCAGAAACTCACAACCGGCAGAAACTCACAACCGGCAGAAACTCACAACCGGCAGAAACTCACAACCGGCAGAAACTCACAACCGGCAGAAACTCACAACCGGCAGAAACTCACAACTGACACAGTGGTTGGCCAAGGAAGCTCAGAGCAGCAGATGAAAGACACATTTGCTTCCTTAACTTCAAACTGGGAAGATGTTCAGCAGTGCCATCAACTCAGAACTGACAGCAACTAGAGGACCCAGCTACACCCATCTACTGCGCAAGGAAGTCGGGCCACAAGTGAGAGCAGCATCAAGACACAAGGTAGTTATACTTCATCAGCAAGGTGTCTCCAAGGCAAAAGTTTCCAAAGCAGATGAAAACTTTTGCACATCATTGTACGTATCAAGATGAAGAATAAAACTGTTACATTTGTTGAAAACTTCACATCACCAATTTGGGTCATGTACTTGGTGTCAACTTTCTTTTATTATCTAAATAAGGAGAGAAGTTAGCTACTTTCTTCTTAACTTTGTGCACATTTGTTTTCCCCTAATGTTTCTCTAGTGTCCTCTATAGGTAGCTAACCAGTACAGGACACCAATGCCGAACTCTTATAACCCTAGAACAGAACGCTAGTCATGTTATAAGGCTTCTTAAAGGGATGGAAACCCCATGTGGCCCAAATTAGCCCCACTCCGTTCCACCTCATCCTCCCGTTGGAATCTCCCATTTTGGGGTGATTTCTGCCTGGGACACCCCTGAATTTGCAGTGACTGTTTAATTCTGATAGTGCCGGATTATTGGACATTCCATATTATTAGATTTGTATTAAATCAGTTCAATAGTTAAAGAGAAAGTCAACTTTTGTCTGTGTAATGAGTTCACCTTGAGCTGCAATACCAGTCACTGCCTGAGGACAAAGGTGGCGCTGTTTATTAAATTTAAACAGTCTGATTTTTAAATTAAAGCCCCTTTAAATAATTTTGTAGGTAAACACCATTAAAAAAACAACGTCAGAAGTTATAATTTCATATCAGGTGTCATGTAAGACCGTTTTAATCCAGCTGTGACATGATCGGCGATTTCTCTGGAAGTTTCGCCCTGAATCTGGCCCTGAGCGCGGCTTGTGTGAGCAGGAAATTGCTATAATGCGATTTGATCCAGGTGAATGGACATCAGGAATTTGCTTGGGGACAAATTAGCTGCTTAGAGCCACCGCGGTCAGTGACCGGCTGAAAAACAACACGATCAGCGCCAAATATCACGGTGACCTTGTCCTATACGACCGGATTAATGCCTAATTTTAAATACAGGTTCAAAAATAAGGGCCGGGGGTTTCTCAGGGGCTGCGTTTGTCTGCATGGTCAGATTTTACATTATGATGACGATTGCTTATGTAGAAGAGATCACCTTGAGAATTCAGAACGTCTGATCCCAAATACTGATTAATCTATAAATCAGATAAGAAACAGCGCCCCCTTTGTCTACAGGCGGTGTCTGGTATTGCAACTCAGCTCTATTTAAATCTATGTCTCTCTTTGTGCAGACATATTTTATTGTTCACTTGCTTCCCAAATGTAACATTAAGCAACTTACTAAATAGTTTCCATTCAAAATTTTCTAGCATTTTGATGCAGCAAGTCTTTTTTTTTCTGCAGAGGTCTCAGCTAATAAAAAACACAAATCCTCAAGTGCTCCTACTCTCTAATTCCCCTCCTTTCTCTTACTTTTAGCATCAGGGAGAGGATTGTGCACAGATCTGCAGTGGAGAGGGAAGAAAGCATCTAGAGTCTTATGGACAGAAGCAAAACAGGTTATTTTTACGGAGGGAAACAAATAAGTGCAGGATAGAAGCTGAGCTGATATAGAGCTAGCCCATTCAGCTTATATTATTGGGAGGGACATGCCCACGAGAGAAAGCATCTAAAGTTTTATGGAGAGCAGCAAAACAGGCTATGTTTAAGAATTAATGCAAATAAGTACAGGATAGAAGCTGAGCTGATATAGAGCTAGCTCATTCAGCCTATATTACTGGGAGGCACACTCCCATGGGGGAAAGTATCTAAAGTCTTATGGAGATCAACAAAACAGACTATTTTTTGAGGAAAGCAAATTAATACAGGATAGAAGCTGTGCTGATATATGAGCTAGCTCATTCAGCCTATATTACTGGGAGTGACACTCACATGGGAGAAATGATCTAAAGTCTTATGGAGAGCAGCAAAACAGGCTATTTTTAAGGAGGAAAGCAAATAAGTACAGGATAGAAGCTTTGCTGATATATGAGCTAGCACATTGAACCTATATTACTGGGAGGGACACTTACATGGGAGAAAACATCTACATTCTTATGGACAGCAACAAAGCAGGCTATTTTTTAAGGAGGAAAGCAAATAAGTGCAGTATAGAATCTGTGCTGATATATGATCGAGTATATTCAGCCTATATTACTGAATCTGAGCTGATATATGAGCTAGCACATTCAGCCTATATTACTGGAAGGGACACTCCCATGGGAGAAAGCATCTAAAGTCTTATGGATGGCAACAAAACAGACTATATTTAAGGAGGAATGTAAATAGGTGCAGGATTGAAGCTTTGCTGATATATGAGCTAGCACATTGAACCTTTATTACTGGGAGGGACACTCACATGGGAGAAAACATCTACATTCTTATGGACAGCAACAAAACAGGCTATTTTTAAGGAGGAAAGCAAATAAGTGCAGAATAGAAGCTTTGCTGATATATGAGCTAGCACATTGAACCTTTATTACTGGGAGGGACACTCACATGGGAGAAAACATCTACATTCTTATGGACAGCAACAAAACAGGCTACTTTTAAGGAGGACAGTAAATACGTGCAGTATAGAATTTGTGCTGATATATGATCGAGTACATTCAGCCTATATTACTGAATCTGAGCTGATATATGAGCTAGCACATTCAGCCTATATTACTGGAAGGGACACTCCCATGGGAGAAAGCATCTAAAGTCTTATGGAGAGCAACAAAACAGACTATATTTAAGGAGGAATGTAAATAGGTGCAGGATAGAAGCTGTGCTGATATATGATCTAGCACATTCAGCCTATATTACTGGGAGGGACACGCCCACGAGTGAAAGCATCTAAAGTGTAATGGAGAGCAGCAAAACAGGCACTTTTTAAGGAGGAAAGCACATAAGTGCAAGATAAAATCTGTGCTGATATGAGCTAGCACATTCAGCCTATATTACTGGGGGGAACACTCCAATGGGAGAAAGCATCTAAGGTCTTATGGAGAGCAGCAAAACAGACTATATTTAAGGAGGAATGTAAATAGGTGCAGGATAGAAGCTGTGCTGATATATGATCTAGCACATTCAGCCTATATTACTGGGAGGAACACTCCAATGGGAGAAAGCATCTAAGGTCTTATGGAGAGCAGCAAAACAGACTATTTTTAAGAAGGGAATCAAAGAAGTGCAGGATAGAAGCTGTGCTGATATATGAGCTAGCACATTCAGCCTATATTACTGTGTGAGCAGAAATCCATTCACTTCTATGAGATGGACAGAGATAGCTGCTCCATCAGTCTCATAGAAATAAATGGAGCGATGGTCACGATAAGGCGTCGTTCACACAGGGGAAATTGGGATCCTCTTTCTTGGGATCGGTGGTGATCATGAACGAATTTAGAGGGAAAACCCCTTTAAATATTTTGGTCCAAGCTCATTCTAAAAAAAGTCAGGTTTTACAGGCGTCAAATTGAAATTGGAAAATCTCGCAGGTATCTGGATCGCTGGCTCCATTGTCTGCACGCATTTGCATATAAAGTAATTTAGGTCTAAATGAACAATTAAATTGGAAAAGTGGCTGAGCAACGGAGGGGCATGGTTCAATTATCCTGCTATCCGCAGGTCTGCTAAGGGCGGTATGTTCATGTGCCATATGGGAATGTTCCAGTGATTAAATCCCGCCATTTATTTTGAGGACATGGACCCCTTTGGGGGCACAAATATATATTTTTTCTTTACAGAAATGCTTACATTATAAAATAAAATAATCATTTTTGCAAAAAAAGTAGCACTTTTCTCATTTACAGCCTCTACGTTGCTGCTTTTGTCTATTGCTGATTATAAAATGAGTAAACCAAGAATCCATCAGTGAGCTCATTCTGACATGGAGGATGTAATTCTTATCTGTTTTTTTATGAACTCCTCTGTGATAATTTATGAACATGAAAATTAAGCTAAACTTTGATGTGGTCATAAGTCAGAAAAATAAACACTTAGAAAAGAAGACGACAGAGCGAGTTCACTGTCGGATTCTTAGCCAACTCTTCCTACAGCCAACAATGTGCAGGGAAACATAGAACATGTGAAAGCGAGAAGGTGCAAAATGTATAATAAGCCACAACGGCTTATGCTTTGAACGTAAAATATAAGAAAGTAGGTAAAAAACTTTACCCTAAAGTGTCAATATCCTTTCATTTTTGGGAAACATAAAGCCATATGAATTAACAACTATGACTAGGTAAACATTCCCCAATTTAGAGTTGGGGGCCTCTGAGTCACTATGCAATGTATGCTCCTTCCTCCTTCACTGAGGCTTTCGATGGGCTGCAGCGGTCACTATGCCATGCATGGTACTAGCCTCTCACTGAGGCTGGTGATTAACTGCAGTGGTCACTATGCCATGCATGCTACTACTCCCTCCCTAAGGCTGGTGATTGGCTGCAGCAGTCACTATGCAATGTATGCTACTACCCCTTCCCTGAGGTTGATGACTGGCTGCAGTGGTCACTATACCATGCATTCTACTAACCCCTTCCCAGAGGCTGGCGATGGGCTGCAGCGGTCACCAGGCCTGCTTCAACCCCCATCCATGAGGCTGGTGATTGGCTGCAGCAGTCACTGTGCCATGCATGCTACTACTCCCTTCTCTGAGGCTGGTGATTAGTTGTAGTCATCACTATGCCATGCTTGCTACAACCCCCATTCATGAGGCTGGTGATTTGGCTGCAGTGGTCAATATACCATGCATTCTACAACCCCCTTCCCTGAGGTTGGTGATTGGCTGCAGTGGTCACTATCTCATGCATGCTAGTACTCCCTTCCCTGAGGCTGGTGATTGACTGCAGCAGTCACTATACCATGTATGCTACTAATCCCTTCCCTGAGGCTGATGATTAGCTGCAGTAGTCACTATGCCATGCATGCTACTAGTCTCTCCCTGAGGCTGGTGATTAGCTGCAGTGGTCACTATGCCATGCATGCTACTGGTCTCTCCCTGAGGCTGGTGATTAGCTGCAGTGGTCACTATGCCATGCATTCTACTACTCCCCACCCTGGGGTAGTGATTAGCTGCAGTGGTCACAATGCCATGCATGCTACTCCCTTTCCTGAGGCTGGTGATTGGCTGCAGTGATCACTATACCATGCATTCTACAACCCCCTTCCCTGAGGTTGGTGATTGGCTGCAGTGGTGACTATGACATGCATGCTACTTACTCTCTTTCCTGAGGCTGGTGATTGGCTGCAGTGGTCACTATACCATGCATTCTACTACCCCCTTCCCTGAAGTTGGTGATTAGCTGCAGTGGTCACTATGCCATGCATGCTACTATTCCCTTCACCGAGGCTGGTCATTGGCTGCAGCGGTCTCATGGATGTACAATGGGGATGTAGAAGAGGACCTGTTGAACCACTGGGGCAGCGGCACTGGAATGGCAAAAGCAGTAAAATCAGCCAAAATGTGTGTATCATGCGGATTTTTCGGTGAGTCTCCAGAGATATCCGTTGGCGGCAGAATCTGCCACATATGGACCAGTCCCTATAGGGCTATACTGATACAATTCATACAACCCACAAGGCATTTTCATTGATATGCGGTCACCTACTTTGTTAAGTTGACCCTTGTGGTCACCAATAAATGCGATTGTGTGTTCTTCTTCCACATTTACAGCAATGGACGTAAGTCGTGTATCAGGGCTCTCGAAAACAGGAGCAGCTTCCAGGGGATCCCAACTCGCCATGGGGCTCGGGGTGTGGTCTGAACCACAAGGATAAGCATCTAATGTATCCTGCAAAGAAATAATATATACATTCAGGTACAATGAGTCTATTAAGATGGAAATCCTAACTGAGGCTTTACTTTTTCTTACATATGGGTAATTAAGGAGGACTCGTCATTTCCAATAAATACTGTATGTAATTTTTTTTTTACCTGGTGTAAATGCCGCTATTCTCCTGAATCCAGCGATGTTTTTCTTTTGTTCCTACTCGTCTCCGTTCCTGAGATATGGCCCTTTCTTCCCCGTATATGAATCCAGTCTAATTACCAACTGGGCATGCTCCTCAAGACGACGCCCACAGAAGAGGTGATGACCACACCCCCTTTGCTTAAAAGGCTACATTTATATACTGGGAAAAGGCGGCCATATCTCAGGATTGGAGAGGAGCAGGAACAAAAGAAAAACATCGCCGCATTCAGGAGAACAGCGGCATTTATACCTGCTAATAAAAATTACACATGTATGGCAGGTGACAGGTCCCCTTTAAATCACAAGAACCCCAAATTGTGACCTAAAAGAAGCTGTTACCTTATCTACTACCTAAAATGATCAAATTTTAGACTTTAGAAACAGGTTTGGGGCAGCTGCTGCCAATCAAAAAGCTGCTCATTTTACAAACTTTACATCCTTGTGTTTCTAAAACATTACATCTTAGCGGACAACTAAAGGTACGTATAGAATCAGCCTGATAGTGCCAGTATAGCACTGGCTTTAGATTATATAGGAAAATCCTGGTGATTGGTGCGATTTAAAAGAGGATGTATCATCTTGTGTCTTCCTGAGCGCGCCGCTCCTCCTTTGCTTTTTTGCTTCCTGGAAGCCAGAGCCTACCTAATGATTGCAGATTCATTGTCATTGTCATGCTGCTGGTGTGAACTGTGCACCTACCCCCCATTGCAAACAGTGGTAGGTGCAATGGTGTGGAGCACTAGAGGAGCACAGAGATACTGAAGCCACCGTTAGAGCAGCCTTTACAAGCTCTATAGCAAAGAGCTGGTAAACTAGCACAATTTGCCTAGGAATCCAGCCACTTCAGAATGCAGACGTGGTCGGTAAACTATGCAATGAGCTGTAAGTAATGACATATTTTGTTTTTACAAACCCTTTCCAATTTTACCCCTTTCATAAGAAGAATA
The DNA here is from genome assembly GCF_048569485.1 of Anomaloglossus baeobatrachus. Classification (NCBI taxonomy): domain Eukaryota; kingdom Metazoa; phylum Chordata; class Amphibia; order Anura; family Aromobatidae; genus Anomaloglossus; species Anomaloglossus baeobatrachus. Next base: position 34,199,995 of record NC_134360.1, on the reverse strand, counting down.
TGCCTTTAATTTGGCCCCGGTAGGGGAGGCAGGCTGCCGTCTAGGGCACTATCGTGGGTCTGGACAGCTGACAACATGACCATACATGAAAGTTACAAACATGGAACACGCCATTGAGTGACCAATACTCACGGATGGAAGCTGAACACAGTTGGACTTGACGTCGTATTCGATATACGCCACTTCCCTGCCGTCATCTTTTCCATCCCGGGTGTAGCAGACGTCTCTGGTGCGATTGATCATTCGATCGATAAGATCCATAGGATATAAGCACAAACCTGATTCTTCACCGACTCTTCCGGCAGCAGCATTCCAGGACGAGAAGACGGCAAAGAGGACATCTCCGGTGGTGTTTAGGACGCCCCTTGCCATCTTCTCCCCAGGTTGGGCCACGTAGGCGGCCTGAAGAATGTTATAACTCCGACTTTCGCCTTTAGTTTGGCAACTAAGTGGCAACTCCACGTAGGAATAGTAATGGGAGTCATCGGGGCAGATGCGAGAGATGTAGGTCTTGTATTCCCTGGAGGCCGATTTTAAGTCGCGACGATAAAAGAGGAAATAAACATTGGATCGGTGAGTGAAGACCTTCACAAAGTGGTGGTTGTACTCCGAGAGTCGCCCAACTACTGCCAACTTGGCCGTTTCTTCATAGGAGAAAACGGAATGGGAGTCACTTCCTCCGTTCAGGTTGCGGGTGGTGATGGGAGGAATGCCCCCCACACCTTTACTGGTGTAGCCCCTTCCAACAAACAGAAGAGGGGTACCATCCTTGGAAAGCCCAACCAAGCCAACGGTGGTGACATTTGGATCGTTGGCGGCAACGTACTGGGAGTCCACTGGTCTTTCGGGTTTAAAGAGGACCTGATCGACGGAGCCCAATAGTCTTTTCTCACAAATGCCTTGATACACGCTGCCGCATACGATCAGCTCTTTTTGGCTCGGTACAACCAGCAAAAGCTTGTTGTGATTGCTCGTATTCTGGGCATGTGCACAATCGGAGGTGACCGGTGGCAAACAATCCTTGCTGTCCCTTTTGGGTCCAGTCTGAACGGGATCAGTCTGAAGCAATAAATCCTCGGTTAACTGGTAAAGATAATTGGTGGCACCAACATATAGGGTCCCTGTGTTGGCGTCCATGGTGAGGTGGTTGAACATTGTGTTGTTCTGTGAAAACGTAACGTAGGCTTGTGTGCCGGAGACCGAGGTGCCGAGAAGACACAGGGCGGTGAGGAGGACAGTTTCTGGTGGCATGATGATCATTCTGGAAGAGAAGAAAAATAGTCATCAGTTCACAGGAAAACATGGGAAGACCCCTATTCACCAAGAAACCCAATTCAGAAATTTTTCAGCAGTTTTCAGCAGTTTCATTATCATTAAAGGCAGGATTAAAATAACATCATAAGAAAATAAGTCATTGTCCAAAGTGGAAACCCCCTCTAAACACTAGGATAGCATCGTCCCTTTAAATTGATAACCGGATCAGTCTCAGACGAGATGGTAATAACATGGCGGAGTCGCTCTCATAGGAAATGGTTGAATACAATCCTTTATAAAACAGGATTTTTTCCACTGCTACTTCTACATGAATTTAGGAAAACCACATAAAACAAGCTCCAACTCAAAGGGCCCCTCTGTAAAAACTTCAGCCCTGTAAACATAGGCCTATGATGCCATTTGTGTGTTAACGGCAAATATTTTTCTCATACTCGGTGGAGGAAGATTTTTATTTTATATTTAGATTTTTGTATCCTGAAATGATACATCTTTATATACACCTTGATTTACACGCACTTTCTCAGTCCCTTCTCCCTCTTCCTTACACGATGGAGATGCTGCTGCCACTTTATATAATACCCCAATACCTACAGCTTTCAATTTGGCCGTCCCCTCACGCATACCAAAACTCGCACAATCAACCGGCAACCCTGGCACACAAGCCTGACTAAAGAACGGAGGCGGGCTTCCAGGGTTGCTGAGCAGAGATAGAAGATCCCATTCCACCGAGTACTTCATTGCCAATGTCAAGTACACACTCACTGTCGCAAAACAAATCTACTTCTCATCTCTCACATCCTCCCTGTGCCACGACTCTAAACAGTTATTCAACACTTTCAATTCTCTCCTCCGTCCCCAAGCACCACCTCCCTGTCCTTATCTCAGCTCAAGACTTTGCTTCATTATTTAAGCAGAAGATTGACAACATCAGAGAAAGCTTTGGCTCAGAGTCCCCGTAGCCCCTCACCAAAACTACTGATCCCTCTTCCTCTAAATCCAACTTCTACACCATGACAGAAGATCACATCTCACCATCTGCACACTTGAAGCACCCCTGTCGCATCTCATTCCCAACCTCACCGCAGTCCTCATCACGACCCTAACCCATCTCTTCAACCTATCACTAACAAATGGTGTCTTCCCCCTCATGCTTTAAACATGCCTCGATCACATCCATCCTTGACCCTTTCTCTGTGTGAAACTATCCCCCATAAAACTTCTCCCTTATGCCTCAAAACTACTGGAACATCAGGCCCATCTTGACCTGTCCTCCCACCTCTCCTCCTGCTCCCTCTTTGACCAGCTACAATCTGGCTTCCGTCCACATCCAGTGAAACTGCCCTAACTAAAGTCACCGGTGACCACAAAAGCCTAGCGACACACTCTGTCCTCCTCCTCCTGGACCTGTCCTCTGCCTTCGACACAGTGGACCATTCCCTCCTATTACAGATTCTCTCATCTCTGGGCATCACAGCCTTGGCCCTATCTTGGATCTCCTCATACCTAACAGACCGAACTTTCAGCGTCTCCCACTCTCACACCACTTCCTCATCTCGCCCCCTATGTGTTGGTGTCCCCCAGTCAGTTCTTGGACCCCTGCTGTTCTCCATTTACACCTTCGGCCTGGGACAGCTCATAGAGTCCCATGGCTTTCAGTATTATCGCTACGCTGATGATACGCACATCTACCTCTCTGATCGTCTCCTCCCTACAAACCAAAATCTCACAATGTCTCTCAGCTATTTCATCCATCTTTTCGGCTCGATTTCTGAAACTGAACCTGGAAAAAACAGAATTCATCATCTTCCCTCATGTCCCTTTACGACTCCACCAGATCTATCCATCATGGTCAACGGCTGCTCACTCTCTCCAGTCCCAAACACTTGTTGCCTCGAAGTAACCCTTCACTCTCCTTCAAGGCACATATCCAAGCCCTTTCCACCTCCTGTTGAGTACAACTCAAAAAGATTTCCTGGATTCAAAACATTCCTTAACCAAGATTCTGCAAAAACACAGTGCATGCCCTCATCATCTCCCGCCTTGAATACTGCAACCTCCTGCTCTGTGATCTCCCTTCTAACATTCTTGCACCCTTCCAATCTATCCTAAGCTCTGCTGCGAGTCTAATCCACCTTCCATCCTGCTATTTCCCGGCCTCTCCTCTCTGCCAATCCCTTCACTGGCTTCCCATTGCCAAAGACTGTTTCAAAACCCTAACCATGACATACAAAGCCATCCACAACCTCATCCATACATCTGTGACCTAGCCTCCCGGTACCTACCTGCACGTAACGTCCAATCCTCACAAGATCTCCTTCTCTACTCCCCTCTCATCTCCTCTTTCCACCATCGCATCCAAGATTTCCCCCGTGCCTCCCCCATACTCTGGAATGCTCTATCCCCACACATCAGACTCTCTCCTTCCATGGAAACCTTCAAAAGGAACCTGAAGACCCACCTTTTCCGACAAGCCTACAACCTGCCGTATCCCTCAGTCCACTACACCATGACATGACCAGCTCTACCCTCACCTACTGTATCCTCATCCATCCCTTGTAGACTGTGAGCCCTCGGGCCAGGGTCTTCTCTCCTCCTCTACCTGTCTTGTATTGTGCATAATTATTGTACTTTTGTACATATTTTCATATATGGAATAAAATGGCGCTATAATAATAATATCCTCTGTATACAGTGTATGATGAAATTCAGGCAGCCACCACTAGAGGGAGCACACTACATACTGTTTGTTCATTGACCTTAATAATAAAACTGTACGCAAGAAGCTCCCTCTAGTGGTGACTGCAGACATCCTGAATTATGTAATGTATCCCTTGTAAACACACACACACACACACACACACACACACACACACACACGAGGTTTTAGAGCTTTGTATCACAAAAATGGAGCTGAGGGCACAGGGAAGTATTATTTGTCATTGTATATATGTATAGAAACTTTGAGGATAACTTGGATATATAAAATAAGTAACATTTATTAAAACAGAAGTAAACTCATTTTATCATAGTTATGTTCAGTGCTTTATAGATTTAACAAAATGCGGCGCTGGTTTGTTTTATGCATTTTTTTTGTAGGATTAGTACAATGGTATAAACCGATCAATATCTCGACTGATTGAGAACAATGAGTCTGCCGGATCTCGCACAGTCTGTTTGATTTTCTTGCCGGCTTATGACCTTGGGCACGTCGCTTAATCTTATAATGTCCGCGGCTCAGGCAGGTTTGGGCTCATCAATATAGAAAGGGACCTGACACTACTGTAAACATTAGACAATAGGTAAAATACCGACACATAGAAACAGAGCATTCACCGATATAATCTCCGGATAAAACCTTAGAGGAGGGAACGGGATTTACGGGCGATTATCCTATTCCTAGTAAATGGCTCTGTACATGGATAATGTTACGGGGGGCTGTCTGATAATAACCGAAAGGAGTATCAGACAGTCAGGGTCCACCGTGCAAAGACTTTGCTGCAGACTATGGCAGAGTGCAATACCTCTGTTAACTCACAGAAGGATATAATAAGTAAGTAAAGCAATTCCTCCCTTACTTGGAGGGTGTGTGGAATGATCTCTGTTAATAATCACAGAGACAAAGGCAATGTGTGCGAAATGGCACCTACCTAGGTCCGCTCTTCTAGTGGTGCAAAAGAGACGAACAGCAGCCTAAGCCGCACAAAGCTCCTACCTGCGTTCGCTCCACTAGTGTGCGAGGACACGAACCACTAGATATGGCACCTGCCTAGGTCCGCTCTTCTAGTGGTGCAAAAGAGACGAACAGCAGCGTAAGCCGCACAAAGCTCCTACCTCTGTTCGCTCCCCTAGTGTGCGAGGATACGAACAACTGCCAGACGCAGTATAAGGAACGTTACCCTAGCGGCAACGTCCACCTACGAGTAGAATCACAAGGCCCAGCCAGACCATGTGCCTCAGGCACCTGCCTATGTCCACTCCCCTAAGAGGTAAGGATACGGACAGCAGCCGAAGCTGTAAGGTATAAGAACGCTACCCTGCCGGTAGCGCTCACCTAGCATAGACAGAGGAATGCCTAGAGGAACGCGCACAGAGCGTCTACTCATATGCATGAACCAAGAGGACTGAGCACCATGCGGCGTGTGTCAGGGTCTTATATAGACTCTGTGCCTCATCCAAGATGGAGGACACCAGAGCCAATCCGCTGCCAGAACGACAGGAGTGACGTCATGCTGGCCTATCACCGAGCAAGACGTCACAAGCACATGACCAGCGACCAATCGGCATAGAAGGTGTCAGAGACATGTGACCTCGTGTCAGCGATGATGTCACCCGCACATGTGCAATGGCTCCAAGATTGGACTTAGTCTCCGGCGCTCGCACATGTGCAGTAGCAAGAAATCTGGACTTAGTCTCCAGCGCTCGCACATGTGCAGTAGCAAGAAATCTGGACTTAGTCTCCAGCGCTCGCACATGTGCAGTAGCAAGAAATCTGGACATAGTCTCCAGTGCTCGCAGCAATCGTAACAGTACCTCCCCCTCAAGGGCCCCCCTCCCGGCGACGCAGGTAATCGGCAACTAAGTCGGGAGCATGGACAGCCTCCTCAGGCTCCCAAGAGCGATGTTCCGGGCCATAGCCCTCCCAATCTATCAAGAAGAACCTGCGCCCTCTAACCATCTTAGAACCAACTATGGCTCGTACCTCATAGCTAGAGCGAGAGGAATCAGAGGCAGGAGAGTGCACTTCACGAGCGTGAGGTAAAATAGCCGGCTTTAGCAGTGAGACATGGAATTTGTCATGAATCCTAAGATGGACAGGTAACTTCAATTGATAGACTACAGGATTTACCTGTCGAAGAACCTCATAAGGACCCAGGAAGCGAGGAGCAAATTTGACAGAGCTCACTCTAAGTCTCACGTGTTTTGCAGAGAGCCACACAAAGTCCCCTGGAGAAAAGACAGGAGCCGGGCGACGAAACCGATCGGACACCGTCTTCATACGGTCCTTAGCTGCTTGGATCGACTCTTGAGTCCGATCCCAAACCTCTCTGGCATTAGTTGCCCAGTCGGCCACAAGAGGAGGAGGTGCAGCAGCGGGAAACGGTACCGGTACCCTAGGGTGTTGCCCATTATTGAGTACGAACGGTGTCTGCCCAGTGGCCTCAGCCAGCGAATTGTTAAGGGCAAATTCTGCCCAGGGTAGGATGGAGGACCAGTTATCGTGGTTCTCAGCAACAAAGTGTCGAAGGTATATAATCATAGATTGATTGGTACGTTCAACCAAACCATTAGTCTCCGGATGGTATGCCGAAGAGAGATTCAACTCAATTTGCAGAAGGCTACAAAGATCTCGCCAGAAACGGGAAGTAAATTGCGGGCCTCTATCACAAATGATACGATCTGGCATCCCGTGAAGCCTAAAGACATGCTTGAGGAATAGTTTGGCTAGTACCCTGGAAGATGGGATTCTCGATAACGGTACGAGATGAACCATCCGGGAGAAATGGTCTGTAATGACCCACACAAATCTATGTCCCTGTGAACATGGAAGATCACCCACAAAGTCCATGCCTACCACCTCCCATGGTCTATCTGGCACTGGTAAAGGATGCAAGAGCCCAGCCGGTCTCTGCCGTAATGGACGGTTGCGAGCACACGAGTAGCAGGAACCGACATATCTCTTGACGTGGCTGGCTAAGTGTGGCCACCAATACCACCTCTCCAGTAACTCTCGTGTCCGCCTAATACCAAAATGCCCACCCACCTTTGAGGTGTGGGCCCATGACAGTATATCATTCTGTCGATCAGGCGGAACAAAGGTCTTGCCCGGTGGGATTTGGTCTAACGTCACAGGGGAGAGCGTATGAAAAACCCTGGAGGGAAGGATAAGACGAGGTTCGTCAATCTCTTCCTGGGTAGAAAGCATAGAGCGAGACAGAGCGTCTGCCTTGTTATTCTTACTCCCAGACAGATAGTTGATGGAGAAGTGAAAGCGGGAGAAAAACAAGGACCAGCGGGCTTGGCGAGGATTCAGACGCTGAGCGGTTTGTAAGTACGTCAGATTCTTATGGTCTGTATAGACCTGGAAAGGATGTTTCGCTCCTTCCAGCAAGTGACGCCACTCCTCCAAGGCTAATCTTAAGGCGAGCAGTTCCCTATCCCCAATGGTATAGTTTCTCTCTGCCGGTGAAAAGGTTTTAGCAAAGAAGAAACACGGCCTTTTTCTACCTGCACCGTTCTTTTGATACAAGACCGCACCAGCACCCACTGAAGAGGCATCAACCTCTAAGAGGAAGGGCTTATTCTCATCGGGTCTTTGAAGAACGGGAGCAGTTGAAAAGTGTCTTTTTACTGCCTCAAAAGCCTGAGATGTCTCAGTAGACCAGGCTTTGGGATTAGCACCTTTCTTAGTCAAGGCCACCAAAGGGGCCACCAAAGTAGAAAAATGGGGTATGAACTGCCTGTAATAATTTATGAATCCTAAGAAGCGTTGCACCGCCTTCAAGGAATGAGGTTCGGACCATTGCAGGACAGCAGAGAGCTTCGCAGGATCCATAGCCAGACCCTCTTGTGAGATAATGTAACCCAAAAAAGGCAATGAGGACTGCTCGAATACACATTTCTCGAGTTTAGCAAACAATGAGTGCTCCCTTAAACGGGAAAGGACACGAACGACATCCTGACGATGAGTCTCCAGATCAGGAGAAAAAATCAGGATGTCGTCCAGATACACCACTACTGAGGATAACAGTAAATCCCTGAACACATCGTTTACGAAGTCCTGAAATACTGCGGGTGCATTACATAACCCAAAAGGCATGACGAGGTATTCATAGTGACCGTCTCGGGTGTTAAAAGCGGTCTTCCATTCGTCACCCTTTCGAATTCGTACCAAGTTATATGCACCCCGCAGATCCAACTTCGTAAAAACTTGAGCTCCTCTCAGTCTGTCAAAGAGCTCAGAAATTAAAGGTAATGGGTATTTGTTCTTTATTGTGATTGCGTTGAGACCCCTGTAATCTATGCAGGGACGCAAATCACCCTCTTTCTTCCGAACAAAGAAAAACCCAGCTCCCGCGGGAGAGACAGACTTACGAATGAACCCCTTCTCTAAACTCTCTCTTATATAGGTCGACATGGCCTCCGACTCAGGTATCGACAGGGGGTAAACCCTGCCTTTAGGTGGAACCGAACCTGGGATAAGGTCTATGGCACAGTCATACGGCCTATGGGGTGGAAGAACCTCAGCACCCTGTTTGGAGAACACGTCAGCGAAATCCAAATAGGGTGTAGGTATGGGAGAGAGATCAGTTGATGCAACCGCAACGACCTTAGGTGGTAAGGGAAGACATCGGGACTGACATCTCGAACCCCAACTAATAATGCTGTCAGACTCCCAGTCAATGTGAGGAGCATGAATCCGAAGCCATGGAAGACCCAGAAGGATGTCGTCTATACCCTCAGGCAAAACAAGACAAGAAATCTCCTCTATGTGACCCTGAGACAGGGAAAGGCGCAAGGGAACTGTCCTCAATGTAATGGAGTCAGACAACATAGTTCCATTAACAACACGGACAGGAATAGGCGCCTCTAACATGATAGAGGGAATATTGTGTCCCTTTACAAATCCTGAGGACACAAAAATCCCGTCAGCTCCGGAATCCACAAAAGCCATAATAGGCCATGTATTCTCAGATAACGAGAGCTGACCTGGGATACAACACTTAGAGGGTGCAGAAGACGTCTCTAGTAACCCCCCTCTAATGGTTACTAGGCCAGGGAGTTTCCCTGACGACTAGGACACTTGTTGGCATAGTGCCCAGCCTGACGACATACGTAACATATAGAAGGACCAGACTTGCGTAGTCTGGAGAACGTATGACCTAACTCCATAGGAGTGGGAGATGTTTCAGATGCTGAGGAAGATGGTAGTGGACCCTCAACAACTGGAATAGCCCGATGCTTAGGGCGTGAGGAAGAGACCTCGAGTCTACGTTCCTTATGGCGTACATCGATCCTCGTTGCTACTGTGATCAAGTCCTCCAGAGAAGCAGGGACCTCACGAGTAGCAAGGGCATCCTTGACATAGCCTGCCAACCCTCTCCAGAAGATAGGAATCAACACCTTCTCTGGCCAATCTAGTTCTGCCACCAGAGGTCTAAAAGCAATGGCATAAGAACTAGTGGATAACGAACCCTGAGATAGATCTAACAGTCTAAGGACCGCATCATGGGTAACCTGTGGACCCATGAATACCGCCTTAAGAGCATCAAGAAAGTCTTGATGTCTCAGAGTAACCACATCAGAGCGCTCCCATAGGGGAGTCGCCCATTCTAAGGCTTTGTCCTGAAGTAAGGAGATGATAAAGCCTACTCTGGACCTCTCCGTAGAGAAGCGAGAAGAGTTGACCTCAAGGTGTATCTGACACTGACTAATGAAACCACAACATGATCTGGCATCGCCAGAATATCTGTTTGGCAGAGCAAGTCGAGGATCATGTGCAGCTGTCACCATGGTCTGAGGTTTATCCTCTATACTCTTGAGCCGTGACTCAAGTACTTGTATGTAACGGTGTAACTGCTGATATTCTGCCATAACTGCCAGACCCTTGGCTCAGTCCTAATGTTACGGGGGGCTGTCTGATAATAACCGAAAGGAGTATCAGACAGTCAGGGTCCACCGTGCAAAGACTTTGCTGCAGACTATGGCAGAGTGCAATACCTCTGTTAACTCACAGGATATAATAAGTAAGTAAAGCAAGTCCTCCCTTACTTGGAGGGTGTGTGGAATGATCTATGTTAATAATCACAGAGACAAAGGCAATGTGTGCGAAATGGCACCTACCTAGGTCCGCTCTTCTAGTGGTGCAAAAGAGACGAACAGCAGCGTAAGCCGCACAAAGCTCCTACCTGCGTTCGCTCCACTAGTGTGCGAGGACACGAACCACTAGATATGGCACCTGCCTAGGTCCGCTCTTCTAGTGGTGCAAAAGAGACGAACAGCAGCGTAAGCCGCACAAAGCTCCTACCTCTGTTCGCTCCCCTAGTGTGCGAGGATACGAACAACTGCCAGACGCAGTATAAGGAACGTTACCCTAGCGGCAACGTCCACCTACGAGTAGAATCACAAGGCCCAGCCAGACCATGTGCCTCAGGCACCTGCCTATGTCCGCTCCCCTAAGAGGTAAGGATACGGACAGCAGCCGAAGCTGTAAGGTATAAGAACGCTACCCTGCCGGTAGCGCTCACCTAGCATAGACAGAGGAATGCCTAGAGGAACGCGCACAGAGCGTCTACTCATATGCATGAACCAAGAGGACTGAGCACCATGCGGCGTGTGTCAGGGTCTTATATAGACTCTGTGCCTCATCCAAGATGGAGGACACCAGAGCCAATCCGCTGCCAGAACGACAGGAGTGACGTCATGCTGGCCTATCACCGAGCAAGACGTCACAAGCACATGACCAGCGACCAATCGGCATAGAAGGTGTCAGAGACATGTGACCTCGTGTCAGCGATGATGTCACCCGCACATGTGCAATGGCTCCAAGATTGGACTTAGTCTCCGGCGCTCGCACATGTGCAGTAGCAAGAAATCTGGACTTAGTCTCCAGCGCTCGCACATGTGCAGTAGCAAGAAATCTGGACATAGTCTCCAGTGCTCGCAGCAATCGTAACAGATAACCTGCACATGTGCAGCCGAAAACCGGGAGGACGATTATCTAATACTGATGTCATTGCAGGATAATTCACCCCGAGGGGATTTTACAGTAAAAAATTCTATAAGAAGGAAACATCAGCCAAAAGCTGCAAAAGAGATGTCAGAGATTGATCTACATCTATCCTTCCCTCCATAATCGATTCATCTATCCTTCCATCTTTACATTATCCTTCTATTTCTCCTTCCATCTATCCTTCTATTTTTCCATGCATCTGTCCTTCTATTTTTCCATCCACCAATCCATCCATTCTTCCAGCCATCCATCCTTCCTCCAGCCATCATCCATCTTTTTATCCATCCATCCTTCAATCTATCCATCCACCCATTCTTCTATCCATTCATCCTTACATCTACCCATATTTCCATGTATCAATCTATTCTCCCATTTATTCGTCCATCTATCCATCTTCCATCCATCTAGCCATCCATCCATCTTTTTATCCATCCTTCCATCTATCCATCAATCTATCCTTCCATTTATCCATCCTTCAATCCAATTCATCCTTCAACCCATCCATCCTTCAATCCATCCATCTATCTTTTTATCCATCCATCCTTCAACCCATCCATCCATCCATCCTTCAATCCATCCATCCATCCATGATTCCATCCATCCATCCATCCATCCATCCATCCATCCATGATTCCTTCCATCCATCCATCCATGATTCCTTCCATCCATCCATCCATGATTCCTTCCATCCATCCATCCATGATTCCTTCCATCCATCCATCCATCCATCCTTCAATCCATCCATCCATCCTTCAATCCATCCATCCATCCTTCAATCCATCCATCCATCCATCCTTCAATCCATCCATCCTTCAATCCATCCATCCATCCTTCAATCCATCCATCCATCCATCCATCCATCCATCCATCCATCCATCCATCCTTCAATCCATCCATCCATCCATCCCATCCTTCCTTCAATCCATCCATCCATCCATCCATCCTTCAATCCATCCATCCATCCTTCAATCCATCCATCCATCCATCCATCCATCCTTCAATCAATCCATCCATCCATCCATCCATCCTTCAATCCATCCATCCATCCTTCAATCCATCCATCCATCCTTCAATCCATCCATAGATCCTTCAATCCATCCATCCTTCAATCCATCCATCCATCCATCCTTCAATCCATCCATCCATCCATCCATCCTTCAATCCATCCATCCATCCATCCTTCAATCCATCCATCCTTCAATCCATCCATCCATCCATCCTTCAATCCATCCATCCTTCAATCCATCCATCCATCCATCCTTCAATCCATCCATCCATCCATCCTTCAATCCATCCATCCATCCTTCAATCCATCCATCCATCCATCCTTCAATCCCTCCATCCATCCTTCAATCCCTCCATCCATCCTTCAATCCCTCCATCCATCCCTCCATCTCCCTATCTGTCATTGAAAATGAAGCAACAATAATAAAACTAAATATTACAAGTCCCTGGACCACAACCCATTGATTACTACAGATCACTTGTTATTTATCTAATGTGTAGCAATATTTCCTTCCATTCACCTATAAATGTATCTATCCTTTCATCTATTTCTCTATCCACATATTTTATTATCTCTGTGCATTTATTATCCACCCATATTTCTATCGGCCATCCATCTATTGATCCATTTATCTTTCCATCCATTTATTCATTTATCTATCCATTCATCCATTAATGTACAGTACTTTGCAAAAGTTTTAGTCAGGTGTGGAAAAATACTGCAAAGTAAGAATATCCATGTGCAAAAATAGAAGTGTTCATGTTGTATTTGTATCAAATAATGAAGTGTAAAGTGAACGAACAAAGCAGAAATCTGACTCTCTTCAATATTCGGTGACCGCTCTTTGCCTTCATCACTTCTTCTGTCAGTTGTATATAGATTTTGAAGGAACTTGACAGGAGATTGTTCCAAACATCTTGGAGAACTGACCCCTGATCTTCTGTGTATGAGGCTTGTGCGGATCCTTCAGTCTCTTCATGTGATCCCAGACAGACGGATGATGTGGGATCAAGGCACTGCGGGGGGGGGGGGAGAAATCAGGGCTCTCTGACGGGGGGGAGCGGATCAGGGCTCTGCGGAGGGTAGGCGGGGCCGGATCAGGGGACTGCGGGGAGGACGGATCTGGGCTCTGACGGGGGGGAGAATGGGTCTGGGCTCTGCGCGGGGGGGTGGATCAGGGCTCTGCGAAGGGGGACGGGGCCGGATCAGGGCTCTGTGGGGGAAGGGGCAGATCATGGCTCTGGGGGGTGGACCAGATCAGGGCTCTGCGGGGGGGGGCGAATCATGGCTCTGGGAGGGGGGTTCCGGATCATAGCTCTGGGGGGTGGACCGGATCAGGTCTCAGAGAGGAAGGGGGGGGTCCTGAATCATGGCTCTGGGGGGCGGACCGGATGAGGTCTCTGGGAGGGGGGGGGGGTCCAGATCGGAGCTCTGTGTGGGGGGGCACATCAGGGCTCTGCCCGGGGGAAGGGGGGAGGAGGGCGGATTAGGACTCTGCGGGAAGGAGGGGGGGGGGTTTGGGGCCAGATCATCACCTCCAGGATTCCTTGTTCTTCTTTACACTGAGGATACTTCTTAACGACATTGGCTTGATGTTTGGTGTTGATTAGATACAGAATAAATTTGGAGCCATTCACCTTTACTTCTGACCAAAATGGCAACTTTAGCTTCAGAAATGCTGCCAGCTACTTATCTGGGATCAGTGACCTTGAGAAAGTTGTTTCTTGTGGGGTCAGATCAGACCCCCCTCCTTTGTTGGCCCTATGGTGGTCCCAGTGGTCGCCTTTTGGCTATGCGTGCTGAAATAAATCCAAGACCAGCAGTGAAGGGGTTATGGAGAACAAATAACGTATAATAAGCTTAATATGTGGGTTACAATGAGTGTAAATTACATCTGCGCGTCCATTAAGAGGCAGTGAGCAGCGGCCGCTGGAATCTGTCTTTGTTACATGGTACATGGGTGAAGGATGATGCCGGTTCTGCATTATAAATTCCCTGCTAATATGTGGCTAATGCGCTGTGGTGAGGCGGCCACACTTGGCTAGCCGGGCCCCTTCATTGTTTGTGCTGCGATAAAACAAAAGGTGCATTGGAAAAGCGCAACCAATATTTTCCAGAGGTAATGGCAGCAGATGGGCTAAGGTTCATTAGTCGGACGGGAGACCGAGCGCCAGCGCCAGGATCCGAAATGTGTCCGGTAATTATAGAAGCTGGCGAGGTGCAACCAACACACGGCTCAGATTACAGATTACCCCTGATGGAGGATTAATACAGGAGTAATCCAGAATATGGGGGAGAAAGAATGGAAATTACAGTGCACAAAACTAGATGGATGGATGAAGATAGATACCGTAGATGTATGTAAGCATGGATGGAAGGATAGATAGATGGATGGAAGGCTAGATGGATGGATGAAAGGCTAGATGGATGGATGAAAGGCTAGATGGATGGATGAAAGGCTAGATGGATGGATGGATGAAAGGCTAGATGGATGGATGAAGATAGATACCGTAGATGTATGTAAGCATGGATGGAAGGCTAGATGGATGGATGGAAGGCTAGATGGATGGATGAAAGGCTAGATGGATGGATGAAAGGCTAGATGGATGGATGAAAGGCTAGATGGATGGATGAAAACTAGATGGATGGATGAAAGGCTAGATGGATGGATGAAAGGCTAGATGGATGGATGAAAGGCTAGATGGATGGATGAAAGGCTAGATGGATGGATGAAAGGCTAGATGGATGGATGAAAGGCTAGATGGATGGATGAAAGGCTAGATGGATGGATGGATGAAGATAGATACCGTAGATGTATATAAGCATGGATGGAAGGATAGATAGATGGATGGAAGGCTAGATGGATGGATGAAAAGAAAGGATAGATGGATGGATGAAAGGCTGGATGGATGGATGAAAGGCTAGATGGATGGATGAAAGGAAAGGATAGATGGATGGATGGGTGGATGAAAGGAAAGGATAGATGGATGGATGAAAGGCTAGATGGATGGATGAAAGGCTAGATGGATAGATAAAAGGCTAGATGGATGGATGAAAGGAAAGGATAGTTGGATGGATGGGTGGATGAAAGGAAAGGATAGCTGGATGGATGAAAGGATAGATGGATGGATGAAAGGATAGATGGATGGATGAAAGGCTAGATGGATGGATGAAACGCTAGATGGATGGATGAAACGCTAGATGGATGGATGAAAGGAAAGGATAGATGGATGGATGGGTGGATGAAAGGATAGATGGATGGATGGATGGATGGATGGATGTATGGATGAAAGGCTAGATGGATGGATGAAAGGAAAGGATAGATGGGTGGATGAAAGGATAGATGGATGGATGAAAGGCTAGATGGATGGATGAAAGGAAAGGATGGATGGATGGATGAAAGGATAGATGGATGGATGAAAGGCTAGATGGATGGATGAAAGGCTAGATGGATGGATGAAAGGAAAGGATGGATGGATGGATGAAAGGAAAGGATGGATGGATGGATGGGTGGATGAAAGGAAAGGATAGATGGATGGATGAAAGGCTAGATGGATGGATGAAAGGCTAGATGGATAGATAAAAGGCTAGATGGATGGATGAAAGGAAAGGATAGTTGGATGGATGGGTGGATGAAAGGAAAGGATAGCTGGATGGATGAAAGGATAGATGGATGGATGAAAGGATAGATGGATGGATGAAAGGCTAGATGGATGGATGAAACGCTAGATGGATGGATGAAACGCTAGATGGATGGATGAAAGGAAAGGATAGATGGATGGATGGGTGGATGAAAGGATAGATGGATGGATGGATGGATGTATGGATGAAAGGCTAGATGGATGGATGAAAGGAAAGGATAGATGGGTGGATGAAAAGATAGATGGATGGATGAAAGGCTAGATGGATGGATGAAAGGAAAGGATGGATGGATGGATGGATGAAAGGATAGATGGATGGATGAAAGGCTAGATGGATGGATGAAAGGCTAGATGGATGGATGAAAGGAAAGGATGGATGGATGGATGAAAGGAAAGGATGGATGGATGAAAGGATAGATGGATGGATGAAAGGCTAGATGGATGGATGTATGGATGAAAGGCTAGATGGATGGATGAAAGGAAAGGCTAGATGGATGGATGAAAGGATAGATGGAAGGGTAGCTGAATGAATGGATGGACAGATGGATAGATGGATGGATGGATGAAAGGATAGATGGAATGATAAATTAATGAATGGATTGATAGATAGATTGAAGGATAGATGGATGGATGGATAGATGGAAGGATTGCTGGATAGATATTTGGATGGATAGATGGTAGGATGGCTGGATGGATGGAAGGATAGATGGATGAATGAAAGGATACATGGAAGGATAGATGAATGTATGGATGGATAGATGGAAGGATGGATGGAAGCATAGCTGAATGGATGGAAGGATAGAAGGACAGATGGAAGGATGAATGGATGGCAAGATTAATAAATAGATGGAAGGATAAATGGATGGATAGACACAGAAGTATTGGATCTCATTGGGCACTATCGCCCGGGCGACTCCTCTATGTCTGCACCCGTAGGGCGATCCCTTCACATACAGGAGGCTGCAGTCATTATTTACACATTACAGCAGCCGCCTCTTCGTCCTCGGACACTGTGGTTGTATTGCCAGGGAGGTTTAATTAGATTGTTGGCACACAGTCACTAAAGAACATTATTCCAGGGCTGATAAAACGACTCGGCCAAGGGCGCACGGATTACAGCTGGAGGTTTGATCTTCAAAAGTGTTGGAAGAAGTGCCATCTCTACTTGCGTAATACCAATCACCTCTAAATTTCACCACACAACTTTTCGTTAAAAGGCGCACGCAACTAGAAGAGTCCCTCTTGTTCAGCTGTAATCATTGAAGGAATAAGGTGGCAAGTGTTCAATGTCTATGCAGCGCCGCCACAGGTCAAATGAAGTACTGCATGGAAGTGAATGGGAAGTATCTATATTGCACCCACATGGAGGTGCGTTTATACCTCCAGTTTAGCTAATTATTGTGGGTGGGACCCTCCTCAATTAATTCAGAAACCAAGATTTCTACACACATACCCCCTTTAAGTTAACTTCTGCTGCAGTCAGTCACAATGGTAATGAGATAATCACCCACTGTAATTCTTTTTCAGAAAAAAAGGAGAGAGAAGAGAGAAGAGAAAGAGAGAAAGAAGAGAGAGAAGAGAAGAGGAGAGAGAGAAGAGAGAGGAGAGAGAAGAGAAGAGAAGAGAAGAGAGAGAAGAGAGGAGAGAGAAGAGAAGAGAGAGAGAAGAGAAGAGAGAAAGAGGAGCGAGAGAAGAGAGGACAGAGAGAAGAGAGGAGCGAGAGAAGAGAGAGAAGAGAAGAGTAGAGAGTAGAGAGAGAAGAGAGGAGAGAGAGAGAAGAGAGAAGAGAGGAGAGAGAAGAGAAGAGAGAAGAGAAGATAGAAGAGAGATAAGAGAAGAGAGAAGAGAGAGAAGAGAAGAGGAGAGAGAAAAGAGGAGGAGGAGAGAGAAAGAGGAGGAGAGAGAGAAGAGAGAGAAGAGAGGAGGAGAGAGAGAAGAGAAGAGGAGAGAAGAGAGGAGGAGAGAGAAGAGAGAGAGGAGAGAGAGAAGAGAAGAAGAGAGAGAGAGAAGAGAGGAGGAGAGAGAGAAGAGAGAAGAGGAGAGAGAAGAGGAGAGCGAGGAGAGAGAAGAGGAGAGAGAAGAGGAGAGAGAAGAGGAGAGAGAAGAGGAGAGAGAAGAGGAGAGAGAAGAGGAGAGAGAAGAGGAGAGAGAAGAGGAGAGAGAAGAGGAGAGAGAAGAGAGAAGAGAATTGGAGAGAGGAGAGGAGAGAGAGAGAAGAGAGAGAGAAGAGGAGAGAGAAGAGGAGAGAGAAGAGGAGAGAGAAGAGGAGAGAGAAGAGAAGAGGAGAGAGAAGAGAATTGGAGAGAGGAGAGGAGAGAGAGAAGAGAGAGAGAAGAGGAGAGAGAAGAGGAGAGAGAAGAGGAGAGAGAAGAGAAGAGGAGAGAGAAGAGAATTGGAGAGAGGAGAGGAGAGAGAGAAGAGAGGAGAGAGAGAAGAGGAGAGAGAAAAGAGAAGAGGAGAGAGAGAAGAGAGAGAAGAGAGAGAAGAGGAGAGAGAGAAGAGAAGAGAGAAAAGAAGAGGAGGGAGAGAAGAGAGAGAAGAGGAGAAAGAAGAGAAGAGGAGAGAGAGAAGAGAAGAGGAGAGAGAGAAGAGAAGAGGAGAGAGAAGAGAAGAGTAGAGAGAGAAGAGGAGAGAGAGAAGAGAGGAGAGAGAGAAGAGAGAAGAGTAGAGAGAGAAGAGAGGAGAGAGAGAAGAGAGAGGAGAGGAGAGAGAGGAGAGGAGAGAGAGGAGGAGAGAGAGGAGAGAGAAGAGGACAGAGAGAAGAGGACAGAGAGAAGAGGAGAGAGAGAAGAGAAGAGGAGAGAGAGAAGAGAAGAAGAGAGAGAAGAGAAGAAGAGAGAGAGAAGAGAAGAAGAGAGAGAAGAGAAGAGGAGAGAGAGAAGAGAAGAGGAGAGAGAAAAGAGAAGAGGAGAGAGAGAAGAGAAGAGGAGAGAGAGAAGAGGAGAGAGAGAAGAGAAAGAGAAGAGAGAAAGAGAAAGAGAGAGATAATATTACAGTTTAGTCCACTGTGCCTTTAAGAAAGGTGGTCTTGGAACGAGTGCGGATCATGGCGAAACGTTTTATTTTGCAAATGTTTTATGTTACAATTCGCCAGCAGAATATCGTTAATGTGCCCGGTGATTATAGGAGCACTTAGCCGGCACCTTCTGGTACAAACTCAGCCCGGATATCTTTATAAAAAATCTCAGAGTAGATTACCCAGCATGCAGTGCGGCACGACTTAGCCCCTGTCCCTGCTGGGGACCGTGAGACTGAAATAAGATTTGCTTCTCTGTACAATGCAAGACTCAGAGATCATAGAAGGAAAGGATTAAGAATCCAATGCTCTCCTCTGCCTTGAGGCCGCCGGAGTCGTGCACTGTCATTGAGGAGACATGGTGGGACTACAAGTCCATGCCGGTTCTGCTGCCTGTAACCCTAGTGTTGCCTCTCAGAGAGGACTTGAACTCTAGCGCCACCTGAAAGTCAATATTGACCCTTGCTGCATGACTTAGGATAAAAGCAAAACCGGAATCTCAATTTGCAAACACATGTTTCAGGATGTTGCCCCCTCCTCAGTACAAAGCAAGAAATCCGATTTAGCTGTATCAGAGGTCACCCCTTGAATTGATAATCACATTCTGAGGCCGAAAACACACATCCGTTAAAACCACGTCCGTGAAAAACGGGCCGTTTTTCGGGTCCGTTTTCCGTTTTTTAGGTCCGTTTTTATGGTATGTGTGGCCTGCGTATGTATCCCGTATGCTAGCCGTATGTGCGTGTGAAATGTCCGTGTGTGCGTGTGAAACTTAACTGACATGTGTTTGTGTTGTCCGTGTGAAATGTACGTGTGTGATGCAAAATGTCGTTGATACATGTCGGCTGACAGCAGACAGAGTAGCGCGATGAGAGTGAACTCGGGTGAACTTCACCCGACTTCATTGTCATGCTGCGGCTCTGTCTGTGTGCCGTGTACTGATTAGCGGTCACCTGTGAAGGATTCACCGGTGACCGCTAATCCTCCGAGTGACTGAAGTGTCCCCCCCCTCTCTCATACTCACCGATCCCCGATCACCGGCGCTGCACGGCGTTCACACTGCTCCGGCGGCTTTTTTCTAATTTGAAAAAGCCGGCCGCTCATTAAACAATCTCGTATTCCCTGCTTTCCCCGCCCGCCGGCGCCTATGATTGGTTGCAGTGAGACACGCCCACACGCTGAGTGACAGGTGTCTCTCTGCACCCAATCACAGCAGCCGGTGGGCGTGTCCCTATGGAGTATAGAAATAAATAAATAAATAAATAATTAAAAAAACGGCATGCGGTCCCCCCAAATTTAATACCAGCCAGATAAAGCCATACGGCTGAAGGCTGGTATTCTCAGGATGGGGAGCCCCACGTTATGGGGAGCCCCCCAGCCTAACAATATCAGTCAGCAGCCGCCCAGAATGGCCGCATACATTATATGCAACAGTTCTGGGACTGTACCCGGCTCTTCCCGATTTACCCTAGTGTGTTGGCAAATTGGGGTAATAAGAAGTTAATGGCAGCCCATAGCTGCCACTAAATCCTAGATTAATCATGTCAGGCGTCTCCCCGAGATACCTTCCATGATTGATCTGTAAATTACAGTAAATAAACACACACAACTGAAAAATCCTTTATTAGAAATAAAAAACACAAACACATTCCCTGGTTCACCAATTTAATCCGTTCCAAAAAGCCCTCCATGTCCGGCGTACTCCATGATGGTTCAGCGTCGCTTCCAGCTCTGCTGCATGAAGGTGACCGGAGCAGCAGAAGAAACCACCGCTCCTGTCACCTCCACGCAGCAAATGAAGAGAGCCGCGTGATCAGCTGTGCTGTCACTGAGGTTACCTGGATCCAGCGGTGGATGCAGCGGTGGCCGCGGGTAACCTCAGTGACAGCTCAGCTGATCGCGCTACTCACCTCAGTTGCTGCGTGGAGCTGACCGGAGCGGCGGTGAGTAGCGCGATCAGCTGAGCTGTCACTGAGGTTACCCGCGGCCACCGCTGCATCCACCGCTGGATCCAGGTAACCTCAGTGACAGCACAGCTGATCACGCGGCTCTCTTCATTTGCTGCGTGGAGGTGACAGGAGCGGCGGTTTCTTCTGCTGCTCCGGTCACCTTCATGCAGCAGAGCTGGAAGCGACGCTGGACCATCATGGAGTACGCCGGACATGGAGGGCTTTTTGGGGCGGATTAAATTGGTGAACAAGGGAACGTGTTTGTGTTTTTTTATTTCTAATAAAGGATTTTTCAGTTGTGTGTGTTTATTTACTGTAATTTACAGATCAATCATGGAAGGTATCTCATAGACGCCTGACATGATTAATCTAGGATTTAGTGGCAGCTATGGGCTGCCATTAACTCCTTATTACCCCGATTTGCCAACGCACCAGGGCAAATCAGGAAGAGCCGGGTACAGTCCCAGAACAGTCGCATATAATGTATGCAGCCATTCTGGGCGGCTGTTGACTGATATTGTTAGGCTGGGGGGCTCCCCATAACGTGGAGCTCCCCATCCTGAGAATACCAGCCTTCAGCCGTATGGCTTTTTCTGGCTGGTATTAAATTTGGGGGGGAACCGCACGCCGTTTTTTTAATTATTTATTTATTTATTTCTATACTCCATAGTGACACGCCCACCGGCTGCTGTGATTGGGTGCAGTGAGACACCTGTCACTCAGCGTGGGGGCGTGTCTCACTGCAACCAATCATAGGCGCCGGTGGGCGGGGAAAGCAGGGAATACGAGATTGTTTAATGGGCGGCCGGCTTTTTCAAAAGAGGAAAAGCCGCCGGAGTTCAGAGAACAGCCATGCAGCGCCGCGCCGGAGATCGGGGAACGGTAAGTATGAGAGAGGGGGGGAACTGACCGATAGACAGCAAGAGGGACAGATAAGACAGAGAGACCGACCGACAGACATAGAGAGAGACCGACTGACCGACGGACTGAGTGAGAGAATAAAACAGAAAAAGAAAAAAGACCGACATCACATGAAAAAAGCACAAAACGTACAGGGAGCAAACAGAGATGCGTCTGTGTCACTCGGACGTGCACACAGACCCATTGACTTTCATTGGGTCCGTGCTGCGTGCTGAAAATGGACATGCTTCCGTGCAAAACGGAGACACAAACGTAGCACGCACACGGACCCACGGACCTTAATGAAAAACGCACATGTGTCCTCAAACATTAAATAACATTGGTGCACGTTTGGCCGTGTCTCCGGTATATACAGAAACGGACCAAACACGCACGTGTTTCACGGATGTGTGTTTCAGGCCTGAATTTGTAAGCTGCAATACCAGGTGCGGCCAGTTGACAAGAGTGGCGCTGTTTGTGGAGTGAAAAAAGAAGACGCCCTTTTTCTTACAAAATTCTAGACAAATCCTTTAAAGGAGACTCCACAGACTACTAAACATACATCTAATTGCCTAAGGTAGTCATCTGTGGCTTGTAATGTTATACGGACCACATATACAATACCTGTCCCGCTTTAATAGTGGCAGGGTGTTATGCCCACTGTAGGGAGTTAATATAATGTACATTATGTAAGATAATTCAAGAGATGTTTTTATGAAGTTTTTACCAATTACCTATCTAGCTGATTTTTTTTCCGAGTTGCTACAGAAAATATAGAAGTTACAAATACCACATTTCCCACAAAAATAAGCCCTACTCCGAAAATAAGCCCTACTCCGAAAATAAGCCCTACTCCGAAAATAAGCCGTAGTAGGATTTTTAGTGCTTATGTAGGTACAGTATGCTTAATATATAAGCCCTACTGCAAAAACAAGCCCTAGTTGATGTTGCATAATAAGGAAGTGTCCAAGCAGCTAAAAAAGTTAAAGTATACAGAAGGACTCTTCATCAGAGAAAGCTGACACCCCCAAAAGAAAGGAGACACCTCCAAAAGAAAGCAGACACCTCCAAAAGAAAGCAGACACCTCCAAAAGAAAGGAGACACCTCCAAAAGAAAGCAGACACCTCCAAAAGAAAGGAGACACCTCCAAAAGAAAGGCGACACCTCCAAAAGAAAGAAGACACCTCCAAAAGAAAGGAGACACCTCCAAAAGAAAGGAGACACCTCCAAAAGAAAGGAGACACCTCCAAAAGAAAGGAGACACCTCCAAAAGAAAGGAGACACCTCCAAAAGAAAGGAGACACCTCCAAAAGAAAGGAGACACCTCCAAAAGAAAGCAGACACCTCCAAAAGAAAGGAGACACCTCCAAAAGAAAGCAGACACCTCCAAAAGAAAGGCGACACCTCCAAAAGAAAGGCGACACCTCCAAAAGAAAGAAGACACCTCCAAAAGAAAGGAGACACCTCCAAAAGAAAGGAGACACCTCCAAAAGAAAGCAGACACCTCCAAAAGAAAGGAGACACCTCCAAAAGAAAGAAGACACCTCCAAAAGAAAGGAGACTCCTCCAAAAGAAAGGAGACTCCTCCAAAAGAAAGGAGACTCCTCCAAAAGAAAGCAGGCACCCCCAAAAGAAAGCAGGCACCCCCAAAAGAAAGCAGGCACCTCCAAAAGAAAGCAGACACCCCCAAAAGAAAGCAGACTCCTCCAAAAGAAAGCAGGTGCCCCCAAAAGAAAGAAGACACCTCCAAAAGAAAGCAGACTCCTCCAAAAGAAAGCAGGTACACCCAAAAGAAAGCAGACTCCTCCAAAAGAAAGCAGACTCCTCCAAAAGAAAGCAGACTCCTCCAAAGGAAAACAGACACCCCCAAAAGAACGCAGGTACACCCAAAAGAAAGCAGATACCCCCAAAAGAAAGCAGACTCCTCCAAAAGAAAGAAGGTACACTCAAAAGAAAGCAGACACCTCCAAAAGAAAGCAGACTCCTCCAAAAGAAAGCAGACTCCTCCAAAAGAAAGCAGACTCCTCCAAAAGAAAGCAGACTCCTCCAAAAGAAAGCAGACTCCTCCAAAAGAAAGCAGACTCCTCCAAAAGAAAGCAGACACCTCCAAAAGAAAGCAGACACCTCCAAAAGAAAGGAGACACCTCCAAAAGAAAGCAGACACCTCCAAAAGAAAGGAGACACCTCCAAAAGAAAGGCGACACCTCCAAAAGAAAGAAGACACCTCCAAAAGAAAGGAGACACCTCCAAAAGAAAGGAGACACCTCCAAAAGAAAGCAGACACCTCCAAAAGAAAGGAGACACCTCCAAAAGAAAGGAGACACCTCCAAAAGAAAGGAGACACCTCCAAAAGAAAGGAGACACCTCCAAAAGAAAGGAGACACCTCCAAAAGAAAGGAGACACCTCCAAAAGAAAGCAGACACCTCCAAAAGAAAGGAGACACCTCCAAAAGAAAGCAGACACCTCCAAAAGAAAGGCGACACCTCCAAAAGAAAGGCGACACCTCCAAAAGAAAGAAGACACCTCCAAAAGAAAGGAGACACCTCCAAAAGAAAGGAGACACCTCCAAAAGAAAGCAGACACCTCCAAAAGAAAGGAGACACCTCCAAAAGAAAGGAGACACCTCCAAAAGAAAGAAGACACCTCCAAAAGAAAGGAGACACCTCCAAAAGAAAGGAGACTCCTCCAAAAGAAAGGAGACTCCTCCAAAAGAAAGGAGACTCCTCCAAAAGAAAGGAGACTCCTCCAAAAGAAAGCAGGCACCCCCAAAAGAAAGCAGGCACCTCCAAAAGAAAGCAGACACCCCCAAAAGAAAGCAGACTCCTCCAAAAGAAAGCAGGTGCCCCCAAAAGAAAGAAGACACCTCCAAAAGAAAGCAGACTCCTCCAAAAGAAAGCAGGTACACCCAAAAGAAAGCAGACTCCTCCAAAAGAAAGCAGACTCCTCCAAAGGAAAACAGACACCCCCAAAAGAACGCAGGTACACCCAAAAGAAAGCAGATACCCCCAAAAGAAAGCAGACTCCTCCAAAAGAAAGCAGACTCCTCCAAAAGAAAGAAGGTACACTCAAAAGAAAGCAGACACCTCCAAAAGAAAGCAGACTCCTCCAAAAGAAAGCAGACTCCTCCAAAAGAAAGCAGACTCCTCCAAAAGAAAGCAGACTCCTCCAAAAGAAAGCAGACTCCTCCAAAAGAAAGCAGACTCCTCCAAAAGAAAGCAGACTCCTCCAAAAGAAAGCAGACTCCTCCAAAAGAAAGCAGGTGCCCCCAAAAGAAAGAAGGCACCTCCAAAAGAAAGCAGACTCCTCCAAAAGAAAGCAGACTCCTCCAAAAGAAAGCAGACTCCTCCAAAAGAAAGCAGACTCCTCCAAAAGAAAGCAGACTCCTCCAAAAGAAAGCAGGTGCCCCTAAAAGAAAGCAGACACCTCCAAAAGAAAGCAGACTCCTCCAAAAGAAAGCAGACTCCTCCAAAAGAAAGCAGACTCCTCCAAAAGAAAGCAGGTGCCCCCAAAAGAAAGAAGGCACCTCCAAAAGAAAGCAGACTCCTCCAAAAGAAAGCAGACACCTCCAAAAGAAAGCAGACTCCTCCAAAAGAAAGCAGACTCCTCCAAAAGAAAGCAGACTCCTCCAAAAGAAAGCAGACTCCTCCAAAAGAAAGCAGACTCCTCCAAAAGAAAGCAGACTCCTCCAAAAGAAAGCAGGTGCCCCCAAAAGAAAGAAGGCACCTCCAAAAGAAAGCAGACTCCTCCAAAAGAAAGCAGGTACACCCAAAAGAAAGCAGACTCCTCCAAAAGAAAGCAGACTCCTCCAAAGGAAAACAGACACCCCCAAAAGAACGCAGGTACACCCAAAAGAAAGCAGATACCCCCAAAAGAAAGCAGATACCCCCAAAAGAAAGCAGACTCCTCCAAAAGAAAGACAAAATAACATTGAACCAAGGCACATCTCGCAGCAAAATCAACGCCACTCCAAAGGCATATGAGAGACATACAAGAACTGGAGCCATCCAGGGCTATTCATAAAATATCCAAACTTTATTGCATATAAAGATAAAAATAGGTTTCACTTGTTACAATTTATATAAGGTGCTATTAAAGGACAAAGGTGAAAAACCACATAAGTATAGGGAGCGAGGGTGAAAACCACCCTAATAATGAGAAGTGAAATTAGTAGGGACTGAAGAAAGTAAACATATTCATCAGTGGCCGGCAAGCATGGTACCCCTGTCTTTACGCAGATTATGAACAATGTATAGCCAAGTTGGCATCAAACCATTACAGCAGGGCAGAGGCACCAAATTACAGCCATCAGGGAAGCCAGACACAACCCGTGTTGCGAAACGCGCGTAGGAAGGCTCCGTTTTTCTGGTGTGGGATGCTTTGGTGACCACCCTCATCACTATGTGTAAGTTTTGGGACTGTTACTTTACTTTTTCCTGATGTGACTGGCTGTAATTTGGTGCCTCTGCCCTGCTGTAATGGTTTGATGCCAACTTGGCTATACATTGTTCATAATCTGCGTAAAGACAGGGGTACCATGCTTGCCGGCCACTGATGAATATGTTTACTTTCTTCAGTCCCTACTAATTTCACTTCTCATTATTAGGGTGGTTTTCACCCTCGCTCCCTATACTTATGTGGTTTTTCACCTTTGTCCTTTAATAGCACCTTATATAAATTGTAACAAGTGAAACCTATTTTTATCTTTATATGCAATAAAGTTTGGATATTTTATGAATAGCCCTGGATGGCTCCAGTTCTTGTATGTCTCTCCTCCAAAAGAAAGCAGACTCCTCCAAAAGAAAGCAGACTCCTCCAAAAGAAAGAAGGTACACTCAAAAGAAAGCAGACACCTCCAAAAGAAAGCAGACTCCTCCAAAAGAAAGAAGGTACACTCAAAAGAAAGCAGACATCCTCAAAGGAAAAAAATACATACTCAAAAAAAAGCTGACAACCCCAAAAGAAAGTTGACACTCCCAAAACAAAGCAGCCACCTCCAAAACAAAGCAGCCACCTCCAAAACAAAGCAGTCACCTCCAAAACAAAGCAGTCACCTCCAAAACAAAGCAGTCACCTCCAAAACAAAGCAGCCACCTCCAAAACAAAGCAGCCACCTCCAAAACAAAGCAGCCACCTCCAAAACAAAGCAGCCACCTCCAAAACAAAGCAGCCACCTAGCATCTGTTTCTCCTTCCCATGTGTAAGGTTATGCACATGGGAAGGAGAAACAGATGCTACGATTACTAAGTGGAAAACTGCTGGGGAAATCAGACATGGAAAAAGACTTAGGCATCTTAGTCAATAAGAAGCTAAATTGGAGTGCCCAGTGTCAGGCAGCTGCCACCAAAGCAGATAGGGTGATGGGATGCATTAGAAGAGGTCTGGGGGCACGAGATGAAAACATCATTCTCCCTCTATACAGATCACTCGTCAGACCACACTTGGAGTATTGTGTGCAATTTTGGGCGCCGGTGCTGAAGAAAGACATTACTGAACTTGAAAGGGTTCAGAGGCGGGCAACTAAAATAATAAATGGAGTGGGTGCATTTTACAATACACTGAAAGGTTATCAAAATTAGGTCTATTTACCTAGAAAAGAGAAGACTTAGGGGAGACCTAATAAATATGTACAAGTATATCAGAGGGCAATACAGAGACCTCTCCCATGTTTGCAAGTAGATAGGTGACCCAGCTTAGGAGTCGGGAAATAACTTTTCCCTATGAAGAAAATTGGCTTCTACTCTGTGGGTTTTTGCCTTCCACAGGTTCAACACTACAGAACAGCGGCACTAAAAATAGGCTGAACTAGATGGACATAAGGTCTTCCTTCAGCCTTAGAAACTATGTTACTATGTATGTTATGTAAAACAAAGCAGCCACCCCCAAAACAAAGCAGTCACCCCCAAAACAAAGCAGCCACCCCCAAAACAAAGCAGCCACCTCCAAAACAAAGCAGCCACCCCCCAAAACAAAGCAGTCACCCCCCAAAACAAAGCAGCCACCTCCAAAACAAAGCAGCCACCTCCAAAACAAAGCAGCCACCTCCAAAACAAAGCAGCCACCCCCAAAACAAAGCAGCCACCCCCAAAACAAAGCAGCCACCCCCAAAACAAAGCAGCCACCCCCAAAACAAAGCAGTCCCCCCCAAAACAAAGCAGCCACCCCCAAAACAAAGCAGCCACCCCCAAAACAAAGCAGCCACCCCCAAAACAAAGCAGCCACCCCCAAAACAAAGCAGCCACCTCCAAAACAAAGCAGCCACCTCCAAAAAAAATTAGCCACCTCCCCCTCCCCAAAAAAGAAATTGCACTCACCAGACCCCAAACAATTACAGTTGGCAAGTGGAGATGATGGATGGGCTCTCATACAGAGATCTGCATCGCTGTCAGGTACTTACTGATTCATTGCACTGCAGCTCTCACAAACAGATCAGGTACCAGTATCCCTCTGCGTGAGTGATACTGCTTCCGGTCACCAGGGAAAGCCAACCGCTGTAGAACACAGGGAGACCTGACACCGCCGCAGATCTGTATGTGAGAGCCCATTTACTTGCCAACTCTAATTGTTTGGGGTCTGGTAAGTGCAATTCTTTTAGGGTGTGTCTGCTTTCTTTTGGGGGTAAACTGAGCAGTACATAGAGAATAATAAATGTAAGCAGGTAATTTAACCCTTTGTAAATATGGTATGTACTCCGCATTATAGGACTGGACCATGAAAATAGCAGATCAGATAAGAAAATGTGCATCTGACCCAGTAACAGGAGGAACACAAAATGTTGATGTTCCAGAATGTGATGATTAGATTTGAATAAATATAGATTTTTTTGTTCAAGAATAAATGTGGATTGTTGTTCATGGTAAGACTTCCCCTGAAAATGGATCTTTCTTAGCAAAAAAATAATATTAGGACCCTTTCTTATTTTGGGGACACATGGTAGCTATGTATTTGTATATCCAACTGACAATAGAATAGTCTACAAAGTCAAAAATGTGAAATTTAAAAATATCAGGGCTCCACCTAGTGGACAAAATGTGCACTACACTTTTTATCTTTTTTGTTTTCTCTGTATGATCCTTTTTGGATTTTTCTCCTGTGACCTGAACTTACCAATCGGCTTTGGAAGTCAGTGATCCATACAACAGGATTGTACAGAGGACATGGAGAACATCTCCCTTTTTTGTCACCTGGATCAATACCATCAGTCAAGGTGTGTTTGCAAACGGGCGAAGCGCCCAGGGAGAAACATAATCTTGTTTTTCTCCGCTTGCAATCATCCTACACAACGGGAGACACTGTTATTATGATTTATAGGAAGCCGCGCTGATCTGCAGTCACAGCAGTATCTATCACACAGAAAACAGGCGGCGATACAGTGGTGCACACTGGGTCTTAAACACCAACATTCAACATCTCCCTATGGGGCAAATCCACATTTTTTTTTTAATCTTTTGGACATATTACCACCTTCATACAGTACAGCTGTGGACATTTTTACAAAATTGTGATAAAACTAGAAATAAAATTAATTTTTTTACTACCCTATTAAGTTTTACAGCAGGCTGTAAAATGAGACTTGGTAAATCCATTATCCACTGACCTCTAGTGGCCAGTGTGAGAACTGCAATGATTTATTATACATTGATGTCACAAATCATACAAGATTGTGGCATTTAAACAGGGAACATTGTAGTAAAACTACTAGAGGTCAGAAGAAGGTCACAACCATCTCATTTTACATTCTACTATAAAAAAAATAAATATTTGAAATTTTATGAAAAATGAACATAGCTGTTATGGAAAAAGACTGGAATATGTTCAAAAGTCTAGAAAAATTTTGTGGACATTTTTCATGAAATTGTGAGAAGCTGAGCAATAAATCAGTATTTAATTTTTTTTTTTTAATTACTTCATTTAGTTTTACAGCAGAATGTAAACTGAGATGCTAGTGATCTCTTCTGACCCCTAGTGGCCTGATGGAGAAGTGCAATGTTGCATGTTTAGATGTCACAAATAGTTGATAGGCGGACTCGCAGATAACTGGGACTAGCAGGTCTAAAAAAAAAAAAAAATGAAAACCTGGTTTCGGCCTGGGATTGGTCCCGGTTATCTGGCCGCACACAGGTTCCCATATAAGTGTATGGGGACCAGAATCTGGTGATTAAAAATGGTGGTTGAAGGGATAGGGGAATAGGAGCAGGTGTGCTGTACTTACCGCGGCTTCGGCGCGGCTGTAACTGCTTCCAGGCCACTCATTACGTTGATTGCATATGCACTGCTTTCACCGCCTACCGGGGTCTGTGATTGGTTGCAGTCAGACAGACCCCCACCCTGAGTGTCAGCGTGTAAGTTGACTGCTTCCAATCACAGATGATACGTGTGACTATCGTGGTATAAAAGTAAATAAATAAAATATTTGGCCTTAGGTCCCCCATATTATGATACCCAGCACAGATAAAGCCCATGGCTACAGGCTGCAGCCCCCAGCCAAGCACTTATCTTGGCTGTGTAGCAAAATAAGAGGAACTGCATGCAGCTTTATTAAAAATAAATAAATAATGAAAAAATAGTTTGTGGTCCTTCCCAATTTTAATATCCAGCTGGAGCTGGTATTATCAGGCTGGGGAGACCCATGGTTATTGGCCCCCCCCAGCCTAAAATAGCAGCCTGCAGCCACCCAGAATTGTCTGAATGCATGTGACAATCCCAGCACTTTACCCAGCTCATTCCGATTGCCCTGGTGTGGTGGAAATTGGGGTAATAAAAGGTTAAATCGCAGCTCACAGCTGCCACTCTAAGCCCTAGATAAGTGATGGGGAGGCCGCACCATCACTAATTTGTAAGTGACAGTAAATAAGCACCAAAAAAATCCTTTATTTGAAATAAAAGACAAAAAACACCTTTTTCACCACTTTATTAACCCCCAAAACACCCTTACAGATCCAATGTAATCCACACAAGGTCCTATGACGATTCCAGCTCTGCTACGATACTGAAGAACAAAAGAAAAAGAACAAGGGGCGATCAATTAGGTCTATATATTTTTTATTATAAAAGTGCGGACAGGTGAGGGGAGTCAGACCCGGTATACATCACTACAGTCAACATACACAAATTGTGCAAAGCATTTATAAAAAAGTCAAGATTGTAAATACATATGTACTATCAAGGTTACAATGCAATCTGCATAGGGCAATATTCACCAAAATATCCCTTACTAATTAACTGATACTCACTCATCCATATATGCACACATAGAGAGCACAGTATTATAGTTCATTAGAAATCACAAGAACTACTCCAGTGTGAATATAAGCCTATACCAAGGTAATTCTAATTGTTCTCTCTATGTGCGCGTAGGAACCGTGACAATCCAGACATATATCCAAGCGCAGAGCACGGAGCAGTTCATGAGAGTAGCAAAGTTCTCTCGTTAGTGTACAGAAATTATATGCCTAAAAAATTAGGCTTCCATAGATTTCTATGAGAGTGATGATAGTAAGGGTTATTAGCAGTTCATAAAGATAGCACAATTATCTAGTTATTGGGCAGAGAATACATGCCTAAAAAATTAGGCTTCCATAGATTTCTATGAGAGTGGTGATAATAAAGGCAATTACTTGATGTCCATGAATCATATGAAGCACTCCAGGCTCAGAACATGGAATACATAGGTCAGAAATACGAGACTATGGTTCACAAATCACTATACCAAAAGGTATCAATATAAGTCTCAATAATCCTTATATGAATGGTGACCATGAAAAAACACTAAAAATTACAAGTACAAAAGACCTGGAGCAGTCCATGAACAGGTGGCATACCTATACAGAATATCTTTCATCCATTGTTATAGTGTACAGAGGAAATTATATAGGATAGGGACACCATTCATATATGGGTTTTTATAACATCCAAACTCAGCAACGGAAAAATTCCCATATAATGCTGAAATGACAATAATCACAGAATAGTATTCAGCACCCATACACTACAGAGATTATAGTCCCAAAAGTCCTCATCTGTACCCAAACAATTGCACGAGTTATATTTAACAGGAAATACCACTAGATTTTCCCCTCGCATATATCATGGAGCACATGGCACTCCGTGAACCTGTGGCAATATAACATCCACCAATCACTTATACAGTGCACGAGTAATGCGCAATCGCCCAAAACCGGATATGCAGAACCAGGTACATATAGAAGATAATGTTGACAGTGGAATGCGCCCAATGCGCATTTCGGTGTAAACCTTCGTCACGCCCCCTGACGAAGGTTTACACCGAAATGCGCATTGGGCGCATTCCACTGCAGTCATTTTCATCTTCATCTTCAAGCTATATGTAAGTCGTGAATTGTTGTTCATTATCTTCTATATGTACCTGGTTCTGCATATCCGGTTTTGGGCGATTGCGCATTACTCGTGCACTGTATAAGTGATTGGTGGATGTTATATTGCCACAGGTTCACGGAGTGCCATGTGCTCCATGATATATGCGAGGGGAAAATCTAGTGGTATTTCCTGTTAAATATAACTCGTGCAATTGTTTGGGTACAGATGAGGACTTTTGGGACTATAATCTCTGTAGTGTATGGGTGCTGAATACTATTCTGTGATTATTGTCATTTCAGCATTATATGGGAATTTTTCCGTTGCTGAGTTTGGATGTTATAAAAACCCATATATGAATGGTGTCCCTATCCTATATAATTTCCTCTGTACACTATAACAATGGATGAAAGATATTCTGTATAGGTATGCCACCTGTTCATGGACTGCTCCAGGTCTTTTGTACTTGTAATTTTTAGTGTTTTTTCATGGTCACCATTCATATAAGGATTATTGAGACTTATATTGATACCTTTTGGTATAGTGATTTGTGAACCATAGTCTCGTATTTCTGACCTATGTATTCCATGTTCTGAGCCTGGAGTGCTTCATATGATTCATGGACATCAAGTAATTGCCTTTATTATCACCACTCTCATAGAAATCTATGGAAGCCTAATTTTTTAGGCATGTATTCTCTGCCCAATAACTAGATAATTGTGCTATCTTTATGAACTGCTAATAACCCTTACTATCATCACTCTCATAGAAATCTATGGAAGCCTAATTTTTTAGGCATATAATTTCTGTACACTAACGAGAGAACTTTGCTACTCTCATGAACTGCTCCGTGCTCTGCGCTTGGATATATGTCTGGATTGTCACGGTTCCTACGCGCACATAGAGAGAACAATTAGAATTACCTTGGTATAGGCTTATATTCACACTGGAGTAGTTCTTGTGATTTCTAATGAACTATAATACTGTGCTCTCTATGTGTGCATATATGGATGAGTGAGTATCAGTTAATTAGTAAGGGATATTTTGGTGAATATTGCCCTATGCAGATTGCATTGTAACCTTGATAGTACATATGTATTTACAATCTTGACTTTTTTATAAATGCTTTGCACAATTTGTGTATGTTGACTGTAGTGATGTATACCGGGTCTGACTCCCCTCACCTGTCCGCACTTTTATAATAAAAAATATATAGACCTAATTGATCGCCCCTTGTTCTTTTTCTTTTGTTCTACTGTATTAGCGATTTGGTCTTAATCTGTGGTCCTTATTCTGCATAATACATTACATTGTGTCGATTATTCACTATTGTGATGCAGAATTTATGTATGCCAATTCTTACTTTACGATACTGAAGGCACAGTGCGCAATCATGGTACATGATCGCCCGCTACGGACTTCAGGCAGAGCAGCGATCAGCGGTAATGTCACTCAGGTAAGCTGCGAGCACAGCTGGAGGTTCCCACGACCGTCCACCTGTGACCACAGGTAACCTGACCTCAATGAACTCAGTGGCCCCACCTCAGAACCGGGTCCACCCATCACTAGTCACAAACTTACTTCTTTTGTGACATCCTTTTAAAATAAAAGCATAAACATTGAAGTTGTAATACTGGCCACTAGAGGTCAGTAGAATAGGATTACCGCCAGCTCACTTTACAACCTGCTGTAAAACTGAATACGGTCTCTGTTTTTCCATATATTATCTAAAGATCATGTCATAATTGATTAAATTGTTGGAATATTCCAACAGCTGGCCTAATATTAGCCTTAAGGATTCACGCAGATCACCGTACCATGTGGACAGATTCGGTGCAGCCTCATGTGCTGCCATCTTATTATCCCATTATCATGGCCGTATTCTGGAAACCATCCACCACCTCGCATAATGAGTGTGAACGAAGAAGCCGCACTTCACCACCTGCTGCAAGGACAAGACGGCTGATCGTGAATTTGGCTCCAGTCATTTCCAGGAGTCTCAGCTTCTATAATGTCTTATTTACTGCCGATAAGATTCAGGTTTTACTGCCTGGAAGTCGGAATCCTAAGTAATGGGCAATTCAGTCTGCACCAATCCCCATAGAACACCTTAATACTTCGGAGCCGTAATATTAAGCCGACAGCTTGAGATCTGCATTAAGACGTGCACAAGGACTGGGGTCAAAACTCCATTTAGGAACCATTAAAAAAGGAGGCGTAATTCTATGTAATTATGTTTCCTTCCTGCGATACTCGGATGACGAGCCGCCGCTGTATTAACTCGCAGGTTATTGGACTGCACAGGATATAGAGCAAATGTAGGAAAGGAGCCGGCGCTACTGAAGATCTGTGTATGACCGACAATTAGCATTATTCATGTACTGATCCGGAGTTACAGTATATCACAAAAGTGAGTACACCCCTCACATTGCTGTAAATATTTCATCATATCTTTTCATGGGACTTTGATGCAATGTACGGTATCAGTGTGCAGCTTGTAGAACAGTGTAAATTTGGTGTCCTCTAAATAACCCAACACACAGCCATTAATGCCTAAACCGCTGGCAACAAAAGTGAGTACACCCCAAATTGTGCCCAATCAATCATTTTCCCTCTCGGTGTTCTGCATGGCTGTCGTCCCAGAAGGAAGCCTCTTCCAAAGATGTAATAATAATCCAAATTCCATTAAAAAAAATTTCCTTTTCGTAAAGTAGTTTTATTTGAAAGTAGTTAAAAATCAATCCACACATTGGGCAAAGAACAAGTGTCGGATAGGGGTAGTAATCTCCCGGACTACGCGTTTCGGCATGGATGCGACTTCTACATGGTCCTCCATCCACGCCGAAACGCGTAGTCCGGGAGACTACTACCCCTATCCGACACTTGTTCTTTGCCCAATGTATGGATTGATTTTTAACTACTTTCAAATAAAACTACTTTACAAAAAGGAAATTTTTTAATAGAATTTGGATTATTATTAAGGCATTGGACTTTCGTGGCTGGCTCCCGCCCTGCTTTCCTTGCGGACCCTATCTCCAGACCATACTAAAGATCCACACATCAGGGAGTACCAGTAAGCTGGCTGGGGGAATGTTTTGTGTTACTCTCCCAAAGATGATGCACAAGAAAGCCACTAACAGTTTGCTGAAGACAAGCAGACTAAGGACATGGATTACTGGAACCGTCCTGTGGTCTGATGAGACAGAGATAAATTTATTCTGTTCAGATGGTGTCAAGCGTGTGTGGTGGCAACCAGGTGAAGAAGACAAAGACAGGTGTGTCCTGCCTACAGTCAGGCATGGTGGTGGAGGGTCATGGTTTGGGGCTGCATAAGGCTGTGGGGAGATACAGTTCATTGCAAGAACCAGGAATGTCAATATGTCCTGTGACATACTGAAGCAGAGCAGGATCCCCTCCCTTATATTCTAACACGATAACAACCCCAAACACCTCCAAGACCTCCGCTGCCTCGCTAAAGAAACTGAAGGTAAAAGGTACTGGACCGTCCAAGTGTTTCCAGACCTAAACCCTATGGAGCATCTGGGTGCCTCGTCAAACAGAAGGTGGAGGAGGGCAAGGTCTCTAACATCCACCAGCTCCGTGATGTCATCATGGAGGATGGAAGAGGATCCAGCAGCTCCTGTGAAGCTCTAGTGACCTCCATTCCCAAGAGAGATAAGGCAGTGCTGGAAAATAATGGTAGCCACACAAAATATTCACACTTTGGACACAAATTTGTCCATTTTCACTTAGGGGTGTACTCACTTTTGTTACCAGCGGTTTAGACATTAATGGCTGTGTGCGGAGTTATTTAGAGGACACCAAATTTACCCTGTTATACAAGCTGCGCACTGACACTGTACATTGTATCACAGGGTCAGATCTGCAGTGTTGTTTTCTGAAAAGATAGAATAACATATTTACACAGAATGTGAGGGGTGTACTCACTTTTGTGATCTATTGTACATCCTGTATTATACTCCAGAGCTGCACTCACTATTCGGCTCTAGCAGTCACTGTGCGCATACATTACCCTACACCACACTCTTGCAAGCTTCAGAGATGAAATTATTCAAATATGAAATCTAGTCACCCATTGATTTGATGGTGGCAGCCATGTAATTCTCCATTTCCCCTATAGAGGTCGCTTTAGAAATACTCTTGTAG
The DNA here is from genome assembly GCF_048569485.1 of Anomaloglossus baeobatrachus. NCBI lineage: Eukaryota > Metazoa > Chordata > Amphibia > Anura > Aromobatidae > Anomaloglossus > Anomaloglossus baeobatrachus. The sequence continues at coordinate 34,163,980 of NC_134360.1, read as the reverse complement.
TTACCTAAAATAATTAAAAGTTCAGTCCAACTTTTTCCTGAAAGTTTTCAAATCCTGATCCCTCATGAACCAGCTGCAGACCAGAGCAGGTTTATATTTATTGACTGATTTATTTATATAATAGAGGGTTTCTTTGTTGTGATACCATCTTACACTGGATAGATTCCTCTATATAAGTCCAGGTATATAAATGGTATATTCAGACTCCTATGAATTCGCTTTTGACTCCCTAATTCTGACATTTCGGCTCAGCAGTGAGTCCAGCAGCGGCTGTATAATACATCGGGCACTGTCGTGTTATACATCGGGCACTGTCGTGTAATACATCGGGCATTGTCGTGTTACACATCGGGCATTGTCGTGTTACACATCGGGCATTGTCGTGTTACACATCGGGCATTGTCGTGTTACACATCGGGCATTGTCGTGTTACACATCGGGCATTGTCGTGTTACACATCGGGCATTGTCGTGTTACACATCGGCCACTGATGTGTTATACATCGGGCACTGACGTGTTATACATCGGGCACTGACGTGTTATACATCGGGCACTGTCGTGTTATACATCGGGCATTGTCGTGTTATACATCGGGCATTGTCGTGTTATACATCGGGCATTGTCGTGTTATACATCGGGCATTGTTGTGTTACCCATCGGGCACTGTCGTGTTATACATCGGGCATTGTCGTGTTACACATCGGGCATTGTTGTGTTACCCATCGGGCATTGTCGTGTTATACATCGGGCACTGACGTGTTATACATCGGGCATTGTCGTGTTATACATCGGGCATTGTCGTGTTACACATCGGGCATTGTCGTGTTACACATCGGGCATTGTAGTGTTACACATCGGGCATTGTAGTGTTATACATCAGCCACTGTCGTGTTATACATCGGGCACTGTCGTGTTATACATCGGGCATTGTCGTGTTATACATCGGGCATTGTCGTGTTATACATCGGGCATTGTCGTGTTACACATCGGGCATTGTCGTGTTACACATCGGGCATTGTCGTGTTATACATCGGGCACTGTCGTGTTATATATCGGGCACTGTCGTGTTATACATCGGGCATTGTCGTGTTACACATCGGGCACTGTCGTGTTATACATCGGGCACTGTCGTGTTATATATCGGGCACTGTCGTGTTATACATCGGGCATTGTCGTGTTATACATCGGGCATTGTCGTGTTATACATCGGGCACTGTCGTGTTATACATCGGGCATTGTCGTGTTATACATCGGGCACTGTCGTGTTATACATCGGGCACTGTCGTGTTATACATTGGGCATTGTCGTGTTATACATCGGGCATTGTCGTGTTATACATCGGGCACTGTCGTGTTATACATCGGGCACTGTCGTGTTATACATCGGGCACTGTCATGTTATACATCGGGCACTGTCGTGTTATACATCGGGCATTGTCGTGTTATACATCGGGCACTGTCGTGTTATACATCGGGCACTGTCGTGTTACTACCTGCTCTACATATTTACATTGTGAGATTGGAGAATCCGTGGTTCCTCGTTGCTGGAGCTTGTCCACAACCAGTAATTAGTCCTACTGTGTGATCTAATCACTGTTTTCCTTAATTGCAGACACACATAACCCCGGGCTCGTTCCCTCTCTGCTCCGACATGTTCTCTACGCGATCCTCTCATTGTCCTCTAATCGCACCGTATCGCGCATTGTCTGACATTTTTGGGAAGCCCATTATGGGATTAGCAGAATATTTGATGGTGACAACTTATTTTTCTTTTTCTTTACACTGAATGGTTAAGATTTCACAGATCCTTACTAGACTTGATAAGACGGGAGTTCCCCTTGTATCGTTTCTTCCTTCTAAGTGTGATGGCAGATAGCTAGGATAATCCAACACTTTATGTTCTGACCTCCGGACCACCTGCTACTGGGACCACATTAACCAGCAACGCAGACCCCCCACCTCCCAGTAGAGGTCGGACCCCACCGATCGTAAAGTGATTGCATGTCCTGGTGGAATACAGGTCAGAACAAAAATTCTACTGCAAAAAGTGGGAAAAGGGGAGAGGCTCCTGCTGCAGTCAGTTGTCTTACAGCCACATTTTGCATTTTATGCAAGACCTTGAAACAAATGGGGGAGGGTTTAATTTTTTATACTGCTGCAGATAGGTCAGTGGGGGGGGAGGGCCCTGCTGCAGGAAGGTCAGTGGGGTGGGGAGGCTCCTGCTGCAGGCAGGTCAGTGGGGGGGGGGCTCCTGCTGCAGTCAGATGTCTTACAACCACACAATATGGCATTTTATGCAACATAATGAAACCAATGGGGGAGGGTTTTTGTTTTTATTCTGCTGCAGACAGGTCAGTGGGGGGAGGCTCCTGCTGCAGACAGGTCAGTGGGGTGAGGTTCCTGCTGCAGTCAGATCTCTTACGGCCACACAATTTGGAATTTTAGGCAACATAATGAAACAAATGAGAGAGGGTTATATTGTTTTGAATACTGCTGCAGACAGGTCAGTGGGGGGAGGCTCCTGCTGCAGTCAGATGTGTTACAACCATACAAAGGACAATAGGATGTGGAATAAGGATGATCTCCTGGGACAAAAGGAGAAGAATTATTTGCAGATTTTTACAGTTTATTTTAAAATGAGACAAAATAGGATTAAAAGAATAGAAGAGGATTTCCCAGCACTGATCTTTTGGGCTGAGACACTATGATGACCTAGAAATGACTGATTTCTTCCATACACGGTGCCACACCTGTCTCTCCTTGCATCACATTGAATGCTGAAGACAGACAGGTTGTTCTATAATCTTGTCTATCCACTTGAAAGGGAATCTGTCAGCAGGTTTTTGCTACCTTATCTGTCAGCAACATAATGTAGGCAAGGAGAGTCTGAATCTAATGATGTATCACTTAGATTACTGGGTGCAGCGGATTTGACAGAGTTTTAGATTAGCAATGAAGCAAACCTGAGAAAGCTGTCCCCGCCCACAGCAGGCTCTTTATGTACAAAGTTTATAGAAAGTGAGCTGCTAATCACAAGAGAGGATGTGTTGGACTACCAGGTATGAGGCAATGTAGTCCAGCAGTGATAATTTTCTGGTGCTAAAACAATTATTACAAGTAAACAACAGCAGACAGCGTGATAAAACATGTATAGCTGAAAACTACAGCATGCAGTCTTCAAATTACATAGCAAAAACCTACTGACAGATTCCCTTCAAGCTTATTTAGGATCTCAATCAATTGTGAGTGCCCACTTAAAAGAACTGTCTAGTGATGACCAGGCACTACCATGCTCGGGTGCTCTGTACTAGTGATAAGCGAGCACTACCATGCTCGGGTGCTCAGTACTCGTAACTAGTGATGACCAGGCACTACCATGCTCGGGTGCTCTGTACTCGTAAATAGTGATGAGCGGGCACTACCATGCTCGGTACTAATAACTATTGATGAGTGGGCACTACCATGCTCCGGTGCTCAGTACTCGTAACTAGTGATGAGCGGGCACTACTATGCTCGGTACTAATAACTAGTGATGAGCGGGCACTACCATGCTCGGGTGCTCAGTACTCGTAACTAGTGATGAGCGGGCACTAACATGTTCAGGTGCTCTGTACTCGTAAATGGTGATGAGTGAGCACTACCATGCTCGAGTGCTCGGTACTCGTAAATAGTGCTGAGTGGGCACTACCATGCTCGGGTGCTCAGTACTCGTAACTAGTGATGAGCGAGCACTACCATGCTTGGGTGCTCTGTACTCGTAATTAGTGATGAGCGGGCACTACCATGCTCGGGTGCTCAGTACTCGTAACTAGTGATGAGCGGGCACTACCATGCTCGGGTGCTCAGTACTGGTAACTAGTGATGAGCGGGCACTACCATGCTCGGGTGCTCAGTACTGGTAACTAGTGATGAGCGGGCACTACCATGCTCAGGTGCTCAGTACTGGTAACTAGTGATGAGCAGGCACTTCCATGCTCGGGTGTTCAGTACTCGTAACTAGTGATGAGCGGGCACTACCATGCTCAGGTGCTCAGTACTCGTAACTAGTGATGAGCGAGCACTACCATGCTCGAGTGCTCAGTACTCGTAACTAGTGATGAGCGGGCACTACCATGCTCAGGTGCTCAGTACTCGTAACTTGTGATGAGTGGGCACTACCATGCTCGGGTGCTCGGTACTAATAACTAGTGATGAGCGGGCACTACCATGCTCAGGTGCTCAGTACTCGTAACTAGTGATGAGCGGGCACTACCATGCTCAGGTGCTCAGTACTCGTAACTAGTGATGAGCGAGCACTACCATGCTCGAGTGCTCAGTACTCGTAACTTGTGATGAGTGGGCACTACCATGCTCGGGTGCTCAGTACTCGTAACTTGTGATGAGCGGGCACTACCATGCTCGGGTGCTCGGTACTAATAACTAGTGATGAGCGGGCACTACCATGCTCAGGTGCTCAGTACTCGTAACTTGTGATGAGTGGGCACTACCATGCTCGGGTGCTCGGTACTAATAACTAGTGATGAGCGGGCACTATGTGTGGAAAGGCTCATTAAAGGTCCGGACCTTGACTTTTCGGGTTGTTAATCACCCAATAGGTTTTTTTTTACATTTGTATCCACGGAGAGCAAGGTTTTAGGATGTCCATTGTCTCCTCTCCCGGCTTATACATTGTCTCTTCTCCCGCTGATACATTGTCTCCTCGCTGTGACAGCACATAGATTAGAATGACACATTTTATGCTTATGGTTCCAATTTGCATGTGATTTTCTAAAAATAATTTCTGGATGGAGGAGGATTTTGGCTCCTGTCCATCATCCCTCCGGGGTAGAGAAGCGTGAAGAGGCACCTTAATGGGGTCCTGGGAAAGGTATCTAGGAGCTCGGATCCAAATGAGGCCACGAAAGCCGAGTGTGCAGCAGCGCAGGTCCGTTCTTGCACCGCACGTTCCTGCGCAAATCCCCCCTAGATGGCCGAAGAGTTCACTAAATCCTGGCGGCTTTCAGTGATGGAAGTCAATGGCTGCCAAGGTCGCGTGGAGCAGATTGGAGCATGGAGTAATCACTTTTATATGGTTTTCTCTGACCCATCCCATTATCCGCTTAGCCAATCTGTGTAGCCATACAGCTTATCCGGGGTGTGTAGAATTTTGCAAACATTTTATTTGCTGAAGATAAAAAGTGAACAAACTTTGCAAACACTTTTGCTTAAAAATTGCCTCCCGTTTTGTGTATACAGGCCCCGTGCAGAACTATGGCATCAGATGGAAAAAGAAAAGGCTGCAGAGTTAGTTCATATCACGTCCCCCTATAATAATTGGGGGGGGATTCACAGACATGGAAGAGACATCCAGGAGGGTCACAAATGCTTTGGGGCCTGCAGAAACTTTCAGGATACCTCGTATCAAAAAGCAAAGGGCACGGATAGGGATGTGGCTATAGAATATGTATGTTTTGGGGGGCAAACTGGTACCTATTGGGGTCTACTAATAAAGTAAAATTAGTAATATTTATAAAATATAATAGACGTTAGATCCTAAGGGGTTAATTCTGAAATATACACATGGGAAGGGGTCTGCACCGATGTGATCCGTTGGTCCCGTGGGGTTAATTTATGCTGATGGCTGGTTATTCTTTCCACCCCCCGGGGTAATTTGTGTCTCAGGGAGCGATTTATCCGGAGGGTACAGTGGGATTGTTGGCAGCCTCCAGAGGACAATGCGCAGACCTCATTAAATGGGAGAAGGAGCCGCACTAATTGCAGCCATACATTAAGGAGAACCTGACGCTTCACAGGACAAAGAGCATTTACACAGATCTGTAATGTCACAAGACAGTGTCCTACAATGAACGCACTCCCCGCGCACTCACATACACTCACCCCATCTGACCCGGGCACATCAACAGGATTGGGGGCAATTCATTAGGAAAATTCAGCCTAAAAAAGAAAGGGTTAATTTTATTCTATCAATGCCAACATCCCATATAATGTAAGACATATCAAAAGAATGAGTGCCCATTCTTTTTTCAAAGCTTAGATTAAAGTTAAATGGAGGAGGAGGTGAGCTGTGACATCACCTGTTGTGAATGGTGGATCCTGTGTTATCTACTGTATATAGAGATGATATCAGTCACTGTACAGGAGGAGGTGAGCTGTGACATCACCTATTGTGAATGGTGGATCCTTTGTTATCTACTGTATAAACAGGTGTTATTAGTCATCGTACAGAGGAGGAGGTGAGCTGTAACATGATCTATTGTGAATGGTGGATCCTGTGTTATCTACTGTATATAGAGGTGTTATCAGTTACTGTACAGGAGGAGGTGAGCTGTGACATCCCTTACTGTGAATGGTGGATCCTGTGTTATCAGTCATTGTACAGGAGGAGGAGGTGATGTGTGACATCAAGTACTGTATTGTGAATGGTGGATCCTGTGTTATCTACTGTATATAGAGTTGTTATCAGTCATTAAACAGGAGGAGGAGGTGAGCTATGATATCACCTATTGTGAATGGCAGATCCTGTGTTATCTATTGTATACAGAGGTGTTATCAGTCATCGTACAGGAAAGGGAGGAGGTGAGCTGTGACATCCCCTATTGTGAATGGTGGATCCAGTGTTATCAGTCATTGAACAGGAGAAGGAGGGGAGCTGTGATCTCACCTATTGTGAATAGTGGATCCTATATTATCTACTGTATATACAGTTATCAGTCATTAAACAGGAGGAGGAGATGAGCTGTGATATCACCTATTGTGAATGGCAGATCTTGTGTTATCTATTGTATACAGAAGTGTTATCAGTCATCGTACAGGAAGGGGAGCTGTGACATCCCCCATTGTGAATAGTAGATCCTATATTATCTACTGTATATAGTTATCAATTATTTAACAGAATGAGGAGGAGGTGAGCTGTGACAACACCTATTGTGCATGGTGGATCCTGTGTTATCTACTGTATACAGAGGTTAGCAGTCATTGTACAGGAAGGGGAGGAGGTGATCTGTGACATCCCCTACTATAAATGGTGGATCCAGTGTTATCAGTCATTGAACAGGAGAAGGAGGTGAGCTGTGATATCACTTAGTGTGAATGGTGGATCCTGTGATAACTACTGTATATAGAGATTTTCCATTTACCTTTAAAAACCTTAAACAATAGGTCATTTTCCCAATTAGACTTTGCACCTTTAGTGAAGCTCAATCATCCCAAAAGAAGATGGGTGGAGTCAGGTGGATATGGTCTTCTGATGGGCAACCCCTTTAAGAAACTCCAACCAGGGCTGGATTATTTAGGAGCACATTAAGTCCCATAGTTCCCAAAATCTTAAAAATCTACGGATATCTCCATAGCTTCCAGCGAAGAAAAAAAGAAAGCCTATGAGCGCCCACCGCTCCGTGGATGTGGCCAGGGTCCGCAGGAGGAGTATACGGCATTCATCTCCTCTGGATTATGTTGCTCCTGGGTGTTCTGCTGTTACCTGCGCTCCTGTGATATCATCCTAACCAGAGCCAAGTGTCAAGCTCAGCTCTGCTACATCCGTATATTAAATGCTGAACAGTAATAATTCATTATCTCGGTAAAGTGTTGCCCAATGATCCACAATTTACCAGGAATGTGCAGATTAGCAGGATTAAGTCATCTTAATGGCGGTGTCTCATCGCACTGTAACATACCATTTAATTATAGCCTTCTGTTCTATCACAGTATTTGTATAGGACCACACCTGAGCCGCGGCTGCCGGGACGGGAACACGCCGAAACAACGCTTCTATACGGTGATATGGAAATGTTACAGATGTCACCCAACTTTCTCAGACGCCTGAATGTCAAATCTTGAGCCAAAAAGTCCACATATAATCCGCTCATCACATTCTGGAACATCCACATTTTGTGTTCCTCCTGTTACTGGGTCAGATGCACATTCTCTTATCTGATTTGTTGTCCTCATGGTGCAGAACCCGTCCTATAGTGGTGGGTATAGACCATATTTACAAAGGGTTAAATTACCTGCTTACATGTATTATTCTCTATGTACTGCTAAGTTTACCCCCCCAAAAGAAAGCAGACACCGACTAAAAGAATTGTACTTACCAGCCCCAAATAATTAGAGTTGGTAAGTGAATGGGCTCTCACATACAGATCTGTGTCGCTGTCAGTTTCCCCTGCGTTCTACAGCGGTTGGCTCCCCCTGGTGACTGGAAGCAGTATCACTATCACTCACGCAGAATGATACTGGTACCCAATCTTTACCCACGAGAGCTGCAGTGCAATGCTGCTGGAACAGCGAGGGACCTGACAGCAACACAGATCTCTGTGTGAGAGCCCATCCACCATTGGCACTTGTTAACTATAACTCGTTTGAAGAATGGTAACTAAGATTTTTTTGGGAGGGGTCTGCTCTCTTTTGGGAGGGGTCTGCCTTCTGTTGGGGGGGGCGTCTGCCTTCTGTTGGGGGGGGCGTCTGCCTTCTGTTGGAGGGGGGGGGGCGTCTGCCTTCTGTTGGAGGGGGGGGGGGCGTCTGCCTTCTGTTGGAGGGGGGGGCGTCTGCCTTCTGTTGGAGGGGGGGGGGGCGTCTGCCTTCTGTTGGAGGGGGGGGGGGGCGTCTGCCTTCTGTTGGAGGGGGGGGGGCGTCTGCCTTCTGTTGGAGGGGGGGGGCGTCTGCCTTCTGTTGGAGGGGGGGGGCGTCTGCCTTCTGTTGGAGGGGGGGGGCGTCTGCCTTCTGTTGGAGGGGGGGGCATCTGCCTTCTGTTGGAGGGGGGGGCGTCTGCCTTCTGTTGGAGGGGGGGGCGTCTGCCTTCTGTTGGAGGGGGGGGGCGTCTGCCTTCTGTTGGAGGGGGGGGCGTCTGCCTTCTGTTGGAGGGGGGGGCGTCTGCCTTCTGTTGGAGGGGGGGGCGTCTGCCTTCTGTTGGAGGGGGGGGCGTCTGCCTTCTGTTGGAGGGGGGGGGCGTCTGCCTTCTGTTGGAGGGGGGGGGCGTCTGCCTTCTGTTGGAGGGGGGGGCGTCTGCCTTCTGTTGGAGGGGGGGGCGTCTGCCTTCTGTTGGAGGGGGGGGCGTCTGCCTTCTGTTGGAGGGGGGGGCGTCTGCCTTCTGTTGGAGGGGGGGGCGTCTGCCTTCTGTTGGGGGGGGGCGTCTGCCTTCTGTTGGGGGGGGGCGTCTGCCTTCTGTTGGGGGGGGCGTCTGCCTTCTGTTGGGGGGGGCGTCTGCCTTCTGTTGGGGGGGGGGCGTCTGCCTTCTGTTGGGGGGGGGGCGTCTGCCTTCTGTTGGGGGGGGGCGTCTGCCTTCTGTTGGGGGGGGGCGTCTGCCTTCTGTTGGGGGGGGGGCGTCTGCCTTCTGTTGGGGGGGGGCGTCTGCCTTCTGTTGGGGGGGGGCGTCTGCCTTCTGTTGGGGGGGGGCGTCTGCCTTCTGTTGGGGGGGGGCGTCTGCCTTCTGTTGGGGGGGGGCGTCTGCCTTCTGTTGGGGGGGGGGCGTCTGCCTTCTGTTGGGGGGGGGCGTCTGCCTTCTGTTGGGGGGGGGCGTCTGCCTTCTGTTGGGGGGGGGGCGTCTGCCTTCTGTTGGGGGGGGGGGCGTCTGCCTTCTGTTGGGGGGGGGCGTCTGCCTTCTGTTGGGGGGGGGGCGTCTGCCTTCTGTTGGGGGGGGGCGTCTGCCTTCTGTTGGGGGGGGGGCGTCTAAGTGATACATCACTGGATTCAGGGTCTCTTTGCCTACATCATGCTGCTCTCAGATGAGGTAGCAAAAACTTGCTGAAATATTCCCTTTCAGTGGCCTATATTTTCAGTAGGAACCTGGACAGATATGAGTAATCCTTGTCATCAACCGCAACGCATAGATGGTAACAGATCTGCTGAAAGACCACAAAGATCGATGCTGCGGGACGGAATAATAGGTCGCTGTGCCTTTAACAGAGTCATCAGAATTCTCTGTGCTGGATGCAGACCACGGCTGGTCCTCCGGGAACGCCCGAACTTGTAACTAATCCCCTGTTTTCATTCCTTGGAGGATATCCTCTACTCATCTATTTCATTATTCATTACATTGGCTTTTGCAGATTGTCTGTTCCTTTAAAAAAAAATAAAAAATAAATAAATATATAATTGGGAATCAGCAGCCGAGCAAAGAAAATCTGCTGTTTGATGTGAGTGGAATTGTGCTCAAATATTGATGAATTAATAGGACAGGGCGACGTCAGATCTGGATTTCTTCAGCTTGATACATTTGATGTCTAAGCACCAGATCTGTGTGAAGCCAAAAGTAATTGGGCCGATGGAGCACGGACATTATATAAGGCCATCTCCAGCCAACACGTGGATGACTGTGCCAGAAAAATACTACAGCATCCTGTGCAAGGAGATAATTACCCCCCATACGGCCATATAACAGCAATACATTCTCTGATGTATACAGCATTAAAAAGGGAATGAAAAAATAAAATCAGCAGCATGGCGTTTTTTTTTAGCCAACTCAAAGAAAAATCTGGCTAAATGCAGCCACCACTAGGGGGAGCTCTCTGTATATCTTTATTTTTTGATTTTTTATATAGCGCTAACATATTCCGCAGCGCTTTACATACATCAGGAACACTGTCCCCATTGGGGCTCACAATCTAAATTCCCTATCTGTATGTTTTTGGAGTGTGGGAGGAAACCGGAGAACCCGGAGGAAACCCACGCAAGCATGGGGAGAACATACAAACTCCTTGCAGATGGTGTCCTTGGTGGGATTCGAACCCAAGACCCCAGCGCTGCAAGGCTGCAGTGCTAACCATTGAGCCATCATGCTGCCCATACCATTGAGCCACCATCCTGTATACAGAAATACAGTATAACATCCTGCTTGCAGGCACCACTAGGGGGAGCTCCCTGCATACAGAGATACATGATAAGATCCTGTCTGCAGCCATCACTAGAGGGAGCTCCCTGTATACAGAGATACATGATAAGATTCTGTCTGCAGCCACCACTAGGGGGAGCTCCCTGCATACAGAGATACATGATAAGATTCTGTCTGCAGCCACCACTAGGGGGGCTCCCTGTATACAGAGATACATGATAAGATTCTGTCTGCAGCCACCACTAGGGGGAGCTCCCTGCATACAGAGATACATGATAAGATTCTGTCTGCAGCCACCACTAGGGGGAGCTCCCTGTATACAGAGATACATGATAAGATCCTGTCTGCAGTCACCACTAGAGGGAGCTCCCTGTATACAGAGATACATGATAAGATCCTGTCTGCAGCCACCACTAGGGGGAGCTCCCTGTATACAGAGATACATGATAAGATACTGTCTGCAGCCACCACTAGGGGGAGCTCCATGTATCCGAGATACATAAGATCCTGTCTGCAGCCACCACTAGGGGGAGCTCCATGTATCCGAGATACATAAGATCCTGTCTGCAGCCACCACTAGGGGGAGCTAGCTGTATCTGAGATACATGATAAGTTCTGTCTCCAGATACCTGACATGTTAATTTAATTCTTCAGGTCTGTACAGTTATGAATATATCAAATTTATAACACTTTTATGCAACAAAAATGTCAAACACCATTTGTTTTTGTACCTCCATATTTTTGACATATATACTAATTAAAACATTTTTTGTGTGATTTTTTTTGTTTTGCATTTCATAGTTAAAAATTTTGAACATTTTATTTTTTTTATTTTAGTCCCACTAAGGAACCTAAAGGCTCACAAATTGTGCTGCAAATGTTAATACCTTTCTGTTTTACGATATACTATACTGGTAGGTGTATAGAGATCGCACACCTAGTGGCCTTTTACGCGTCCCAAATTTCTATGACGACCCAAAGGCACCCCTATAATTGCATCACAAGGGTGGGATTAAACCCCTTCGATCGGAGTAACCAATAAGATGGCATGGTTGCTTTTGTCTGCAACATTGAGTGTCACGCGGAGTTTTGCACAAACTTTGTCGACTGTTATGGCGGCATTGGGCTCTGTTCAGATTGCAGATTCTGACACTCTACCTGATGGTTTCACTGCTAATCAACACAGGTAGACTCAGGCGGCGACCTGCTGTGTGTAGATGCATAGGCAGTCAAGGAAGAGTTAATCTCTGCTGCTCTGCTTGCTTCTTTGGTCACAGGTTGTGGGAAGACTTATCACATTTGTTCCCCTCCTATTTATGCTGGTGGATCCTACCACCCATGCCAGCTATAGCTTATTCTATGTTGGTCTCTGAAGTGTGGTGTCCCAGACTTACTGGAGATAGTTGTGCTTAAGGCTTGGTGCAGTTGTGGAGTTTACCCCTGTTTTGTAGCTTCCTTCCTGCTCTTGCTTTCCTCCTATTGTCATTACCTCAAAAAAAAACAACCATACAGATAGGGAATTTAGATTGTGAATTTAGATTGTGAGCCCCAATGGGGACAGTGTTCCTGATGTATGTAAAGCGCTGCGGAATATGTTAGCGCTATATAAAAATAAAGATTTATTTATTACCTTTGTGTGTGCGTGCTGTGTGAGAGAGTTCTGGTATACTCTCATCTGTCTTTATCTGTGGATTTCATCACACTCCTGTCCTATCCCTATCTGGCGGGATGGGGTATCAGATCAAGACTGGTCAGAAGCAGGGCCAGGATGGAGGCTCAGGCCTCTCCACCATGAGGAGTATTCCTGAGATTAGGGATAGCATAGGGCCCCCTAGTTCGCGGGATAATGCAGGAGCCCTGGTTTCCCGCTACCCCATAGTCATCGTGGCACTAGGCTGCGGCACATTGCACCACATAAAAATTATGCCCAACACACTCCTGTCCCGTCCCTCCCTGGGGGAAGAGGAAATCAGATCAGGACTGGTTATGAGTAGGGCCAGGATGGAGACTCAGGCATCTCTACCATTAGGAGTATTCCGAGATTAGGGATAGCATAGTGCCCCCTAACTTCAGGGACAGCTTAGGAACCCCAGTTCCCCGCTATCCCATAGTCACCATGTCACTAAGAGGGTTTAACATGTGAGATCTGAATTATTCCTAATCCTGACTGTTGCAAAGTAGGGCTGACACATATTGTGGAAACTTTAATGCAGTGAGCTCCCCCTAGTCGTGGCTGAAGATAGAATTTTATTTTTGAAGTTTCAGAAATATTGAGCTCCAGCAGCATCCTGATAATATATTACATATATTATATTTACGCTCACTTAGGGGTATTTGGACAGATTGGTTACACCCGGACGTCGCCTTCTTGGAAATCCCAATGCAGGAAACCGCATAGAACTTCAAATATACATAAGAGCCGCAAACTGCTGCAAGGAATAAGATCTCCACATCTGGAATCTATCCCCAGAACCCTCAGTAGATGCCAGCTTTTATGATGCAGCCGCCAGCTGTACCCAGATCTGAACCCAGAAGACTTCTAGGTTATAAAAGCCTCGCTCCTCATCATGGAGGAAGTCGTGCGGCTCCTCGCTTTCATCTACGCGCACTGCAGGAACAGATCACTTTAACAGATTTTCCTTATAAGATTTTACAGGGAGCAATAGCCAAGAAGATTGAAGCTTGTTCAGTGCCCCATAGTATGGAAGGATAGCATCCATGTAAAATACCGCCAGCTTCTCCACCAATGGGGCACAAAAGTCACTTTAAGGGGAAGCCCCGATTAACTGGTTCCCATAAACGGTCACTTTCTTACTGTTTTTTTGCGCCCACTAGATTAGATTTAGGCTCCTATTATTTAAAATTAAAGAAAGAAATGACCCCCCAAGTCTAATATATTATAAGATATAATTGGGCCCCACAGTAAAACTCAAAACACTGCAGAATTCCACAAAATGTACTATTGCTTTAATAAAATGTAATGATTACTATTAATTTAATCCTAGGCTAATTAATTTTTGAACAAATCTGTATAGAGGAGTTCTGTTTTTCTGACTTTATAAATCTTGCTACCTGTAGCCAACACTAGGGGGAGCTCACTGCATACGGATTTTTACAGCCACTACTAGTGAGAGCTCACTAAATACAGATTTGTATAGCCACCACTAGGGGGAGCTCACAGCATACAGAGTTATACAGCCACCACTAGGAGGCGCTCATGGCCTACATATTTATAGAGCCACCGCTACGGGCAGCTCACTGCATACAGATTAATGCAGCCACCACTAGAGGAAGCTCACTACATACAGATTTATACAGCCACCACTCGAGGGAGCTCACTACATACAGATTTATACAGCCATCACTAGTCGGAGCTCAATAAATACAGATTTATACAGCTACCACTAGGAGGAGCTCACTACATACCGATTTATACAGCCACCACTAGTGGGAGCTCCCTACATACAGAATTATACAGTCACCACTATGGAGAGCTCAATACATACAGATTTATACAGCCACCACTAGGAGGAGCTCACTACATACAGATTTATACAGCCACCACTAGGGGGAGCTCACTACATACAGATTCATACAGCCACAACTAGGGGGAGCTCACTACATACAGATTCATACAGCCACCACTAGGGGGAGCTCAGTAAATACAGATTTATACAGCAATCACTAGGGGCAGCTCACTGCATACAGATTCATACAGCCACAACTAGGGGGAGCTCACTACATACAGATTTATACAGCCACCACTAGGAGGAGCTCACTACATACAGAATTATACAGCCACCACTAGGAGGAGCTCACTACATACCGATTTATACAGCCACCACTAGTGGGAGCTCACTACATATAGATTTATACAGCCACCACTAGTGGGAGCTCACTGCATATAGATTTATACAGCCACCACTAGTGGGAGCTCACTACATACAGAATTATACAGTCACCACTATGGAGAGCTCAGTAAATACAGATATATACAGCCATCACTAGGGAGAGCTCACTGCATTCAAATTTATGCAGCCACCACTAGGGGGAGCTCACTGCATTCAAATTTATGCAGCCACCACTAGGGGGAGCTCACTACATACAGATTTATACAGCCACCACAAGGGGGAGCTCACTGCATACAGATTTATACAGCCATCACTAGGGGGAGCTCACTGCATACAGATTCATAAAGCCATCACTAGAGGGAGCTCACTGCATACAGATTTATACAGCCATCACTAGGGGGAGCTCACTGCATACAGATTCATAAAGCCATCACTAGAGGGAGCTCACTGCATACAGATTTATACAGCCACCACTAGAGGGAGCTCACTGCATATAGATTTATACAGCCACCACTAGAGGGAGCTCACTACATACAGATTTATACAGCCACCACTAGAGGGAGCTCACTGCATACAGATTTATACAGCCACCACTAGAGGGAGCTCACTGCATACAGATTTATGCAGCCACCACTAGAGGGAGCTCACTACATACAGATTTATACAGTCACCACTAGGGGGTGCTCACTGTATTCAGATTTATACATCCACCACTAGGGGGAGTTATGATGGAGGTGATTACCAATATGTTGAACCCAAAAAAGCAATGGTAATAAAAATTAACTTTTAATATTTATCATTAAAATTGACTCTTAGTACAATACAAAACAACACCCAGTGATTAAAAGTACCACAGGACAAATATTAGCACTGTCATTGTGCAATGGGTAAACAAAAACTCCTTCAATTGACTGTATCAAAATACAAATTGACTGTATCAAAATTAATTACCATGCAATAAGTATATAATTTAAACAATTAGCATATTAGCAATTAGCAAAAATTAGCAAATAGCAATTAGCAAAAATTATTCAGGACAACTTGGCCAGAAGAAAGTGCTATATATATATCTTATTATTGATATTTCTGGGACATTGCAAGGTGTAACTAAATTGATGAAGTAAATGAATGAATTGAGGGCCTTGGTAAAAAGGAAGGGATTTGAAATAGTGAGTAAACTGTGGGTACTCCAGCCCTTTACCCAAACCCTGTTCCTTTGTTTACTCACAGTGCTAATATTTGTCCTGTGGCACTTTTAATCACTGGGTGTTGTTGTGTATTGTACTAAGAGTCAATTTTAATGCTAAATATTAAAAGTTAATTTTTATTACCATTGCTTTTTTGGGTTTACCATTAGGGGGAGCTCACAGCATACAGATTTATACAGCCACCACTAGGAGGAGCTCGGTACATACAGATTTATACAGCCACCACTAGGGGGAGCTCACTACATACAGATTTATACAGCCACCACTAGGAGGAGCTCGGTACATACAGATTTATACAGCCACCACTAGGGGGAGCTCACTACATATAGATTTATACAGGCATCACTAGGGGGAGCTCACAGCATACAGATTTATACAACCACCACTAGGGGGTACTCACTGCATATAGATTTATACAGCCATCACTAGGGGGCACTCACAGCATACAGACTTATACAGCAACCACTAGGGGGAGCACACTGCATATAGATTTATACAGCCACCACTAGGGGGAGCTCACTACATACAGATTTATACAGCCACCACTAGGGGGAGCTCACGGCATACAGATTTATGCAGCCACCACCACTAGGGGGAGCTCAGTACATACAGATTTATACAGCCACCACTAGCGGGAGCACACTAAATACAGATTTGTATAGCCATCACAAGGGTGTGCTCACTGCAGACAGATTTAAACAACCACCACTAGGGGGTACTCACTGCATATAGAATTATACAGCCATCATTAGGGGGCGCTCATAGCATACAGACGTATACAGCAACCACTAGGGAGAGCTCACTGCACACAGATTTATACAGCCATCACTATGAGGAGCTCACTGCATACAGATTTATACAGCCACCACTAGGGGGAGCTCACTACATACAGATTTATACAGCCACCATTAGGGAGAGCTCACTACATACAGATTTATACAGCCACCAATAGGGGGAGCTCACTGCATACAGATTTCTACAGCCACTACTAGGGGGAGCTCACTACATATGGATTAATAAAAATATTATTAAACTCAATGGGAATTGAATCAATCTGTATGCAGTGAGCTCCCCCTAGTGGTGACTGTATGTAGCAGTAAAATTTAAAACTTTTTAGTACTGTGCCCCTTCTCTCTATAGGCTCCATAGCATGCCCAATAGTAGACAAACCCTCTAACTATACCTATAATAGTGCCATACAGTACAATAGTGTCCCTATAAAGCAAAATAGACCATGTGTGCACAAGAAAACAGCCAAGGTTTGTTTTTTTGCTGAAATGGATGTATTGGGGCTAAAATACATTTCTGCAATTGGATTTAATGAAAAATGTTGCACTGTTTGGCTTTGTTTCCTGCACATTCACCTTTGCTGTGGTCCGTGGTCATAAATCAGCTGAGGGCAGCTAAAAAAAAATGACATAAAACAGTAAACAAAATCTCTAGGAAGCCATCAGAAGAAGCTCAATGACAGATTCTCAGATAACTCTTTCAGCTGCCAGCAAGAGGGAGGGCAATATAAAGGTTATAAAAGGCAATATAGTGCAAATTTTTTCATGCAACCTGACTGCAAAAATTATTTTTTGCCCCAAATACATGCATTTAAGTAAAAAGAAATAATAATAATAATCTAATATATAAAGCTGAATGTGTGTGTGTGTGTGTGTGTGTGTGTGTGTGTGTGTGTGTGTGTGTGTGTGTGTGTCCGGGATTGGCATCTGCACTGTCGCAGCTACAGCCACAAAATTTTGCACTCACACACGTCTGGACCCCGAGAGCGTCATAGGCTATGTTTTGAGGGGAAATGTTAACCCCGTGCTTTACAGTTATTCGCCAAAAAACCTGCCTCCATTAAAGCGAATGGAGCTGGGAGCCACAGTGCAGCCAGAACTTCAGAAGAATGCGCAGCCACGCCCTTATATGGAATGTTGGCGTGTCACAATGCAGCCAGGGAAAGAGACAGACACAGATAGGATAAGAAACAGACATAGACAGGGTAAGAGACAGACACTAAGAGACAGGCACAGACAAAGAGACAGACTGACAGGGAAAGAGACAGACAGGGAAAGAAAGGGAAAGAGACAGACCGGGTAAGAGACAGACAAAGACAGGTAAAGAGACAGACAAAGAGACAGACACAGGGAAAGAGAGACAGGGAAAGAGACAGACAGGGAAAGAGACAGAGATAGATAGATATACAGGGAAAGAGATAGACAGACAAAGAGATAGAGAGAGACAAAGATATATACAGAGGGGGAGACAGACAGAAAATGGGAAAGAAACAGAGAGACAGTTACTATCCCGGGCGTTAATACATTCTATTTATACATTCTATCCCGGGAATATTAATACATTCTATTTATACATTCTATCCCGGGAATGTTAATACATTCTATTTTGTTAACAACAGTTATTAACCCGGGCAAAGCCGGGTAGTACAGCTAGTAATAATAATTGTCACCAAAGATGGACATATTGAGCCAACGAATCTCAAATTATAATAAACCACGTGTTTCCAATACATTGAGGATATAAATATATTAATAGTAAAGTGCAAACTCAAGAAAAGGTGTAAAAAGTCAATAAAATGCAAGATAATTGACACAGAAAATGAAGAGTAAGTGGAGTGCGTCCCGCCAGAAGAGAGAATTACAAGCCCCGTATTGATCGGACGATAATTTGTTTGGATGATGTACATGTGCGGTTATAATATGTGGCTGCAGAGGATGGCGGCGTCTTAATGCATTCGTGGTAACATTTTGTAAGGGTTATTTGTTTCAGGGCAAAATTTCGAAATCCTGCAACTTTTTAAAATATGTAACTTTTGTAGGTTACACTGTACCCCCTCTGAACTACAAAAACTATATTGTGCACCATCAAATTATGGAAGTACCCCTCCTGGAACCATTGCTTCTGCCACGTCATTGACAATCACTTTTCACTTCCCATCTCCCGCACCACTTGGCAGCCGATGCTTTTTGCAAGCAGGACCCAGCAGGGGGCAATAGTGAGCACAGGTAAAAACGTGCCCTGTGGTAAGGCGAATATGGTATCTGTGCACCCTCTTGAGCCATGATGGGAAGTAATAACCAAAAATATGCAGTTAGTCCATTATACAGTGCGTTGAAAAAGTATTCACACCCTGTGAAAAATTTTCCATGTGGCACTCACAGGTTTAAATGTATTTTTATTGGGATTTTGTGTGATTTACCAACACTAAGTAGCAAGTATTTGTGAAGTGTAAAGGAAAGGATACATGGAATTCTAAATATTTAAAAAAATATAAATCTGAAAATTGTAACGCGCGTTTGTATTCAGCCGTGCTAAATAAAATCCTGAGTGATCAATTGCCTGCAGAAGTCACATAATTAGTAAATTGAGTCACCAGTATAACTACAGTTGTTCTGTGAAGGCCTCAGAGGTTTGTGTGAGAACATTAGGGATCATTTAGCATCATGAAAAACAAGGAACACACCAGACAGGTCAGGGATAACGTTGTAAAGAGTAAAGCAGGGTTAGGTTATAAAAAATAGCCCAAGCACTGAACATCTTATGGAGCACTGTTCAATTTACCATCCAAAAATTGAAGAAGTATGGAACAACGACAAATCTACCAAGACATGGCCATCCATCGAAACTGAGATCTCAAGAAGGAGAAGCAGCCATGAGGCCCATGATCACTGTAGAAGCCTAACAGATCATAGCTCAGGGGGGAGAATCTGTCCACAGGATGACTTAGTCATATACTCCACAAATCTGTCCTTGATGGAAGGGTGAAAAGAGGAAACAATTTTCAAAGCAACACATAGAAAGTCCTGTTTACAGATGGCAAAATGCCACGTAGGGGACACAGCGAGCATGTGAAAGAAGGGGATCTGGTCAGATGAAGTCAAAGGATAATTTTTTGGGCTAAATACAAAAACACTATGCATGGTGGAAAACTAACATTGCACATCATCTTGAAAACACCACCCCCACCGTCAAGCATGGTGGAGGCAGCATCCTGCTGTGGGGAGGCTTTTCTTCAGCTGGCGCAGGGAAGCTTGTCAGAGTTGATGGGAAGAAGGATGGAGCTAAGTACAGGACAATCCTGGAGGAAAACTTGTCATAAGAGACTTGAGACTGGGGTGAAGGATCACTTTCCAGCAGGGCAACAACCCTAAAAAGCCTGCCAAAGCTGCAATGGAGGGTTTAGATCAAAGCATATTAGATCAAAGCATATTCATGTGTGTGTGTGAACGGCCCAGTCACTGTCCGGACTGTGAATTTGTAACAAGATTCCAAAATTGCTGTTTACTGACGTCTCCAACTAATCTCACTGAGCGAGAGCTCGTGTGCAAAGAAGAAAAATGTGAGCGAATTACAGCAGTAACTGCAGTAAAAGGTGGTCCAACAAAGTGGAGGACAGGGAGGACTGAATACAAATGCACGTCACCGGTTTCAGATTTGTTTTTTTAAATTATTAAAAAAAAAAACTAAAAAAAAGCAATTTTCATTACACTTCACAAATACTTGCTACTTCGTGTTGGTAAATCACATAAAAGCCCAATAAAATACATTTAAGTATAACGTGGAAAAATGTGGAAAAGTTCACGGGGTATGAATACTTTTGCAAGGCACTGTATTCCAAGATCAATTTTTACCGGACCTGCCCTTTACTACGTAAGGTAATGCATAATTATACTGCTGCAAATTGTGAGCAAATTGTGTTCCAGTCTGGGAATATTACGAAATGTCAGCAACTGTGTATTACAGTCAAATTATTAATTTTTTTTTTAAAGGTCACCTAATTTCACGCATCATGTAAGCCAGTGCAAAGAAATGTATAGCCAACTATATAATGCATGCACAGTGAGCACATAAAAGCAGGTCCCCCTTTAATAAAAAAAATATATATATATATATATATATATATATATATATATATATATATATATATATATATATATATATATATATATATATATATATATATATATATATACATATATATATATATATACATATATATATACATATATATATATACATATATATATATACATATATATATATACATATATATATATATATATAATATAAAAAATAACTCCGCAGGGTCCTAAAAGGAAAGGGATGAACCCCAAGCAGAGGGGATACATAATATACCATATTCACCAAGCGGGAATAATAGAAGGTCAGGGAGTATGGTACTTTGTGCAGCCAAGTGCTGCAACGTTCTATAGCTGAACACCAACGGACTGTCTGTCACCGTAACAGAATGTATACAGTATGTTAGAATGCTGTATATAAGAGCCCACTGGTGGTGGCCGCAGCTTATAGGCATCAAATCTGGTGACAGGTTCCCTTTAATCATCACTTCCCCTGGTGTCCTTAAATACCCATATTTCCTTCTAGTGTTTGCTAGTGATAGCATTATTTTGCTACATAAGCCTTTGATGCAAGCAGTCAGCTTGCATCCATCTGAAGAAACATTGTTATTCGTTGCTGTACCTTCATCATCGAGATACGTTGTTCTTATCTTTTCCTTTGTGTGTGTTCCCTGTCTTCTTTAGAACTTAATGGGGTTGACTAAGTGCTCATCCCATCCGTTTTCTACCTAGGGCACAGCTCAGGGTCATCCAGGGCCAAGTATCCTGCTCGGCGCAGAGTGCAGAACCTATCTAGGGTGGTCAGTGGGTCACCATCTCTCCTTTCCCTTCCCTTTGTCTTGATGCAATAATTTTAATGTACCTGGAATCTTTGAAAACTGTACTAATAGATTGGAGAAGCTTTATAAAGGCTGGATACCTTTGTTTGCTCTATACTAGTTAGTTAGTAACAGAATTTTCCAAAAGTTAAAAAGTATTTGCTACTGAGGTTTGCTGCAGTTTTAATTTCAGGCAATTACCATCGCCTCCGCAGAACGTAAATCAGGGAGGTTTAGAGAATCTGGGACAAAGGCAATGTCATGTGCTGCGCAGCCTTCAGTTTGCTCGTTTCCCTCACATTCCGCAAGACCAGCGATGCTAAGAATGAGTAAGATTGACAGCAAACCGGGGCGGGTGGCGGGTTCCTACTCCAAACCTTGGCAAACGGCACGTGATCCCAATACCCAAGCGATATCACACGGGTTTTAGCTGCGAACTGAAACCGCTGACATAGGAGAAATAGGCGAGGTGATGGCTGCGGAGACAGGACCGCAGCAACCACTCCTGATCAAATATTCTCAGCAGAAGGGACCACGGGGACTATCGATGTTCTGGAAGGTTCGGCTCCAGCGCCTCTTACTAACGCCGAGGACACTGGGTTATTTCTAAGCAATCATTTGTCTGGTCATCGCTCATATCTGTCACGGCAATTACCAAGATAAAGTGATATAGCGCCGTCATTTGTTAAGTTGTCGGCTGCCGGGTCGCTGCAAGCACAAGGGATCGCAACGGGGCCATTCATTCCAATATCACAATAACGGGAGTGAGAACGAGACGCAAGCGGAGAGAAAATATCTGAATATCCTTGAAAAATCATTAAACAGACGACCTACGCTGGGAGAAAAAAAATATATTGTGTTAAAGTAATAATAAAAGCAAGAATTTATCAATGGTGATATTCTATCAATGACCACTAGGGGGAGCTTAGGAGTTTACTGCATACAGTTCATACAATGGTGTACAGTAAGCTCCCTCTAGTGGTGATTAAAAGGTAGCAACAATTTTATAATTTAGACCTAAAAGCCTCAAATACTTACTATTGACCTCTATAAAGATATATTATGATAATATTTAATCTAAAAAAGGTTAGGGGATTTTTTTTCTCCTGCTTTTTAATACACCATACTAAAACATGCTGAGAGACTAGAAGGAGCTTACAAAATTAATACTGGATAAATACTAAATATTCAGATTATTTGTACCGAATACCTAGTACTATTCCAGTATTGATCACGAATAATGAACCTAATGCAAGTCAATGGCATTTTTCTGCAAAATTGTCAAGAAAAATGCTCAAGTATTCCCCATTGACTTGCATTAGGTTAGTACGTATACTACTAGGTGTCACGCTAACGGTCCGACTGCGCTGCCCACCACCCGTCGGTCCAACTCCTGGGGTCCCCGCTCCCCGCCGAGCCCGCTCTCCTGCTACCCCGTCCATTCCTTTTCCCCGTCGGTCCCGGCCCCGTGCCGCACACTCATTGTAGCCACCTGCGCCCCAGCGTCCTGCCTCTCTTCCTGTGGTCTCAGGTCTGACTTCCGGGTTGCGGTCCTCACATGCACACTAGAGGGCGCGAGCGTGCACTCACCTAGACTTAAAGGGCCAGCACAGGTGTCTGGGATTTGACTACTAATTAACCTTGGGTATTTAAGACTTCCTATTCCCCAAGGCCAGTGCTTGTTCAATGCGTCCCTGTAGCTTGTCTCTTGTACCAGTTGTTCAGGTCCCTCTATGCCTGTGCTTTGTGTAAGGCATGCTTGCAGATCCTGAGTACCGTTCTGAGCACACGCTTCAGCCTGATCACATTAACCTGCACCAGTCTCCGCCTCCAGACCTCAGCCTGATCCCGTTAACCTGCACCAGCCTCCGCCTCCAGACCTCAGCCTGATCCCGTTAACCTGCACAAGCCTCCGCCTCCGGACATCAGCCTGATCCCGTTAACCTGCACCAGCCTCCGCCTCCAGACCTCAGCCTGATCCCGTTAACCTGCACAAGCCTCCGCCTCCGGACATCAGCCTGATCGAGGTTAACCTGCACCAGCCTCCACCTCCAGACCTCAGCCTGATCCCGTTAACCTGCACCAGCCTCCACCTCCAGACCTTCAGCCTGATCCCGTTAACCTGCACCAGCCTCCACCTCCAGACCTC
The DNA here is from genome assembly GCF_048569485.1 of Anomaloglossus baeobatrachus. NCBI lineage: Eukaryota > Metazoa > Chordata > Amphibia > Anura > Aromobatidae > Anomaloglossus > Anomaloglossus baeobatrachus. The sequence goes on along the minus strand of NC_134360.1, from coordinate 34,140,262 downwards.
AGCCTGATCCCGTTAACCTGCACCAGCCTCCGCCTCCGGACATCAGCCTGATCCCGTTAACCTGCACCAGCCTCCGCCTCCAGACCTCAGCCTGATCCCGTTAACCTGCACCAGCCTCCGCCTCCAGACCTCAGCCTGATCCCGTTAACTTGCACCAGTCTCCGCCTCCAGACCTCAGCCTGATCCAGTTAACCTGCACCAGTCTCCGCTCCTGGACCTCAGCCTATTCCCTGTGGCCTGCACCAGTCTTCGGCTCCGGACTTCTGCCTGATCCCGTTAACCTGTACCTGGTTCAGATCGGATCTGATCCCGGCTTCCGTGCATCTAGTCCCTCTGAGCTTACGCAAGACAGTCCCTGTATAGCGGTTCGCTCGAGGCAGCGTTGCAGGGGAGTCCGGTCCACGGTCCAGTGGGTCCACTCCCAGGACTATCCTTACACTAGGTTTAGGTATATTTAGTATTCGCTCATCACCATTCCCCATTTATTTGATGATTTGCTACCAAGAACCAAGCCCAATTGTGGAGGACTGCATTGAAATCCATTTAAGACTTGCAATACCTTCTTTTACCACTAGGAGAGCTACACTTTAGCGACTTTTACAATAACGGACTCTTAAAGCAGAAGAACCATCAATTTCAAAAATGTTATTTTCAAATGTATGTATAGGGAGTATATGATCTAATAGCAATCGCTCCTAGTTAAGGGAATTGCTATTTAAGCTATTTTCTAACATTTTGACACAGGCTTTACTTTATATGTACAAGTTCTAACAACTTCCTGAAGACATGCCACAGACATAATTACTATGTTTCCGAGTTGGCGGAGAAAATTCCAGTAATATTGAGCTTTTACTAGGCTCTTAGGCGCTGATGGGGTTAATCCCGTGCATTATGGCTCCGACTTCAATATTCATACTGTTTATTGGAGGAGTGGAAAACCATATAGAATGAAATGTTTCCTTTAATTACAGAAAGCAATCCTCTGAATTATGTAGGAGTTACACTTATCCCGGGGCGTCGCGGAGAGGACGACGTTCATCCCTCCCAGTGTAATCCACTTATTCTCATACACATTTACTAAGTGTCGCTCTAAGCCGGGAATGTCACTTCCTTTTCTCCAGAGATTATCTCTTTTTATAGCCCGTGACAAATATTAATATAAAAGGAGTCACGACTGTTTGCGAGAAATCCCATCTTGCCCATGACATCTGCATGTGGGCAGCCGGGGCTTTTGGGTGGCATAGTTGTGGTCTATGCCCCAACAGATGCAGGATCCCAGGCTGGACTTTCCAGAAGGTTTTCATTTTAGTATTTTTTTTTTGTTAGTTGGTCGTAAACCGATCTAGGATAAAAACACAACTGAATGAATGAATGAATGAAATGCTAAAATGACGGTTAAGACTGACACACAAGTGGTCCCCAGGGCCGCCGAGGGTCCACAGTGCCGAAGACCGTCCCCAGTGACTCCGACAGTCTTGAGCGATATGGTTCAAGGCAAATGCCAAAAGGGACCTTTGACCTTTCGTTCTCCCAGAGTAGGGTCCCTACATTTAGGCTGGTCTGTTATGTCTTGAGAATACCCCTTAAGGGTATGTGCCTAAACTGCAAATGTGGGGACCCCAGGTTGCACCAATGATATGTCCAACCCTGACCCTTGAGCTTCACTGTTGCACAAATGATATGTCCACCCCTGACCTCTTGGGGCCCTCTGGTTGCACCAATGATATGTCCACCCCTGACCTCTTGGGGCCCTCTGGTTGCACCAATGATATGTCCACCCCTGACCTCTTGGGGCCCTCTGGTTGCACCAATGATATGTCCACCCCTGACCTCTTGGGGCCTTCTGGTTGCACCAATGATATGTCCACCCCTGACCTCTTGGGGCCCTCTGGTTGCACCAATGATATGTCCACCCCTGACCTCTTGGGGCCTTCTGGTTGCACCAATGATATGTCCACCCCTGACCTCTTGGGGCCCTCTGGTTGCACCAATGATATGTCCACCCCTGACCTCTTGGGGCCCTCTGGTTGCACCAATGATATGTCCACCCCTGACCTCTTGGGGCCCTCTGGTTGCACCAATGATATGTCCACCCCTGACCTCTTGGGGCCTTCTGGTTGCACCAATGATATGTCCACCCCTGACCTCTTGGGGCCCTCTGGTTGCACCAATGATATGTCCACCCCTGACCTCTTGGGGCCCTCTGGTTGCACCAATGATATGTCCACCCCTGACCTCTTGGGGCCCTCTGGTTGCACCAATGATATGTCCAACCCTGACCCTTGAGCTTCACTGTTGCACAAATGATATGTCCACCCCTGACCTCTTGGGCCCTCTGGTTGCACCAATGATATGTCCACCCCTGGCCTCTTGGGGCCCTCAGGTTGCGCCAATGATATCTCCACACCAGACCTCTGGAGGCCCCCAGGTTGCACCAATTATATGTCTGCCCCTGACCTTTTGGGACTCCAGACTGCACCAATGATATGCCCAAACCTGACCTCTTGGACCTCCAGGTTGCCCCAATGAGATGTCCTTTCCTGACCTCTTGAGCCTCCAGGTTGCACCAATTATATGTCCAACCCTAACGTCTTGGGACTCCAGGTTGCACCATTAATATGTCCACACATGACCTCCTAGGGCCCCCAGGTTGCACCAATGCTATGTTCATCCCTGACCTACTGAGGCCCCAAGGTTGTACCAATCATATGTCCACCCCATACCTCTTGGGCCTCCAGGTTGCACCAATGATATGTCCACCCCTGACCTCTTGAGGCTCCCAAAGTTGTACCAATCATATGTCCACCCCTGACCTTTTGGGACTCCAGACTGCACCAATGATATGTCCACACCTGACCTCTTGGGCCCCAGGTTGCATTAATGACATGTCCACATCTGACTTCTTGGACCCCCATGTCGTACCATTAATATGTCCACCCCTGACCTCTTGGGGCCTCCAGGTTGCACCAATGATAAGTCCACACCTGACCTATTGGGCTCCCAGGGAGCACCATTGATATTTCCACCCCTGACCTTTTGGGACCCCCATGTTGCACCATTAATATGTCCACCCCTAACCTCTTGGACCACCAGGTTGCATCAATGACAAGTCCACATCTGACCTCTTGGGGCCCCCAGGTTGCACCAATGATATGTCCACTATTGACCTCTTGGGGCCCCCAGGCGTTACCAATGATCTGTCTGCCCTGGAAAATTCATAATATCAGGCAAACCATATGGACAGAGGTGGCGCTGTTACTAAAAAAAACAACTTTTTAAAGGACGTAGTATAAGGCATCGTTGATAAGCGGCTCATTGTGGCAGCTTTCGCCAGTCTCGGTGCCAATAATCTCACAGCTTCGGTCTCTCTCTTCCAAGCATTGATGAAATTAGTTGGCAGCGCTCATTTGTCCTTCAGGATCCATTTCCACTCCTCCGTTTTCCATTTCTTAAAAGCTGCTAATTGACATTAGTTTTTCTTTTTTCACCACTTACTTGTCGTACCCAATTCTGTAACATTCTGGACATCCCCTTTAAGTCCCCTATAGTCTGTATATAGAGGATATATTGGCCCCGTTTTGGGTTGATCCCGGTGAATGTCGGCTCCGCTGCAGACTGTAATTTTCTATAGAGACAGTAATCACTAACAGAGGGCACCTTCTACATAAAAAGTAAACGGGAATCACAGTCACCCATAAATATTGGGACGGAGGCACTTTAGCCGGGAGACAGTAATGCATCTCCTCTCCGCTTGTAAAGACGTCTCATTAGGGAATCGCTGTCTGATGTTTAAACATAAGATTACAAACTGCTGCGGACAAAATCTCTTTGAAAGGAGCCTCGAGTCCTCCATAACTGCTCACTCTTCATCTGCCAGGCCAAAACTATGGAGCAACAAACTACTGAAAGATATAATTTAAAGGACAATGGTCTATTCTTCTCCTTCGGAGCAGAACCAGCTTGTTGATGCAAGTGACCACCAAAGTAATCTGCATAGAAAGTAATGTCACTGTGCACATATTGTAAGATGGCAGTTGGACACGTCATAGGGAGATATGTATCACAGAGGTGGTAATCCTCTGTGATGCAAGCCTGGAGATAGCTCCAGGACATATAGTACTGAGAGGGTAAATAGGGCTGACAAGGGCCAGGTTGATTAGCAATCAGAGAGATAAGTGGGACTGGCTGCTCATGTATCCCCACCCACCCCGGAGCCTGGGATCGTGGATATAAGAAAGTCCAGATGTGATCATTAGTGGTCTGTGTATGGAGGTAAGAAGGCCTTCTGTGCCAAGTCTCCATGTTTGGACTTCTAAGCTGAACTAACATGGTGTACTGAAAGGCTGTTTATTTTTCTGTTTTGGTGGCTCACCTTATGGAATCTTTATAAAACAGCCTGGACATTTTGTTTAAAATCACCTCCTGAGCCTACCAGACACAACCGAGTGCGATGTATCCCTACAATATATTACATTACTTATCCTGTACTGATCTGTTACATCTTGTATTATACCCCAGAGCTGCACTCACTATTCGGCTGATGCAGTCACTGTGTACATACATTACTTATCCTGTACTGATCCTGAGTTACATTCTGTATTATACTCCAGAGCTGCACTCACTATTCTGCTGGTGCAGTCACTGTATACATACATACATACATACATACATACATACATACATTATATTATTTATCCTGTACTAATCCTGAGTTACATCCAGTATTATACCCCAGAGCTGCACTCACTATTCTGCTGGTGCAGTCACTGTGTACATACATTACATTACTTATCCTGTACTAATCCTGAGTTACATCCAGTATTATACTCCAGAGCTGCACTCACTATTCTGCTGGTGCAGTCACTGTGTACATATATTACTTATCCTGTACTGATCCTGAGTTACATCCTGTATTATACCCCAGAGCTGCACTCACTATTCTGCTGCTGCAGTCACTGTGTACATATATTACTTATCCTGTACTGATCCTGCGTTACATCCTGTATTATAATCCAGAGCTGCACTCACTATTCTGCTGGTGCAGTCACTGTGTACATATATTACTTATCCTGTACTGATCCTGAATTACATCCTGTATTATAATCCAGAGCTGCACTCACTATTCTGCTGGTGCAGTCACTGTGTACATATATTACTTATCCTGTACTGATCCTGAGTTACATCCTGTATTATACTCCAGAGCTGCACTCACTATTCTGCTGGTGCAGTCACTGTATACATACATTACATTATTTATCCTGTACTGATCCTGAGTTACCTCCTGTATTAGACTCCAGAGCTGCACTCACTATTCTGCTGGTGCAGTCACTGTGTACATGCATTACATTATTTATCCTGTACTAATCCTGAGTTATCTCCTGTATTATACTCCAGAGCTGCACTCAGTATTCTGCTGGTGCAGTCACTGTGTACATACATTACATTATTTATCCTGTACTAATCCTGAGTTATCTCCTGTATTATACTCCAGAGCTGCACTCACTATTCTGTTTTGTACATATTTTTCTTATTTTAGCTTTACAAAAAAATGCTACACTGTGTAGAAGTGCAATCCTATAATAAAGTTTCAACATTTTAAATGGATACCTCCTTTGTGTTCCAATAAGAACTTGCAATAAGAACGTCCTAATGCCGCTCGGCTGACCGCCTTTAAGTACAGCTATCCCTAGACCACCTGCACTGCAGCCAAAGATCCCCTATACTACAGCCAGCAGTAGCCAAACTAGCCCCCAAACTGTCGTCCACAGTACCCCTGTACTAGAAGCCATCATGGCGCTCTTATAGTAAAGGGACCCTCAGCAGTACATACAGTACAGTGCCCTGAAAAACAATATGGCATGGCAACCCAAATAGTCAACTAAAGGCAACTACGACCACTTTGCGCCCTGATATGGCTACTATTTAACGAAATTTCCAACAATGGCGAAAAAAGTCCTCATTTCCCTCCTTTACACTTCAGCACAGCTCTCTTCTGTGAGCAGAAAATCAGCAGTCACATGCAGGTCATCTATTACTGATTGCTGGTGCTGTACTCTCTGCAGCATAGGAGACGTTCCAGTCCGGGAATGTTTTGCCCCCGTTGCTCGGACTTTCTCGGAGACAGAGGCTTAGATGCATAGGTTTATGGGAGAGTAAGAAAGAATGGTCCCCGAGACCTCCTGCGGGAATACGTTACTCTGTTCTAGGATGATAGGGGCAGTGAGGACCGAGAACCTGCGCGTCTGCTCAGCAGATGTGGACGTGTACGAGGGGCGCGCGTCTTGTAAAAGTGATCGGCTCCTATTACCGGCACGTGAACAGGTGAATTAACGAGATACAGCCATCAGGATCACTACAATGTGGTCGGACGTGCCGGGTGATCGGATCCACATGTTAGCGGTATGTTTTCTATACTGAAGAAATATATAAAATGCAACACTTTATATTTTGCTCCCATTTTTCATGAGTTGAACTCAAAGATCTAAGACTTTCTCTCTAATATGGTTTATAAACTTGTTTATATCTGTGTTAGTGATCACTTCTCTTTTGCCGAGATAATCCATCCACCTCACAGGTGTGACATATGAAGATGCTGATTGGACAGCATGAATATTGCACAGGTGTGCATTAGGCCAGCCAGCATGATAATTGCACAGGTGCACCTTTGGCTGGCCAGCATGATTATTACAGAGGTGCGCCTTAGGATGGCCAGCATGATTATTACAGAGGTGCGCCTTAGGATGGCCAGCATGATTATTGCACACGTGCGCCTTAGGCCAGCCAGCATGATTATTGCACAAGTGCGCCTTAGGCTGGCCAGCATGATTATTGCACACATGCGCCTTAGGCCAGCCAGCATGATTATTGCACAAGTGCGCCTTAGGCTAGCCAGCATGATTAATGCACACATGCACCTTAGGCCAGCCAGCATGATTATTGCACACGTGCGCCTTAGGCCAGCCAGCATGATTATTGCACAAGTGCGCCTTAGGCCAGCCAGCATGATTATTGCACAAGTGCACCTTAGACCAGCCAGCATGATTATTGCACAAGTGCACCTTAGACCAGCCAGCATAACTGCACAGGTGTGCCTTAGGCCGGCCAGCATGATTATTGCACAGGTGTGCCTTAGGCTGGCCAGCATGATTATTGCACAGGTGTGCCTTAGGCTGGCCACAATAAAAGTCCACTCTAAAAGTGGGAACTGTAGTTCTAGAAACACAAAGGATGTATCCATTTAAAATGTTGAAACTTTTTTTTATAGGTTTACAATTCTACACAGTGTAGCATTTTTGTAAAAGGGAACCTGTCACCAGGTTTTTCCCTTATGAGCTGCGGCCACCACCACTGGGCTCTTATTTACAGCATTCTAGAATACAGTATATAAGAGCCCAGGCCGCTCTATAGATGCCCAGCCCCGTGTGCATGATGTGTCCTACATCATTCACACAGAGGCCTCCATTGTGCTCCTGCGCATGTGCACTTGCACTTTGACCTGCCTGGTTGAAGGCAGAGCAAACTACTGTAATGTGCAGGTGCCAGAAAAGGTCAAAGGCCGCCCGCGCATGCGCTGTACAATCCTTTCATCTGCCCTCAGCCTGGTAGATCAAAGTGCGCATGCGTAGGACCACCATAGGGACCTCTGTGTGGAGGACGTAGGAAGGTGAAAGGAGGACTGAGAAGGAGGATGGCGATCACACTGGATGGAGGAGGCACCGGACCGAGACCAGTGACACCCATCAGACCAGACCGCCCACTAGGGGAGTATAATAAAGGTATTTTTAGGTTCTACAGCACGGCCTGGGCTCTTATATACAGCGCTCTACAATACTGTATATAGGAACCGCAGCTACAATAAAAAAAATGTACAAATCAAACCACTCAATGTAAATAAGAGGGTCTATTAGATAAGGAGAGTGAATGTTTCCAATGATAATCAGAATAATAGTGAGTTCAGATCTTGAGTATAATACAGCATGTAAATCAGGATCAGTATAGGATCAGTAATGTAATGTATGTACACAGTGACTGCACCAGCAGAATAGTGAGTGCAGCTCTGGAGTATAATACAGGATGTAACTCCGGATCAGTACAGGATAAGTAATGTAATGTATGTACACAGCAACTGCACCAGCAGAATAGTGAGTGCAGCTCTGGAATATAATACAGGATGTAACTCAGGATCAGTAATGTAATGTATGTACACAGTGACTGCCCCAGCAGAATAGGGAGTGCAGCTCTGGAGTATAATACAGGATGTAACTCAGGATCAGTAATGTAATGTATGTACACAGTGACTCCACCAGCAGAATAGTGAGTGCAGCTCTGGAGTATAATACAGGATGTAACTCAGGATCAGTAATGTAATGTATGTACACAGTGACTCCACCAGCAGAATAGTGAGTGCAGCTCTGGAGTATAATACAGGATGTAACTCCGGATCAGTGCAGGATCAGTATTGTTACTTTAGATACAATACATCTACATACTGTATAAAATGATGAAATATGGACACATACTTAGAAAAGTTATTTAGAGAAACGTCTTACATTGTAGTTACAGATGAAGCAACTATGACTGACAGCGTTTCATTTTACATAAAAAAAAATGTCACTGTCCTCTAGACCTGATTGCATTAATGTCTGACCCCAACATTTAGGTGAGACTAATGATTATGTTGCAGTTGTATCTGGAAGTGCCCTGGGGTGTGACGATGCCCTTCTAGGTATCAGATTCCTACCCCGCGGCACCTCCCTGGATGATTGACAGGTCGTTTACGCCGTGACATGGATTTCTGACTGATGGAGCAGAGCGTTGGGGTCATGAAGGGATGGACGGACTTCTCTTTTAAAATGCTGCACATTCATATCAATGGATTGAGGGGAGTAAATAAATGTTCCCTTTAATTAGACAGAATCCCTCGTGCAAATGTGGAAAGCGGTCTACAAGGGACATAGGGTGTAAAGAAACCTCAGCAGGATCTGCAGCCATAATCACCATGCGGGTGAGAACAAAGCCGAGAGGATGGTGGAAACCGAGCGCCGGTCATTGGGCTCCTCCAGAATCCGCAATATCTGAGAATTCCTTAAAAATAAGATATATTAATCTATGACGTAATATCGAAAGTTTATAACTTCCCTGGAAACCTCAGCCCGGGGGAGGAGGGGCGCTTTTACTTTAAGATGCTTTGAAAAAAAAAAAAAATAGTCCCTTAATTCCTATTCTCTGGGACTGAATAGGCCGCTGTTAAGATGTAATCCTCGCTCTTGTGTAGAAGTCAAAGGTTTTGGAGACTGGAAAGCAACGAGGCGTGAAGACTTCTCCATTGAAAGCCTTGGTTTCCCTGAGTGCAGGAATGTGACAAGTAGCACAGTGCGGATGAGGTGTAAAGAGGCTCCAGGAGCCCAGCCGAGAGCTCTATAGGAAAACTGACGGGGACATGGGATAAAGAATATCTTGTATTAGAGGCCACAGCTCCCATGATAACTGCCGCTGAACAATGTAACCTCTACGTGTTCTGCACAAACTTCCTCAACTGTCATGGCGGCGTCGGGCTCTGTTCAGATTGCAGATTCTGACACTCCACCTGATGGTTTCTCTGGTGTCTGGTATCAATACAGGCAGACTCAGGCAACAACCTGGTCTGCTTGCTACTTTTATCACATGTTGTGGGGGGAGTCCTATCACATCTGCTCCCCTCCTATTTATGTTGGTTGAAACCTTCCACCTATGCCAGCTATAGTTTGTTCTATGTTGGTCTGTGAGGTGTGATGTCCCAGACTTACTGGTGAAAGTTGTGCTCATTGCTTGGTGCTGTTGTGGAGTTTACCCCTGTTTTATATTTCCTTCCTGGTCTTCTGGAATCAACACAGGCAGACTCGGGCAACGGCCTGCTGTGTGCTGATTCATAGGCAGACTAGCAAAAAGTAATCTCTGCTGGTCTGCTTGCTCCTTTGATCACATGTTGTGGGGAGGCCTATCACATCTGCTCTCCTCCTATTTATGTTGGTTGAAACCTTCCACCTATGCCAGCTATAGTTTGTTCTATCTTGGTCTGTGAGGTCTGATGTCCCAGACTTACTGGTGAAAGTTTTATTCATTGCTTGGAGTGGTTGCGTAGTTTCCTCCTGTTTGTTACTTCTTTCCTACTCTTCTGGGATCAACACAGGCAGATGTCGGCATCAACCTGCTGTGTGCTGATTCATAGGCAGACTAGCAAAAATTAATCTCTGTTGGTCTGCTTGCTCCTTTGATCACATGTTGTGGGGAGACCTATCACATCTGCTCTCCTCCTATTTATGTTGGTTGAAACCTTCCACCTATGCCAGCTATAGTTTGTTCTATGTTGGTCTGTGAGGTGTGATATCCCAGACTTACTGGTGAAAGTTGTGCTCACTGCTTGGTGCGGTTGTGGAGTTTACCCCTGTTTTATATTTCCTTCCTGCTCTTCTGGAATCAACACAGGCAGACTCGGGCAACGACCTGCTGTGTGCTGATTCATAGGCAGACTAGCAAAAATTAATCTCTGCTGGTCTGCTTGCTCCTTTGATCACATGTGGTGAGGAGGCTTATCACATCTGCTCTCCTCCTATTTATGTTGGTTGAAACCTTCTACCTATGCCAGCTATAGTTTATTCTATCTTGGTCTGTGAGGTGTGATGTTCCAGACTTACTGGTGAAAGTTTTATTCATTGCTTGGAGCATTTGCAGAGTTTACTCCTGTTGTTTGTTACTTCCTTCCTGCTTTTCTGGGATCAACACAGGCAGTCATGGGTGTCAACCTGCTGTGTGCTGATTCATAGGTAGGCTAGAAAGAATTAATCTCTGCTGGTCTGCTTGCTCCTTTGATCACATGTTGTGGGGAGACCTATCACATGTGCTTTCCTCCTATTTATGTTGGTTGATTCCTTCCACCCATGCCAGCTATAGTTTATTCTATGTTGGTCTGTGAGGTGCGATGTCCCAAACTTATTAGTGAAACTTGTACTCATTGCTTGGTGCAGTTGTGTTTACTCCTGTTGTTTTGTAGCTTCCTTCCTGCTCTTTTTCCTCCTACATCTCTTATTGTCTTTACCTTTGTGTGTGTGTGTGTGTGTGTGTGTGTGTGTGTGTGTGTGTGTGTATGTGTGTGTGTGTGTGTGTGCTGGTTGACAAAGTTTTGGTTTTCCTTTGTCTGTGGTTTTCAACACACTCCCCTCCCCTCCCTCCATGGGGGGTGAGGAGGAATCAAATCAGGACTGGTCAAGAACAGGGTCAGGAAGGAGACTCGGGCCTCTCCACCATCAGGAATATCCCTGAGGTTAGAGATAGCATAGGGCCCCCTAGATTGAGGGACAGCTTAGGAGCCCCATAGCCATTGTGACACTAGGCTGCGGCAGATTGCGCCACATAAAAAGTATGCCCAACACATTTCTGTCCCATCCCTCACCGGGGAAAGGGGAATTATAATCAGGACTGGTTATGAGTAGGGCCAGGTAGGAGACTCCAGCCTCTCCACCATGAAGAGTATCCCTGAGATTATGGATATCACAGGGCCCCTTAGATTGAGGGACAGCTTAGGTGCCATGGTTTTCCCGCTATGCCAAAGTCATCATGACAAGAGGCTACGACACATAAAAAGTATGGCCAACACATTAGAAACATTCAAAACTGTACCAAATGTAAATAGCAGCACCTTCCATGCCACAGCATCTTAAAGGGGTTTTCCTATTTAAAAAACATACAAACAAAATAGAAAAGTTAAGAAAAACCATAATGGAGTGTTGTTATAAACAGCAGCACCGACTCTAGAAGACTCGGTACCATCGAGTATTTCTGAATTGTCTATTGATCTGAATGACAGCCATGTAATACCACAATCCTCCTGTAGTGGCCACTGTAGGAGAATACTGTACCCACGTGGTGCGATCACTGGCGATCACAGCTGATCATAAAGTATCATTTAATTTTAGTTACCGCATTTAATCATGTATCCATGAAAAAAATTGCTTATTCCTAGTTATTCATCTGCTGGGTCAATGACAAGTATCTGATCATCAGCATGAAGGTGTCCGGCACATGAGCCCCAATACCCCTGAATATTTGGACTGAGAATATCCCAAATTTTGGCAGGGAGAGGCAACATATATGAAATTGCAAAAACATGAAAAACAATGACGTCTGACATTGCAATATTTTAGAGTTGCACAGACTGCCAATAATCCGGGTCTGGCGGATCAGCGGCGGGTTGACAAAGAAGTACGGATCCGATCTGGGCCTATATATGTCAATGGGGAGAGAGAGAGCGAGAGAGAGAGAGAAAGAGAGGGAGAGGGGGAGAGTGAGAGAGAGAAAGCGAGAGAGAGAGAGAGAAAGAGAGAGAGAGAGGAGAGAGAGGGAGGGAGAGAGAAAAAGAGAGAGAGAGAGAGGGGGGGGAGGGGGGAGAGAGAGAGAGAGAGGAGAGAGGGGGGGGAGGGGGGAGAGAGAGAGAGAGCGCGAGAGAGAGTGGGGGGGAGAGAGAGGGAGCGAGAGAGAGAGCGAGAGAGAGGGGGGAGCGAGAGAGAGGGGGGAGAGAGAGAGCGAGAGAGAGAGAGAAAGAGAGGGAGAGGGGGAGAGTGAGAGAGAGAAAGCGAGAGAGAGAGAGAAAGAGAGAGAGAGAGGAGAGAGAGGGAGGGAGAGAGAAAAAGAGAGAGAGAGAGGGGGGGGAGGGGGGAGAGAGAGAGCGAGAGAGAGGGGGGGAGGGGGGAGAGAGAGAGAGAGCGCGAGAGAGAGTGGGGGGGAGAGAGAGGGAGCGAGAGAGAGAGCGAGAGAGAGGGGGGAGCGAGAGAGAGGGGGGAGCGAGAGAGAGGGGGGAGCGAGAGAGAGGGGGGAGCGAGAGAGCGAGCGAGAGAGAGGGGGGAGCGAGAGAGAGAGAGCGAGAGAGGGGGGGGAGCAAGAGAGAGAGCGAGAGAGGGGGGGGAGAGAGGGGGGGGGAGCGAGAGAGAGAGAGCGAGAGAGAGAGCGAGAGAGCGAGAGAGAGAGCGAGAGAGAGCGAGAGAGAGGGGGAGCGAGAGAGAGAGAGCGAGAGAGAGGGGGGAGCAAGAGAGAGAGCGAGAGGGGGGGGGGAGAGGGGGGAGCGAGAGAGAGAGCGAGAGAGAGAGCGAGAGAGAGAGCGAGAGAGAGAGCGAGAGCGAGAGAGCGAGAGCGAGAGAGAGAGCGAGAGAGAGAGCGAGAGAGAGGGGGGGGAGCGAGAGAGCGAGAGAGAGGGGGGGAGCGAGAGAGCGAGAGAGAGGGGGGGGAGCGAGAGAGAGGGGGGGGAGCGAGAGAGCGAGAGAGAGGGGGGGAGCGAGAGAGCGAGAGAGAGGGGGGGAGCGAGAGAGAGGGGGGGAGCGAGAGAGCGAGAGAGGGGGGGGAGCGAGAGAGCGAGAGAGAGCGAGAGAGAGCGAGAGAGAGCGCGAGCGAGCGCGAGCGAGCGAGAGAGAGCGAGAGAGAGCAAGAGAGCGAGAGAGAGCGAGAGAGAGCGAGAGATGCCGAATCCGGATCGTGCACCCGGAATCCTGCATCCGGGTCGGACTCGGATCTGCCGCTTAAACCGCGCGGATCCGGATTTTACCGCTCCGGGTCCGCCCAACACTAAATATTTTGCAATATTGTTGTTGAACTGCAATACCGGACACAGCCTATGGAGAAAAGTGGCGCTGTTGCGTTTTTTGTTTTTTTTTTAAGTTCTTGCAGTTTAGTAAGAACAAAGGCCAGAGTTTTCCATTCTTACAGTCAAATGAATGTGTTAATTGGGGTTTTAAGATTTCTAAAAGGAAGAATCCAAAAATAAAAGGTAAAAAAGGTATTATCTGCGAGTCTTTATATAGCACAATCACACGATACAATGGGAAGGACGGCTTCATGTCTGCAGGGAATAAAAGAACAAGGGGCTTAAATGGAGGAACATTACAGCTGGAGCGTAATGGAGATATAATTCACAGCAGATATTATACAGAGAGATACAATGTATCAAGTGTCACAATTGTTTTCTCCAGCAGAAGTTTTATTCATAGGATTATGGAGGTTCAATTACAGCTTCAGGTGCAACAGATTATGATCGCTGACGATATCCCTGGATACACGACTACGGCAAGGTTTACAAATAGTAATTCCATCATATATTTTGCTCACAATGATGCATGAATGGACGCAATGTATAAACTTGGAGGACTAAGAACCCAAACCCAGGGGGTGAACGATCACAGTCGCAGGGGTCGCCAACGCCACCGGGCTCAAGGATTCTGAGGGCCCGAAATCCTCAGCCAGTGGTGCACCGCGAGATGCCGATACAATTGAAAGCAGTGATGAGGGAGTGAGTAGATCTCTCCCTCTCTCATCATTCTCCTGCTGTGTCTGCGACGCTCTGACGTGTCAGCACAGCGGAGCGCGATGACGTCACTACTGCACGCTGTGCTGAGACGTGCAGAGCAGCAGAACAGTAGACAGCTGAGGAGACCGGAGCAGCGGGGAACGAGGACAAGGAGAAGTGAGTATTTATGTATTTAATCACGTTGGCCAGATGACTAAGAGGGTGCATACTACTATATGGAGGAATATGGGGCTGCATAATGGTATATGGGGGCTGAATAATACTATATGGGGAATACTTTGTGAGGCTACATAATACTATAAGGAGGATTATGGGGAGTGCATTATAATACATGGAGGACTATGGAGGGTGCATCATAATACATGGAGGACTATGGGGGGGGTGCATCATAATACATGGAGGACTATGGGGGGTGCATTATAATACATGGAGGACTATGGGGAGTGCATCATAATACATGGAGGACTATGGGGAGTGCATTATAATACATGGAGGACTATGGGGAGTGCATTATAATACATGGAGGACTATGGGGAGTGCATTATAATACATGGAGGACTATGGGGAGTGCATTATAATACATGGAGGACTATGGGGAGTGCATTATAATACATGGAGGACTATGGGGAGTGCATTATAATACATGTGGGGAGTGCATTATAATACATGGAGGACTATGGGGAGTGCATTATCATATGTGGAGGACTATGGTGAGTGCATTATAATACATGGAGGACTATGGGGGGTGCATTATAATACATGGAGGACTATGGGGAGTGCATTATAATACATGGAGGACTATGGGGAGTGCATTATAATACATGGAGGACTATGGGGAGTGCATTATAATACATGTGGGGAGTGCATTATAATACATGGAGGACTATGGGGAGTGCATTATAATACATGGAGGACTATGGGGAGTGCATTATAATACATGGAGGACTATGGGGAGTGCATTATAATACATGTGGGGAGTGCATTATAATACATGGAGGACTATGGGGAGTGCATTATCATATGTGGAGGACTATGGTGAGTGCATTATAATACATGGAGGACTATGGGGGGTGCATTATAATACATGGAGGACTATGGGGGGTGCATTATAATACATGGAGGACTATGGGGAATGTATTGTAATATATGGAGGACTATGAGATGCAATATAATACATGGAGGACTATGGGAGAGTGCATTATAATATATGGATTAGTATGGGAGGGTGCATTATAATATATGGATTACTTTGGGAGGGTGCATTATAATATATGGAGGACTAGGAGATGCATTATACTATCAGATATTATATCGGGATATCGGAGTATGGGAAAGCTGGGTGCTGAGGGAAAGAGCCAAGTGTCAGCGTAATTATCCTGTACCCCAAAGGGTGTGGGAGGGCCCAGGTCTGAATTCTGCACCGGGGACAGTGGATCTCTAGTTACGCCACTGCCCAAACCCTCTCGATTGTCTCACCTATCCCCTCACCATCTGGATCTCTGAAACCATTACTCACGGCCTAGCCAGCACCCTCGCCCCTTTCCCTTTCTTAAAGGAGCTGGAGACCCCTCAGTGCAGCCAAAGATTCCTTGTGCTGCAAAGACCCGTAGCCAGAATCTACATTCAAGAATGTGATTGTGTGGACATTATAGGAGACGTAGTTTCACCGCAGTTGGGGAGATCACTCCTGTAGACTTCAGCGCCCATGAGGAGTCAATGTAACCAGGGGAGTGACTATAAAGAGAGCAATCTAGGAGGCCGCCCGAGGCCCAGGAACAGATTACTAATCACTATAATGACAAATATACATTAAAGGGGTACAATTAATTAAAATTTAATTTGTTGCAGTTGGGTTTCATTAAAAACGTTGCACCGTTTGGCTTTTACAGCTTCTTTGTTTGCTACATATTCAACTTTGGTCATAAATCAGATGATAAAAAGTTATAAACTCTTATTGTAACTGTACTCTGACCTATGTATATTCTGTAGATTCCATATTGTATATATTGTAGTTTCTAGTGTGCCTTAGGCTGATTAAATTATATAATTAATCTTGGGCTGTTCTGTTATCTCGATCTTGAATCCCACGTCTGTGTGCTCGGTTAATAGTTACCGTGAATCGGTTGGTGGCAGCGAGTTTGTGCCAAGGATCATTGTGGGGCGGCCAGTGAGATTTGGGGAGGTTTTTATATACAGTGCCTACAAGTAGTATTCAACCCCCTGCAGATTTAGCAGGTTTACACATTCGGAATTAACTTGGCATTGTGACATTTGGACTGTAGATCAGCCTGGAAGTGTGAAATGCAGCAAAAGAGAATGTTATTTCTTTTTTTTTTTTTTAAATTGTGAATAGTCATATACCAGTCAATACCATAAGTAACGTACTCCACCGCAATGGTCTCCATTCCAGACGAGCCCGTAAGGTACCTTTACTTTCAAAGCGTCATGTCAAGGCTCGTCTACAGTTTGCTCATGATCACTTGGAGGACTCTGAGACAGACTGGTTCAAGGTTCTCTGGTCTGACGAGACCAAGATCGAGATCTTTGGTGCCAACCACACACGTGACGTTTGGAGACTGGATGGCACTGCATACGACCCCAAGAATACCATCCCTACAGTCAAGCATGGTGGTGGCAGCATCATGCTGTGGAGCTGTTTCTCAGCCAAGGGGCCTGGCCATCTGGTCCGCATCCATGGGAAGATGGATAGCATGGCCTACCTGGAGATTTTGGCCAAGAACCTCCGCTCCTCCATCAAGGATCTTAAGATGGGTCGTCATTTCATCTTCCAACAAGACAACGACCCAAAGCACACAGCCAAGAAAACCAAGGCCTGGTTCAAGAGGGAAAAAATCAAGGTGTTGCAGTGGCCTAGTCAGTCTCCTGACCTTAACCCAATTGAAACTTGTGGAAGGAGCTCAAGATTAAAGTCCACATGAGACACCCAAAGAACCTAGATAACTTGGAGAAGATCTGCATGGAGGAGTGGGCCAAGATAACTCCAGAGACCTGTGCCGGCCTGATCAGGTCTTATAAAAGACGATTATTAGCTGTAATTGCAAACAAGGGTTATTCCACAAAATATTAAACCTAGGGGTTGAATAATAATTGACCCACACTTTTATGTTGAAAATTTATTAAAATTTAACTGAGCAACATAACTTGTTGGTTTGTAAGATTTATGCATCTGTTAATAAATCCTGCTCTTGTTTGAAGTTTGCAGGCTCTAACTTATTTGCATCTTATCAAACCTGCTAAATCTGCAGGGGGTTGAATACTACTTGTAGGCACTGTATTCCGTCCGCGGAGGTCGGGGGAATATATACCCTACTCTCACCGGGAGCCCTTCAAGCATCGGCACAGTAGAATAGCGGCCTCCTTGCTTATTGTCGGGCAATTATTGGCCTGACTATAAGAGGGGCGCTAGAGAGCGCGTCACGTGCTCTGTCTATCGGTCGGACGGGTGGTAGAAAGGAAGGACGTAATTCCCGCTTCCTACCCCCCGATCCTGACCCTGCTAGACTGCCGTGGGAGCTCACTGAAGGATTCTTCGTTAACTCATTCTGCAGCGAGTAATCGGCAGTGGAACTCAAAGTTTTTAGAATGAAAGCGGGTAAATATTTTTTATCAAAAACTATTTCAAAAATGAATTTTTTAGACCAAATTACATGTACCAGTTGGAAATATTTCAGAAAGTCAGGGTGGCCCCCTTTTTTTTTTTTTTATTTTTTTTTAATCCATTGTGCAGTTTGCAAATTAGGAAGCGGCACTCACCATTTGTCCTTTGTGAAGTGTCTTAAATCTGGTCTTCCCTGTTGGCTCTCTGCCGAGCTGTATTGAAGAAGAGGAAAAAAAAAAATCAGATGAAATAAAAAAGGGATTACATCTACATTTTCTGTACAGAATATTAGCTATTGTTTCCTGTTATCAGCCATTCCAGGCTGGCGAAACATCAACCATATAGTTCCTTATTAGAATGGCTAACGTGAATTATTTTTAAGAAATAGCGCCACTACTGCACACAGGCCGTGTCTGGTATTGCAGCATTTCAGTAAAATACCACACAAAATCAGGAGGGGCGCAATTTCTTTATGAAACACACATATTATTGCTGATATGAGGTTATACAACCCCTTGAATCCCAACATCTGACCTCCGAATGTTACTTTTTGAGCATCAGTTGAGTGACGTCATCGGTCAGCTGGTGGATTATAATTTATAACCAGTAATTCCATCTAATCTCAAAGAAAAAAAAAATGGCCAGTCTATTATAGCGTGTGCGTTATTAATAAAGCCTGACCCAACAAACCTACTAATATCAACCATACAACAAGATTATCCGTTTCCTGATCCTCTTAGTCGAGCCTATAGGACACAGGGGGCATTGTATGGCCGCCACTCGTCTAACCCTATTTAGGCATATTTCTCGTTTGGGATTAAGTCTTAAAATCTGGTCAACTATGCAGCCGTGGAAAACCAAGAATCAACAATGGTCATAAAGTATCTCCATAAACTTATAAAGACACATCATATTATGGAATTGTATTCCAAGCAATTGTCTTATATAATGTTGCACTTCTGACCCATTTCCAAAAAATAATAAAAAAAAATAAAAAGATATTCCATTTGCAGAAAAAAAAGACAACAATATTATAAATGTGGCATATGGGGGGAGCCCATTAAAGATTTTATGCTATGGCCCTTTCATTAGGATGGATGGATGGATGATCAATATCAGGTCAGTAAAGGTGGCTACAACCCTATTTTCCCAAAAATAAGACCTCCACCCAAAATAAACCATAGTAGGATTTTTGGGGCTTTTTTTTTTAGTATGCTTAAAATATAAGCCCTACTCCAAAAATAAGCCCTAATTGTGGCTCCATAAGAAAGTGTCAAAGCAGCTAAAGAAGTCAAAGAATACAGCAGGACTCTTCATCAAAGACAGCAGACATCCCCAAAAGAAAGCAGACCCCCCCCCCAAAAAAAAAAAAATCATACTCACCAGACCCCATACAATTACAGTTGGCAAGTGCTGATAGTGGATGGGCTCTCACACAGAGATCTGCATCGCTGTCAGGTTCCTTTGCATTCCAGGTGCATTGCACTGCGGCTCTCCCAAACAGATCGGGTACCAGTTTTACTCCGCTTTCAGTCACCAGGGGGAGCCAACCGCTGTAGAACGCAGGGAGAACTGACAGCGATGCAGATCTGTATGTGAGAGCCCATTCACTTGCCAACTCTAATTGGGGTCTTGTAAGTGCGATTCTTTTAGGGGGCGTATGCTTTCTTTTGGGGGTAAACTTAGCAGTACATCGAGAACAATAAATGTAAGCAGGTAATTAAACCTTTATTAATATGGTCTGTACCCACTGCTATAGGACTGCACCATGAGAATAACAGATCAGGTAAGAAAATGTGCATCTGAGTCAGTAACAGGAGGAACACAAAATGTTGATGTTCCAGAATGTGATGATGATTAAATTTGAATAAATGTTGATTTTTCTGTTCAAGAATAAATGTGGATTGTTGTTCATGGGAAAATATAAGACATCCCCTTAAAATAAGCCATAGCAAAAAATATAAGGGCCTGTCTTACTTTTGGGTAAACATTGTACTATATATAAGTAATGTAATTTGAGCTGCAGTACCCAAGAATGGCCACTACACAGTGCACGGCACTGTGCTGAACTCCTTCTTTATCCCAGCGGGAGCCTGCAGCTTCATCTCCCTCCTTCCCCTTCTCATTATCGTCATTTATTTTATTGACTGCAAAGGGAAAGCAAACGACAGTTTGATGGAAGGAAACGAAGATAACACTTTCCTCTTATAAGATATATTGCGAAGTTACATCTATTTACTCATTAAATGTGTTAATTGCTCAATTGCTGCCCCCTATGGGATGCATTATGTAATTACACAGGAGGAGAATAATAAATTGGAGCCAAGTCGCTCATCAACAGCCGCCATCACGTTTATAATTTATTGGGTTGGTTGGAGGGCTAATGGTTGCCAATAAGGGGTAGCGCAGTGTGACAGGCTCATTTAACAGAACGAAGACAACTACATTCCAAGCTCGTTAGTAATGTCTGCACACAACGAGGCTCGACGGTGAGAAGCATTGCAGACCCATCAGGGAAGCCCAGTTTCCTAAACGTTTCAATTCTTGTGTGCCAACTTCAGCCAAAGATGCAATTGCACATCTGGCACAGCGTTTAGGGCCGGGGCTTATTATTTCCAGCACGTGGATTTCGCTTATATACTGATGGACCTTGAAGCTTCTCGACCACCTTTTTTACAGTCATCAAAAGCCCAGGTAGGACAGAAGTGGTCGCAATTAAACTACTCCTACAGCCGGACCGCCGCGGCCTGGAGACCCCTGCAATGTCAGACTCTCATCTATTACCAGGAGAAGCTACGAAGAGCATCCCTTAACCTGAAAAACCCAGCACATCCATGCATTACACAAACAAATGATAGGAAATGTGGAGGATCTAAGGGGAAAACTTTTCTTATAGCTGCAATGCCCCTCTGGGAAATATTCAAATTGTCTCTGCAGGGAGGAAGGAGATAAACTCTAGCGCCACCTATTGGAAGTACCAATCCTAAAAGTCAAAAGTGGCCCTTTAACAAGCCTTTTCATATTACCTAGGATTTATGCCAGATCAGAACCCCTATTCGCAGACACAGTGTTTCGGGGTGATTGCCCCTTGTCAGTGCAAAGTATGGGATCTGATTATTGCAGTTATAAGACCCCTCACTGGCAGCCAAACTGGTTTGTCAGGTCTCCACAAGGAGAAAAGTTTTCCTCTTAGACCCCACTATAGCTTCTCATACAGCCAGATCAGATCCCATACTTTGCACTGACGAGGGGCAATCACCCCGAAACACTGTCTACAAATTGGAGTTCTGATCTGGTATAAATCCTAAGTCATATGAAGTGTCTTGTTAAAGGACCACTTTTGACTTTTAGGATTGCTACTTCCAAAAGGTGGCACTTAGACTTTGTCTCCTTCCTCCCTGGAGAGGAAATGTGTAATGCTTCATTTCTCCTGCGGGGGCGCTGCAGGGAAACTGGACACTTGCTGCAGAATTATTAAGAAAATTAGAGCTGATATCAAGGAACCTGTTCATCAGCTCATTTTGGATGCCCACTTTAACAAAAAGGGATTATTCATATTCTATTGCACTATAAATTAAAATTTAAAGGGACGGTACAGAAAAAAAAACCCAAAAAAAACCATCCGCCTAAGCCCAAATTTAGATGTCCACAAAACAAGGTACGGGTCCACTTCCGGACTGACGCTACTAATCCTTACTCAACAGCCTCATATGAGGCTACGTTCAGTGCTGATGTGGCGATCCTGTATTTGATTGACAGGCGTCTGAATTCGAAGCTTCCATTAGTTAAGACCACTTGGCTGTAAAACCTTCTGTTGCCCCATCACTCCTCTACTGAGCTCCACCCATTACAGTGACATCGGCACAGGTCCTGCAGAAAAAAGTGGAGCTCATCATTGGAGAAGTAGTGATGCAGGACCTGTGCTGATGTCGCGATCATGTGACCGTAATGGGCGGAGCTAAGCAGACAAGTGATACTGAAGGACCTGTTGTAATCAGCAGAAGATAAGTGGTTCTGAAGGACCTGTGCTAATGTCACAATCATGTGACGGTAATGGGTGGAGCTCAGCAGAGAAATGACGTTGAAGGACTTGTGGTGTAACCAATTACAATGCTGGGGGCGTGACCAAGTTCAAAAACGAATCCTGCCTGATTATGAGTAAGGCTTTGCGTGCACTGGAAAATGGAATTTTCTCAAGAAATTTCTGCAAGCACTGAAAGATTACCGCACCCGCGGTAAAAAAACGCGGCAAACTGCACCCGAAAACCGCATGCGGTTTGCCGCGGCTTTACCGCGGTATTGCCGCGTGCGGGTTGGTACATGTGCTTTAATGCATTCAATGCAATAAAGCACATTGAAAAAAAAAAAATTCTTTAGATAGCAGATAGATAAATAGATAGATCGAAGAATAGATAGAGGGATAGATAGATAGAGGGATAGATAGATAGAGGGATAGATAGATAGATAGATAGAGGGATAGATAGATAGAGGGATAGATAGATAGATAGATAGATAGATAGATAGATAGAGGGATAGATAGAGGGATAGATAGAGGGATAGATAGATAGATAGATAGAGGGATAGATAGATAGAGGGATAGATAGAGGGATAGATAGAGGGATAGATAGAGGGATAGATAGATAGATAGATCGATAGAGGGATAGATCGATAGAGGGATAGATAGAGGGATAGATAGAGGGACAGATAGAGGGATAGATAGAGGGATAGATAGAGGGATAGATAGATAGAGGGATAGATAGATAGAGGGATAGATAGAGGGATAGATAGATAGAGGGATAGATAGATAGAGGGATAGATAGAGGGATAGGTAGAGGGATAGGTAGAGGGATAGATAGATGGATAGATAGATAGATAGATAGATAGATAGATAGATAGAGGGATAGATAGATAGATAGATAGATAGATAGATAGATAGATAGATAGAGGGATAGATAGATAGATAGATAGAGATAGATAGATAGATAGATAGATAGATAGAGGGATAGATAGAGGGATAGATAGATAGAGGGATAGATAGATAGATAGATAGAGGGATAGATAGAGGGATAGATAGAGGGATAGATAGAGGGATAGATAGATAGAGGGATAGATACATGGATAGATAGAGAGATAGATAGAGGGATAGATAGATAGAGGGATAGATAGATAGAGGGATAGATAGATAGATAGAGGGATAGATAGATAGATAGAAGGAGAGATAGATAGATAGATAGATAGATAGAGGGATAGATAGAGGGATAGACCTCTGCTGTCTCGCTGCGAGGCTGCATTCAGCCTGTGTCAGTCGCGGCTGGATGTAAGCATCGCAGGACGTGGATTACGCCGGAGCGGTGTGTTTCGGGGGGGTTAATAAAAGGGTGAAACAGGTCTTATTTGTGTTTTATTTAAAATAAAGGATTTTTCGGTGTGTGTGTTTTTTCACTTTACTTACGGGTTGATCATGTCAGCTGTCACATAGACGCTGCCATAATCAAGCCTAGACTTAGTGGCGGCGATCCGCCATTAACTCCTTATTGCCTGGATCGCCACCGCATCACGGCATCTAGAAGAGCTGGGGACACTCCGGTACTGCCGCATAATGCATGCGACAATCCCGGGGCAGCTGCGGCTGATATTCTCGGCTGCGGGAGGTGGGAGGGAGGCAGGGGGACATTACCCCTGCCCCTCGCCCTCCCCAGCCTGAGAATACCGGGCCGCCACTGTGTGTTTACCTCGGCTGGAAGGTAAAAATACGGCGGAGCCCACGTGTTTTTTTTTTACTATATTTCCGTTTGCTTTCTATGTGTAATCTATATGTCTGTGTCTGATCAGTGTGTGTGTGTGTTCTATGTCTCTGATGTCTGTCTGTGTCTGATCTGTGTGTGTGTGTGTGTGTTCTATGTCTGTGATGTCTGTGTGTGTGTGATGTGTGTGTGTTTACTCTCTGCTTTGCTTCCTCTTCCTGTAATGACATCACTTCCCTGCAAACCGCAGGCAGCGATGTACATTACCGCAGGTAAACCGCGAAATACCGGAGGGAATAACACAGGAAAACGCAATGAACCGCACAGAATTTGCTGCCTGCGTTATTCCCTGCGGGATTTCACGATTACATTGCAGTCAGGGCAGTGAAATCCCGCAGCGACGTGCGGAAAAGAAGTGACATGCAATTGTTTTTGCTGCAGGAATCCTACAGCAAAACATGAAGCTGTCAAATTCCGACCAGTGCACACAGGATTTTTTTTTTCATAGGTTTTGCTGGTGATTCACTGCAGAGATGTTATGAACATTTTCTGCAGCGAAACATGCAGCAAATCCGCAGGAAATCCGCAGCAAAATCCGGTAAGTGCGCACATAGCCTAACAGTGACTGATCCCAGCAGAACCAAATGGCGCTCAGTATTGGAGAAATGGTGGTGCAGGACCTGTGGTGATGTCATGACCATGTGACCATGGGCGGAGCTCTGCAGAGAAGTGCTGGTGAAGGACCTGTGGTGTAATCAATTACAATTCTGGGGGTGTGACAAAGATAAAAAAAAGAATCATGTCTGCATAGATGGGGACATTGAGCATGGAGAAGCTGGATGGCACGGTGAAAACTTAGCATGCATCTTTAGGCACTAGATTATTGAATATCGGAAAAAAATATAAAAAATAAATAAATAAAAAAATTATATTATATTATTATATGTTTTATATTATTATATATATATATATAAAAAAAACATACAGTCAGGGCCAGAAATATTTGGACAGTGACACAAGTTTTGTTATTTTAGCTGTTTACAAAAACATGTTCAGAAATACAATTATATATATAATATGGGCTGAAAGTGCCCACTCCCAGCTGCAATATGAGAGTTTTCACATCCAAATCGGAGAAAGGGTTTAGGAATCATAGCTCTGTAATGCATAGCCTCCTCTTTTTCAAGGGACCAAAAGTAACTGGACAAGGGACAAGGGCTGCAATTAACTCTGAAGGCGTCTCCCTCGTTAACCTGTAATCAATGAAGTAGTTAAAAGGTCTGGGGTTGATTACAGGTGTGTGGTTTTGCATTTGGAAGCTGTTGCTGTGACCAGACAACATGCGGTCTAAGGAACTCTCAATTGAGGTGAAGCAGAACATCCTGAGGCTGAAAAAAAAGAAAAAATCCATCAGAGAGATATGCGTGATTTAGTGTTTGTAAAGAAACGCGTGATTTAGTGTTTGTAAAGAAATGTGTACAATTCCTACAATTTCTATCAGATATTTTTGTTCAAACCTTCAAATTAAACGTTACAATCTGCACTTGAATTCTGTTGTAGAGGTTTCATTTCAAATCCAATGTGGTGGCATGCAGAGCCCAACTCGCGAAAATTGTGTCACTGTCCAAAAATTTCTGGACCTAACTGTATACACACACACACGTGTGTGTGTGTGTGTGTGTGTGTGTGTGTGTGTGTGTGTGTGTGTGTGTGTGTAATATATATATATCTATATATATAATTGCATTATTCTGTCTGTCTGTCTGTCTTGCTCCAAAATTGTGTCCTTACGGTGACACAAAGCTGATTAGTCGCTGGGCTCGCCATGGCCCCGCCCCCCCGCACGGATTGGCCGCTGCCCAGGCTGCGCCCCCACACGGATTGGCCGGCCGCTCGCCCAGGCTTTGCCCCCCCCACAGATTGGCCTCTCGCCCCGGCACCCTGCAGGCATTGGCAACTCGGCCACGCCCCGTCCGCCTCATGCAATGCACGCTAGCTCTGGCCCCGCCCCCCCCCACGCATTCCCCGAACCGACACGGTCACGGAGCCACGACTCCCAGGTGAGTACTGTACCCCCGGGAGCCCACATCAGCGTACGCCGCCAAACCAGCCGACACATACCCTTGCACTGCTGGCCTTGCCGCCGTATGCTGGTGTGGGCTCCCGTGCGAGCGGGGGACGAGATACGCTGGTAACCATGGTAGCATAGTTACCAGCGCATCAAGGTCCTGCAGCGGCGGAACATACACACACGCACACACATAACAGCACACACACACACACATACACACACACACACACACATCAGATCACACTCACTCTCACACACACCTCACACACACATCACATCGCATCCACACACTCACAACATCCTGGGATATCGCTTGCTTCTCGGCGGCGATACTGTGCTGTGAGCTTCCAGGACCTGCCGGAGGATCACATGGCCAGAAGCATGTGGTATCTCCGGATGTTGTGAGTGTGAGCGCGTATGTGCAATATCGTCAATGTGTGTGTGCGTGAGTGTATGCGATCGGGTGTGTGTGAGTTTATGCGATCGGGTGTGTGTGGGTGTGTGTGAGTGTATGCGATCGGATCTGTGAGTGTCGGCAGAGGAGCACGGCGTGCTGGAGGAGGCTGGGAGGAGAGAGGCTGATGCTGGGGTAGGCTGGGAGGAGAGAGGCTGATGCTGGGGACCGAAAAGGCTGATGCTGGGAGGAGAGAGGCTGAGGCTGGGGTAGGCTGGGAGGAGAGAGGCTGATGCTGGGGACCGAAAAGGCTGATGCTGGGAGGAGAGAGGCTGAGGCTGGGGTAGGCTGGGAGGAGAGAGGCTGATGCTGGGAGGAGAGAGGCTGATGCTGGGAGGAGAGAGGCTGATGCTGGGGGAGGCTGAGGCTGGGGTAGGCTGGGAGGAGAGAGGCTGATGCTGGGAAGAGAGAGGCTGATGCTGGGGGAGGCTGATGCTGGGGTAGGCTGGGAGGAGAGAGGCTGATGCTGGGGACAGAAAAGGCTGATGCTGGGAGGAGAGAGGCTGATGCTGGGAGGAGAGAGGCTGATGCTGGGAGGAGAGAGGCTGATGCTGGGGGAGGCTGAGGCTGGGGTAGGCTGGGAGGAGAGAGGCTGATGCTGGGAGGAGAGAGGCTGATGCTAGGGACAGAAAAGGCTGATGCTGGGAGGAGAGAGGCTGATGCTGGGAGGAGAGAGGCTGATGCTGGGAGGAGAGAGGCTGATGCTGGGATGAGAGAGGCTGATGCTGGGATGAGAGAGGCTGATGCTGGGATGAGAGAGGCTGATGCTGGGGACAGAGAGGCTGATGCTGGGGACAGAGAGGCTGATGCTGGGGACAGAGAGGCTGATGCTGGGGACAGAGAGGCTGATGCTGGGGACAGAGAGGCTGATGCTGGGGACAGAGAGGCTGATGCTGGGGACAGAGGCTGATGCTGGGGACAGAGAGGCTGATGCTGGGGACAGAGAGGCTGATGCTGGGAGGAGAGAGGCTGATGCTGGGAGGAGAGAGGCTGATGCTGCGGGCAGAGAGGCTGATGCTGCGGGTAGAGAGGCTGATGCTGCGGGTAGAGAGGCTGATGCTGGTACAGCATGGGGGATGGAGCACGATGGGGGGTGCGCAGCATGGGGGATAGAGCACATTTGGGAGTGCGCAGCATGGCGGATGGAGCACGTTTGGGAGTGCGCAGCATGGCGTATGGCGCACGTTTGGGAGTGCGCAGCATGGGGGATGGAGCACGTTTGGGAGTGCGCAGCATGGGGGATGCAGCACGATGGGGAGTGCGGAGTATGGCGGATGGAGCACGTTTGGGAGTGCGCAGCATGGCGGATGGACCACGTTTGTGAGTGCGCAGCATGGCGATGGAGCACGTTTGGGAGTGCGCAGCATGGCGGATGGAGCACGTTTGGGAGTGCGCAGCATGGCGGATGGAGCACGTTTGGGAGTGCGCAGCATGGGAGATGGAGCACGATGGGGGGTGCGCAGCATAGGGGATGGAGCACGATGGGGAGTGCGCTGCATGGGGGATGGAGCACGATGGGGAGTGCGGAGTATGGCGGATGGAGCACGTTTGGGAGTGCGCAGCATGGCGGATGGAGCACGTTTGGGAGTGCGCAGCATGGTGGATGGAGCACGTTTGGGAGTGCGCAGCATGGCGGATGGAGCACGTTTGGGAGTGCGCAGCATGGGAGATGGCGCACGATGGGGGGTGCGCAGCATAGGGGATGGAGCACGATGGGGAGTGCGCTGCATGGGGGATGGAGCACGATGGGAAGTGCACACCTCCCCCCAACACACACACACACACATGCGCGCGCGCACTGCACAACACACCACACACACACACACTGGGAACCACAAATAACTGCCCTACACAGACACCCACACACACAGACAACGCTGCACACACACAACACCCAACACACAAACACCGCGGCACACACAAATATACGCACATACCGCACAACACACACATTGCACAAAACATACCTCCCCCCACACACCACACACACCGCGCAACACACACACACACAACGCTACAGACACACAGCGCTCCACAAACAACGCAACACACAAACAACACCGCTCTCACCCCCCGTCACACCCAGACAACACCCAGAACATGTACAGCCCCTACACAAACACTTGCTAACTACACACAACAACATCTATATATATATATATAAACAAAAATCATACATTAACTACACAATATGTAAATTCTAGAATACCCGATGCGTAGAATCGGGCCCCCTTCTAGTATATATATATATATATATATATATATATATATATATATATATATATATAATATTTTTTAATGTATTATTTATTTTGGATGACTATTTCTTTACGGGGTTAATATGCACCCGCAGATTTGGATTGGAGACGTTCGGTGTCTCTTTTCTGGAATTGGCTCATCATGTGCGAGAATGTCGGAGGGGCTTAAGGTCCAGTCACACTAAGCAACTTACCAGCGATCCCAACAACGATAGGGATCGCTGGTAAGTTGCTAGGAGGTTGCTGGTGAGATGTCACACTGCAACGCTCCAGCGATCCCACCAGCAACCTGACCTGGCAGGGATCGCTGGAGCGTGGCTACACAAGTTGCTGGTGAGCTCACCAGCAACCAGTGACAAGCCCCCAGCGCCGCGTGGAAGCTGCTGCGCTTGGTAACTAAGGTAAATATCGGGTAACCAACCCGATATTTACCTTGGTTACCACCGCACGGAGCTACACGTGCAGAGAGCAGGGAGCAGCGCACACTGAGCGCTGGCTCCTTGCTCTCGTAGTTACAGCACACATCAGGTTAATTACACGATGTGTGCTGCAGCTAAATGTGCACAGAGCAGGGAGCAGCGCACAATGCTTAGCGCTGGCTCCTTGCTCTCCTAGTTACAGCACACATGGGGTTAATTTCCCGATGTGTGCTGCAGCTAAATGTGCACAGAGCAGGGAGCAGCGCACACTGCTTAGCGCTGGCTCCTTGCTCTCCTAGTTACAGCACACATGGGGTTAATTAACCCGATGTGTGCTGCAGCTAAATGTGCACAGAGCAGGGAGCAGCGCACACTGAGCGCTGGCTCCTTGCTCTCCTAGTTACAGCACACATCGGGTTAATTAACCCGATGTGTCCTGCAGCTACATGTGCACACAGCAGGAGCCGGCAGCACAGGCAGTGAGAGCGGCGGAGGCTGGTATCAAAGGTAAATATCGGGTAACCAAGGACAGGGCTTCTTGGTTACCCGATGTTTACATTGGTTACCAGCCTCCACAGAAGCCGGCTCCTGCTGCCTGCACATTTAGTTGTTGCTGTCTCGCTGTCACACACAGCGATCTGTGCTTCACAGCGGGACAGCAACAACTAAAAAATGGCCCAGGACATTCAGCAACAACCAACGACCTCACAGCAGGGGCCAGGTTGTTGCTGGATGTCACACACAGCAACATCGCTAGCAACGTCACAAAAGTTGTTCGTTAGCAGCGATGTTGCTAGCGATGTTGCTTAGTGTGACGGGGCCTTTAGTCTGTAATCAGCGCGATGAGCACTTTATCAAATCGCCACATCTGTAAAGAGAAGTGAGAATCATTATGGAAGCAGCCGGGGGACGGGCGACTTCCCAGCCGCTAATAAATGGTAATTTCATTATGTTATAAGCCAGGTTCAATTATAAAATGGACAGTGTGAGCCAAGGGACGTCGTGTCGCCCATAAAAGCCGAGATTTACAGTGTGAACGATGTCAAGGAGCCTCGGACGGGACAAGGTCAGCGGATAATTTAATAAGTGCATGCCACAGGTGGAGAGACCCCTGGGGAGGCCGTAAAATGCTGCACATAATCCCATTCTGGTAAATGATAGTTATGGGGGTACTGTACTGATGGGGAACTGTGGGTGATCAATACTACAACTACAGTATCCCTATAAGGATTTCCAAGGATTAAAGCAGAATGAGACCTAGAAATTAGTAATTAAGCAATAAATATTCATCCTGTTTGATAGCTGCAGTATTTACTGGACAATCCTGAATCAGCCGGTGTGAGGTAAATCCGGAGATATGACGATAAATCATGATATTCAAGTTATGTCAGGAAGCCCTCTCCTGGTGTCACCCCCCCTTTCCTTCACACAACTCCTTCAATCAGAAAATTTACCACAGGGATAAACGGTTTGTTTAGCAGATAGGTGTCAAAGGAACTGGTCTGTGTTCCACTAAGGGGTGCTTCACACACAGCGAGCTCGCTGCCGAGATCGCTGCTGAGTCACGCTTTTTGTGACGCAGCAGTGACCTCATTAGCGATCTCGCAGTGTGTGACAATGAGCAGCGATCTGGCCCCTGCTGCGAGATCGCTGCTCGTTACACACAGCCCTGGTTCGTTTTCTTCAAAGCCGCTCTCCTGCTGTGACACACAGATCGCTGTGTGTGACAGCGAGAGAGCGACAAATGAAGCGAGCAGGGAGCAGGAGCCGGCGTCTGACAGCTGAGGTAAGCTGTATCCAAGATAAACATCGGGTAACCAAGGTGGTTACCCGATATTTACCTTAGTTACCAGCCTCTGCAGCTCTCACGCTGCCTGTGCTGCCGGCTCCGGCTCTCTGCACATGTAGCTGCTGTACACATCGGGTTAATTAACCCGATGTGTACAGCAGCTAGGAGAGCAAGGAGCCAGCGCTAAGCAGTGTGCGCGGCTCCCTGCTCTCTGCACATGTAGCTGCATTACACATCGGGTTAATTAACCCGATGTGTACTGTAGCTATGGCAGGAGAGCAAGGAGCCAGCGCTCAGTGTGCGCGACTCCCTGCTCCCTGCACACACAGCTGTGCGCTGGTAACTAATGTAAACATCGGGTAACCATACCCGATGTTTACCTTAGTTACCAGTCTCCGCAGCTTCCAGACGGCAGCTCCGTGCAAGCGCAGCGTCGCTTGCACGTCGCTGCTGGCTGGGGGCTGTTCACTGGTCGCTGGTGAGATCTGCCTGTTTGACAGCTCACCAGCGACCATGTAGCGATGCAGCAGCGATCCTGACCAGGTCAGATCGCTGGTCGGATCGCTGCTGCATCGCTAAGTGTGAAGGTACCCTTACACCTCCAAAGGCCATCTCCTGTGATATGGAGATTAGATGATGTGGGAACAATGGACACAGGATGACTCCCTGCCGTGACCCTGTGGTAGGGGCTGCTATCTAATTAGCAAGCTTGGAAGTATCCAGACAGAACGACTCCAGTAAAATATGGTTCATATCTCGCAAGCCATATTTCCGATAAATATGGCAACCATAAAAATGGTGTCTCTGCATGCGGACGATGCTGGCACACCTTTTTTATGGGAGTAGGACATTGGGAAGTACCCCAGGCGTGATATCAGCCAATGGGGAACTAGTAGACAAGTCATGAGTCCTCTCGTTCTGTAGCTAAATTCATAACTGTCACAATGAGAGCGTTGGCGTCCGCCTACGACGCTCCCAGGCAAAGTTATGGCCCATATTCCATGTTGTGGATATTGTCCATAACTCCAGCCAGGGGTGGAGCAGTGCTCCCTCTGAGGTCACTAAGGTAGGAGGGGACCTGGATTTGCCCAGGTTGATAACCCTACTTCGGCCATTTTCCAGGGTTCTTTCGCTGGGGGTCACGTGTAGGAAACATCTGTGGGAAGGATCCTAGAAACCTGGTCTACAGCGCCCCCCTGTGGCCAGACGCACAAGGTAACTGCTGGAACTGTGTATGCCTGTTTGTAAACCATGCTTTATCTGTAACTGTACTCTGACATATGTATATTCTGTAGATTCCCTATTGTATATATTGTAGCTTCTAGTGTGCTTTAGGCTGATTAAATTATATAATTAATCTTGGGCTGTTCTGTTATCTCGATCTTGAATCCCACGTCTGTGTGTTCGGCTAATAGTTACCGTGAAGCGGTTGGTGGCAGCGAGTTTGTGCCAAGGATTATTGTGGGGAGGCCAGTGAGATTCGGGGAGATTTTATATATTCCGCCCGCGGAGGTCGGGGGAATATATACCCTACTCTCACCGGGGACCCTTCAATAATCGGCATAAGTAGTATAGCGGCCTCCTTGCTTATTGTCGGGCAATTCCATAATTGGCCTGACTATAAGAGGGGCGCTAGAGAGCGCGTCACGTGCTCTGTCTGTCGGTCGGGAGGTATAAAGGAGGGGTGACCCCCACTTGTTACCCCCCGATTGTGACGTACTGGTAGCCAGCGCGGGGGATTTCTGAGTGACCCCCCCGGTGGTTCGTGACATATTGGTGGCAAGCGGTGGGATCGAGATAATAGTGTGTGTGAGTGTGAGACCCATACTCCCAGACACTAAAGACTGCCTGCAGCAGCTGTGGCTGCTGGGGTCTTCAGACTAGCTCAACACTAGAGTGTCAGAGTGCAGATACTGTAAGGTGTGTGGGCACATCAGGTGTCAGTTCTGTGTCAGTGACCAAAGTCTGCAACAATGGCTGAGAGCACCAGGAGCAAAGCCAAAGGAATGGCCGATGCTCAGGCCAGAGACGATGAGGAGGTTGTCCACGAGTCCTCCAGGAGCCCGACGCCAGAGAACAGCTCTGCAGAGGACATCGCACAACCTGGCACTGCTGGACAAAATGAGGAGGAGCTCGCCCAAGGGTCCTCAACGAGCCAGATGCCAGTCCTCCGCTCTGAAATGGACAGTGAATCACCTGGCTCTGCAGCGTGCCGCAGATCACCACTTGCCAATCCCTCCGGCCTGAGAGGTGCAGAGGCCCTCCTTCAAGCTGCCTTGGCCAGGCTTATGGCTGGAGACCGGGATACCTACGAGATACTCATGGCCGAGCGTGAGCGACAGGCAGCGCGTGACGCTGAGGCTGCGGAGCGGCAAGCAGCACGTGAAGAGCGACAGCAACAGGCAGAGCGTGACCACCAGCTGCAGCTAGCTCAGCTCCGGCCCTCATCAGCCACACGTGACCTTCAAGACACCAAACTTCCAAAGGTCCGTGTTGAGGACTTTCCCGTGCTGGAGAAGGATGGAGACTTGGACTCTTTCCTGACTGCTTTTGAACGGACTTGCCTGCAGCACCATCTGGACAAGGACCAGTGGGCCAAATACCTGACCCCCCGTTTAAGGGGTAAGGCCCTGGAAATCCTTGGGGACTTGCCTACTGAGGCAGATCAGGGCTACGACACAATCAAGCGGGCCCTAATCCAACAGTACAACCTCACTCCGGAGTCCTACCGCAAGAAGTTCCGGACCCTGCAGAAGGGACCAAAGGACTCCTGGGCTGACCACCGGCGGGCACTTGCCCGAGCTGCCGACCACTGGACCCAAGGCCTGCAGCTTTCCACCGGACCGGAGATCCTGGACTTGGTCATCACAGAGCAACTCTTGTGGAACTGCCCTGAGGATCTCCGCCAGTTCATCCGAGACCAGAAGCCAAAGGGGTCCCCGGCTACAGCTGCCCTGGCCGATGACTACACCAACAATCGGGCTCCTGAGGCCAGGAGAGCAGCCACCAGCAGCACCTGGAGAGGGGGTAAGATGAATTCTGCGACTGCCCCACCTGCCCCTAGACTGCAGGGGGTGTCCCCCTCAACTTCCCTCTCCAGGCCCGTGGCAGAGCCAAGACGGTGCCACCAGTGCAACCTACCTGGACACTTCAAGGCCATGTGCCCTCAGCGTCCCAAGGCCTTCCCAAGGCCCCGGCTCCGTCCCCGTCCCAAGGGCCGCCCAAGGTGTATTGTGTGGGTGGGGGTGGTGGTAGGTCCCTGGACAGCTTCCAACCTGTCACCGTCGGCCGGTCTGTGACCATAGGACTGCGAGACAGCGCCTCGGAGGTGACTCTGGTGCGGCCTGAGATGGTGTCTCCCCAAGACTTGATACCTGGAAAAACCCTCGCTGTCTCCGTGATTGGAGGCATTGACCCGGCGCTGCCTGTTGCTGGCATTTATGTGGACTGGGGCGCAGGGCGAGGGGTGAGAGAGGTGGGGGTAACTGATCGGATCCCCGCAAACGTGCTACTTGGGACAGATTTGGGGCAGATAACCTCCCAGTTTGGCCCCCCCCCAAGGGCTGACCCTTCAGCCAGTACTGACATGCCTCCGGACAATGTTAATGTGTTCTCCATGAATGATGTAAGGGAGGAGGGAGTGAACTCTGATTTTTCTGCTTGCATAGACACACACACAGCTGCAGCTGTGACAGGAGGGGAGGGGGTCAGAGAAAGGTGTGACAATGCCTCTACAAGTAATCAGCCTGTGAGCTGGGATCTGTTGCCCTCTGCAGGGATAAGCAGAGAGCAGGGTGCTGCAGGGGGAGGACCAGTGTGTGGGGTGGGGGCTACCACAGCAAATGTGGGGTCCCCAGAGATTTCACAGCGGGGTTCTGTTGCTGCAGGGGGGGAACAGGCAGGTGAGATTGGGGCCGGTCCCGGAGCGGAAGTGCTCCCAGGTAAGATCTCGGTGCAGGGTTCCCCCACAACCGGGGTGTCAGGAAGCCAGGTAGGTCTGCCTGAACCGGCGACTTGGTCAGGAACGGAGGAGGAGCAGGCACGACCCACGGTCGCAGCGGCTGTGGCCGCTGTCACCCGCAGTGGGAGTGCTGGAAGCCAAGGGGCCTCCCGGAGGTCCGATAGCTCTTCCCCTTCTGACCAAGTGGCAGCCGAGTCAGGTGGAGGCCAGGACACAGGTCCCGGGGTACTGACCGAAGATGTGACAGTCTCGTCGATTCTGGCCACATCTAGTCAGGGGTTTCAGGCAGCGTTAGAAGCTGACGACAGCCTGAAAGCTCTAAAGGAGCAGGCGGCACAGCCTCCCTCGGACTCGGACCCGGAGCGAGTGGTCTGGGACCAAGGACGGCTGTACCGGGTCACGGTCCAGCAGGGTTCACCGGAGGCGTGGCCCAGGGACCGACAGTTGGTGGTACCCTATCCGTTCCGGACGGAGTTGTTGCGGATCGCACATGAGATTCCGATGGCCGGACACCTAGGGATCGCTAAGACCAAGGCCAGGTTAAACCAGCATTTCTACTGGCCAAAAATGGGGGCCGATGTGGTTGCCTACTGCCGTTCGTGTGAAACCTGTCAGAGAGTGGGGAAGGCGGGGCCACACCCCAAAGCCCCACTGGTATCTCTGCCAATCATCGATGAGCCTTTCAGGAGGGTGGCTGTGGATCTGGTCGGCCCGCTGGCCATCCCCAGCAGCTCCGGGAAACGCTTCATACTAACGGTAGTGGACTATGCCACCCGGTACCCAGAAGCAGTGGCCTTGTCGTCCATTCGGGCTGACAAGGTGGCCACCGCATTGCTGGAGATTTTCTCCCGAGTGGGTTTTCCCCAGGAAATGCTCACTGACCGGGGAACCCAATTCATGTCCCAGCTGATGGAGGCCCTCTGTAAGCAAGTTCAGGTGCGACATCTGGTGGCCAGCCCGTACCATCCACAGACTAATGGCCTGTGCGAGCGGTTTAATGGCACCTTAAAGCAGATGCTTAAGATGTTGGTCGACTCCCACGGGCGTGACTGGGAGCGGTATCTCCCACACCTGTTATTTGCTTACCGGGAGGTTCCACAGGCCTCAACAGGATTCTCACCGTTTGAGCTCCTGTACGGGCGACGTGTGCGGGGCCCCCTGGCTCTGGTGAAAGAGGCTTGGGAAGGGGATTTGGCCACCCCTGGAGTGTCGGTTATCGAGTATGTCATGCGCTTCCGGGACAAAATGCAGGCCGTGACGCAACTGGTACACGACAATATGGCTCAAGCCCAGGCCGATCAGAAGCGTTGGTACGACCAGAACGCTTGTGAGAGGACCTACCAAGTGGGTCAAAAGGTGTGGGTACTGGTCCCCGTACCACAGGACAAGCTTCAGGCAGCCTGGGAAGGCCCATACCTCGTGTACCAGCAGCTCAACCCTGTAACGTACCTGGTCACCCTGGACCCTGCCCGTGGAAGGCGGAAGCCCTTCCATGTGAACATGATGAAGGCACATCATGAGCGGGAGGCATGTGCACTCCCGGTGTGCAACCTGCCCGAGGAGGGAGAAGCGGAAACCCTCTTGGATATGCTAGCCCAGGTTAGGGCAGGCGGATCCATTGAGGATGTGGAGGTTGGCCACCAGCTCTTGGAGGACCAACGGTCCCAGCTGTGGGCCACCCTACACCCCTTCCGGGGGTTGTTTACCAACCAGCCCGGAAGGACTGACTTGGCTGTCCATCACGTGGACACTGGGGATCATCCCCCGATCCGGCGTTCAGCATATCGGGTCTCCCTGGAGGTACAGCAACACATGCGCCAGGAGATTGACGAGATGCTGAAGCTGGGGGTGATCCAGGCATCCAACAGCGCTTGGGCCTCGCCTGTAGTCCTCATCCCTAAGAAGGACCGAACCACTCGGTTCTGCGTGGACTACAGGGGGCTCAATGCTGTCACGGTCGCCGATGCGTACCCAATGCCACGCATCGATGACCTGCTCGATCAGTTGGCCGGGGCTCAGTACCTGACCATCATGGACCTGAGCCGGGGATATTGGCAGATCCCCCTGACTCGCAAGGCCAGGGAACGCTCTGCCTTTATTACCCCATTTGGACTGTACGAGTCCACGGTGATGCCATTCGGGATGAGGAATGCCCCTGCCACTTTCCAGCGGATGGTCAACACCCTGCTCAAGGGACTTGAAGGGTACGCGGCCGCGTACCTGGATGACATTGCCGTCTTCAGTCCCACCTGGGAGGACCACCTAGAGCATCTAGCACAGGTGCTCAGGCGGATCCACCAGGCAGGTTTGACCATCAAGCCGGGAAAGTGTCAGCTGGCCATGAGCGAGGTCCAGTACCTCGGTCACCGGGTAGGCGGGAGAACACTGAAGCCCGAGCCTGAGAAAGTGGAGGCCATCGCGTCCTGGCCCACCCCCAGGACCAAGAAGCAGGTGATGTCCTTCTTGGGGACCGCTGGGTACTATAGGAGGTTTGTTCCATGCTATAGTAGCCTGGCAAAGCCCTTGACGGACCTCACCAAGAAGAAGCTGCCCTCTGCAGTCGATTGGACAATGGACTGCGAGACAGCCTTCCGGGCCCTAAAGGACGCCCTGTCCAGCCCGCCCGTGCTACAGGCAGCCGACTTCACGCGGCCGTTTGTAGTACAGACCGACGCCAGTGACTTCGGCCTCGGTGCGGTGCTCAGCCAGGTGGACTCTGCGAGCCAAGAGCACCCAGTCTTGTACCTGAGCAGGAAGCTGTTACCAAGGGAAGTGGCCTATTCCACGATGGAAAAGGAGTGCCTGGCCATAGTGTGGGCCCTGCAGCGTCTGCAACCCTATCTATACGGGCGCCACTTCATCGTGGAGACGGACCACAATCCCCTCAGCTGGTTACACACTGTCTCCGGGACGAATGGCAGGTTGTTGCGATGGAGCCTGGCGCTCCAGCAATACAACTTCACCATTCGACACAAAAGGGGCCGTGACCACGGTAACGCAGACGGGCTGTCCCGACAAGGAGAGGTCGCGGACGGGCGCACGGGGGAACACCGGAGTGTGCTGCCCCCTAGCGCCCTCAAAAGGGGGGAGGTGTGAGGTAAATCCGGAGATATGACGATAAATCATGATATTCAAGTTATGTCAGGAAGCCCTCTCCTGGTGTCACCCCCCCTTTCCTTCACACAGCTCCTTCAATCAGAAAATTTACCACAGGGATAAACGGTTTGTTTAGCAGATAGGTGTCAAAGGAACTGGTCTGTGTTCCACTTACACCTCCAAAGGCCATCTCCTGTGATATGGAGATTAGATGATGTGGGAACAATGGACACAGGATGACTCCCTGCCGTGACCCTGTGGTAGGGGCTGCTATCTAATTAGCAAGCTTGGAAGTATCCAGACAGAACGACTCCAGTAAAATATGGTTCATATCTCGCAAGCCATATTTCCGATAAATATGGCAACCATAAAAATGGTGTCTCTGCATGCGGACGATGCTGGCACACCTTTTTATGGGAGTAGGACATTGGGAAGTACCCCAGGCGTGATATCAGCCAATGGGGAACTAGTAGACAAGTCATGAGTCCTCTCGTTCTGTAGCTAAATTCATAACTGTCACAATGAGAGCGTTGGCGTCCGCCTACGACGCTCCCAGGCAAAGTTATGGCCCATATTCCATGTTGTGGATATTGTCCATAACTCCAGCCAGGGGTGGAGCAGTGCTCCCTCTGAGGTCACTAAGGTAGGAGGGGACCTGGATTTGCCCAGGTTGATAACCCTACTTCGGCCATTTTCCAGGGTTCTTTCGCTGGGGGTCACGTGTAGGAAACATCTGTGGGAAGGATCCTAGAAACCTGGTCTACAGCGCCCCCCTGTGGCCAGACGCACAAGGTAACTGCTGGAACTGTGTATGCCTGTTTGTAAACCATGCTTTATCTGTAACTGTACTCTGACCTATGTATATTCTGTAGATTCCCTATTGTATATATTGTAGCTTCTAGTGTGCTTTAGGCTGATTAAATTATATAATTAATCTTGGGCTGTTCTGTTATCTCGATCTTGAATCCCACGTCTGTGTGTTCGGCTAATAGTTACCGTGAAGCGGTTGGTGGCAGCG
Organism: Anomaloglossus baeobatrachus; assembly: GCF_048569485.1. Classification (NCBI taxonomy): domain Eukaryota; kingdom Metazoa; phylum Chordata; class Amphibia; order Anura; family Aromobatidae; genus Anomaloglossus; species Anomaloglossus baeobatrachus. Next base: position 34,101,504 of record NC_134360.1, on the reverse strand, counting down.
AGTTTGTGCCAAGGATTATTGTGGGGAGGCCAGTGAGATTCGGGGAGATTTTATATATCCCGCCCGCGGAGGTCGGGGGAATATATACCCTACTCTCACCGGGGACCCTTCAATAATCGGCATAAGTAGTATAGCGGCCTCCTTGCTTATTGTCGGGCAATTCCATAATTGGCCTGACTATAAGAGGGGCGCTAGAGAGCGCGTCACGTGCTCTGTCTGTCGGTCGGGAGGTATAAAGGAGGGGTGACCCCCACTTGTTACCCCCCGATTGTGACGTACTGGTAGCCAGCGCGGGGGATTTCTGAGTGACCCCCCCGGTGGTTCGTGACAGCCGGTCATGTAGAAGTTCTGCAGAGGACAATGGGATTCATTTTCTGCTGATCGGTCCCTTTTTGGGATTGATGATCAGCTAAAAAAGTGGGAATAAAGGGGAATTTGTCAGCAGTTTTTTGCTAATTAATCTGAGAGCAGCAAAATGTAGGGGCAAAGAGCCAGATTCTAGGGATGTTTTACTTATTAGACTGTGTGCTGTAGTTCTAATACAATCAGTGTTTTATCAGCAGGAGATTATCACTGCAGGACTAGTTCTCATGTGCCAGACAGTCTACCTAATCTGTGTAACCCCACCCCCACAACTGATTGTCAGCTTCCTGTGTATACTGTGCTGCCAATCAGTGGTGAGGGTGGTGTTACACAGATTAAGTTGACTGTGTAGCACATGAAAACTAGTCCTGCAGTGATAATCTCCTGCTGATAAAATGCTGATTGTATTAGTACTACAGCACACAGTCTAATAAGTGATATAATTTGAGAGCAGCAAAATGTAGGGGCAGAAAGCCCGATTCCAGGGATGTGTCACTAATTAGGCTGTGTGCTGTAGTTTTCATACAATAAGTGTTTTATCAGCAGGATATTATCACTGCAAGTCAATATTATCACTGCAGGACTAATTCTCATGTGCAAGACAATCTACCTAATCTGTGTAATCCTGCCCTCACTACTGATTGGCAGCTTGCTGATGGTGCAGAGTGTACACAGGAAGCAGCCAATCAGGGGTGTGGGTGGGGTTACACAGATTAGGTGGACTGTCTGACAGGTGAGAACTAGTCCTGCAGTGATAATCCCCTGCTGATAAAACACTGATTGTATTAGACCTACAGCACACAGGCAAATAAAAGGCATGTGCCAGCCAGTCCACCTAATCTATGTAACCCTGTGCCCGCCACTGATTGGCAGCTTGCTGATGGTGCAGAGTGTACACAGGAAGCAGCCAATCAAGGGTGTGGGGGGTTACACAGATTAGGTGGGCTGTCTGACACATGAGAACTAGTCCTGCAGTGATAATCTCGTGCTGATAAAACACTGATTGTATTAGATGTACAGCACACAGGCTAATAAAGGGCATGTGCCAGCCAGTCCACCTAATCTGTGTAACACTGCCACCACCACTGATTGGCAGCTTGCTGATGGTGCACAGTGTATTAAAACTACAGCACACAGCCTAATAAGCGGGGTTATACTCAGCTCAGCATTCTGATGATTGCTACATCTACAGCAAAAAACAGGGATTTTATCAAAACTGCACCAAGCAGCCCAGAAAGTGACATCACTAGAATCAGGGTCTCTTCTCCTGCGTCATGCTACTCTCAGAATACATAGCAAAAACCTGCTGACAGATTTCCTTGAAGATTTTAGAACAAAGGGGAGAGGCTCCTGCTGCAGCTAGTTGTTTCACAACCACACATAGGACAGTGACGAGTGGGATTGGCCCTGGATCTGGGTTTGTTATGGGGGAACTGTTACATCTGAAAGGGTTATGAGGGTAATAGGGCAATAACTGGTGTTATGGGGTATTGTGGTGAAACTTATGGGAAAATTATGGCTGTCGCTCCTAAAGGGCAACATGGGTAGCACTCTTAAGAAGTAATCAAACTTGTTAGGAGTATCCCAAATTTTTGGGAACCATCGCAAAAAATTCATGGTGTCTCAGACAGAAAAGAGGCTGGGTGTGTAGACACTCCGTCCCCAATTGGGCGTTTTTGTGCCCCGTGCGTCCCCCCGGTTTGCTCCATAGACGGTGGCGTTATCCCAGACGCTGTGAACTCATCTTTCACATTCCGATGAAAGTTTATTTTCGCTGTTCTTCGCTGCTGGAGGTTTAATTTTGTCCAAGAAAATGAACTTAGCTGAGGACAAAAATAAATTCACGGGGAGGGGTGTGAAATGGACTGGAGCCGATCCTCCACGGCCCCCCACGGCTTCAGACACCCTGGTTCAGTGTGGTGCACGATACCTTCCAGAATAGAGGAGTCTCTGCCCCAAATCTTACACTTTCTTGTTAACCATTTATGTGCCGAGCAGTGTCAAACTTTGGTTCACCAGATCTGGAGGACAAAAGAGCTTATCCTAGATCTACACAGAGCAGGTCTACCCCCCATGTAACCATCAGATCTGTAACGCTCACGACCGGTGTAGGGGCTGCGAGTGGGATTAGTGGGCCCACTGGACCACAGGGGGGACCCGGGCTTACCCTTTAGTGGGAGGGGTTTGACTAAGTGCCAGGTACCAGTCCCAGGGAAGTGAATGGGACTGTGGCAGCTGACCCCCAGGGCTTAGGCGGGCTGAACAGGCGGGTACGGACAGGAACGGTGGGCACGGCAGGGATAAGCAAGCATGGGAAGGCAGACTCAGGTATAGGTAATGGACATGTCGCGGGCGGGGAAGGACGCCGCTGCGCTGCGCTCGCTATCGCTCGGGTCCGGCGCTGCTGCGATAGCTGCTCGGTGGCTCGAGCGGTGGGCCGGATCCGGGGACTCAAGCGGCACTCCTCGCCCGTGTGTGAAAGGGGGCTGTTTGGTTTGGGGATTTGGTCCGTGACGCCACCCACGGGTTGTGGTGAGGTTGGGCACCACCGCTGCTGGTGACGGGGATCCCAGGAGCGATGGCAGGGAGCAGCTGGGATGTTGTTTTCCCCCTCCGTGGGTAGGGGTTGGTGGTCCCGGGGCCCGGTGAGATGACGGGGAGGCAGGGTTGGATGGGTGCAGGGTCGCTTGGACTGCGCAGCGCGGGTACGCAAAGTCTCTGGTAAAACAAACGGCTGGATGAACGGGTCCCGCAGCCGGCTGCTGTGGCTTCTCCTGGACGGTTAGTGGTGGCTGCCTTTCCCTGCACCTTTGTGTATGTTCGGTCCAGATGGATTCCCATCGGTAACCCGCTCCCCAGCTTGTGTATGTGCCAGAGGAGCCCTTTTGCCCGCAGGCTCTGGCCCTTGGAACTCTAGCTGTGGCGGTAGCTGTATTTCCTTCTGTTGGTCAGACGGTTGCCTTCAATCGGGTCTTGGCTGTTAGGAAACCCCTGGGGTTCCGGTCACTGACGGATTTGACCTCTAATGGTGACTCCAAGCCTGGTCGGGGTCCGTAGGCCCTGCCTGTGTGTGCTGGCTTCACTTCACTCCCCGGTTCGGTACCGGCGGGCCACCGCCCGACCCCGGTCCTACGGTTCCGCGTTGATCTGCCTCTCCTGCAGACGGCCACCACCGTCTGCCAACATTGCTCTTGGTGCCCGGGCCACACACCCGGACATGGTCAGTTTACTCCTCCACTCCTACTTCACTCCTTCCACTTGCACTTCCCTTCCTTTTCCCGCCTCCAAGACTGTGAACTCCTCAGTGGGTGGGGCCAACCGCATGGCTCACCCCACCTGGTGTGGACATCAGCCCCTGGAGGGAGGCAACAAGGATTTTGTGTCTGGCTGATGTGCCTGTCTCAGGGTGGGGGTGTATGTTGTAGTACCTGTGACGACCTGGCTAGTCCAGGGCGCCACAGACACAGGGAAAACAGGACCTGACAACTAACTAGCAGACTGGTATACTGACTGACTGAATGTGTTGCGCAGGTGTACCACCCCTCACTCGGCTGTCAGCCGAGCCGCTCGGATCCGGGCTCGTCGGTGGGTGGGTCAAGCGCCTCCGGACCCAGGGGTCACGTCGCTCTGAAGGGAGGCTGGCGCTACGCGAGGGGTTTCGGTGGGGAGGTTCACGGCCGGGGCCGTGGTGTTTAGGGATTTAAGTTTGTGACGCCACTCACGGGTTGTGGTGAATGTGGACACCACCGCTGCCATTAACTAGGCTCCTGGGGACGGTGTTGTGCAGCCTGGTGTTGACCCCTCCGTGGGCAGAAGGTGATTGTCCCGGGGCCCGGTGGTTGCGAGGTGCGGGCGTGTTAGTGCGGTGCACGGCCCGAGGGCACTGTGGTGCTCACTATGACAGATACACTGGAGTCTCTGGTAAACCAAAAGGATGGTGGTCGGTGCCCGCAGCCGGCTGCGTCTGGTCCCCCACCCGGTTTGGTGGTCCGCGCCTTTCTCCTGCACCTCGTTTTGTAGATTTTGACTGCCTATGCTTCAGTGACGGTAGTCCGCTCCCCGGCTTGGTGTGTGCCGGGAGAGCCCGTTTGCCTGCAGACGCTGGCCCGTGGGATCTCTCTGCCTGAGCGGTGGCTTTCTATCCCCCTCGTTGGGCTGTTGTCTTCAGTCTGGACTTGGGTGGGAAAGAACCTATGGTCCAGACCCCAATCAGTGAATTTGACTCGGTCCAGTGGTTTCTGGGCCTCGCTCTGGGCCTGAGTACCCCTCCTGGTGCTCCGGTTTCCAGTCGGTTCCCCGATTCGGTACCGGCGGGCCACTACCCTGTCCCGCTCCCTTACGGTTCCACCAGCAGTCTTCCCGGCTCCTGCAGGCGGCAACCACTGTCTGCCTCCTGGCCACAGGGTATCTGGGCTACGACCCAGATCCCCGACAGACGTTTACTCCTTCTCAACTACTCTCTTTCACCTCCAAAACTGATCTCCTCTACTCCCTAACTTCATCTGCTCGTTTTTCCCGCCTCAGGCTATCCGAACTCCTCAGTGGGCGCGGCCAACAGCCTGGCTCCGCCCCCTGGTGTGAACGTTAAGACCTGAGAGGGGTGACTCAGGGTTTTTTAGGTTGGCTGCTGTTACCTTGTTAGGGGGCGGGTGTTTGTGCAAGGGCCTGTCTGTGACTACCTGGCTAGTCCAGGGCGTCACACAGGCACCTTCCCTAACGAGAGGCTGCCTTAAATATTCAATGTCTCTCAATCATAGGCTGAGCGGCATTTTCGGGAAATGGCAGAAAAGGAGGGCCTGTGCGCGCACACGCACCTTACGTGCGCTCCCAGGAACCTTGTGCGGCATGTACTGTACAAGGCCTGGGAGGCGACGGAAGCAGCAGTACACAGGAATGTACGGGAATTGCAGGGTAGGACGCTACCCAGCCGGGGCGGTGAGTAAGTCGGCGTTTCTGCAACAAGATCCTAATGCTAGGCCGAGTTTTGCAGCCTCTTCTCTGGGAGATGCACACTTGCGGCGCGCCCCCATTCTGGAGGCCATGTCCCCTACTCGGCACTTTATTTTTTTGGGGGTACTTTTTCTAGAAGGTCTGGCAGAGTCCTAGAGTTTGCAAGTATACTTTTGGGGGTCTAGTAAATTTTGGGGCCAATTATCATTAAAAACTTTGGCCTACTGGAGGTCTGAAGCTAAGGTGGGCCGGGCAAACCCTGGGAAAAGCTGGGAGACAACTGATCTGATCGGATGACACTCAACCATACAAATCTATGGGAGTTTGGAAACCATCAGAGTGCAGTCGGATAGCATCTAAGTGTAGTCCGATTTCTCTGGACTCGCACAATGGAGAAATTTGGTTCTCCATCTTCTCCTTACAGTTTCTTCAGTTTCCCTCATCCTAGAGAATCGGATGGCACGATACGGACACTCGGCCGAAAAGCTGATCAGTGTTTGACTGGCGTGTCGTTAGCATAATCTCTCAGATGGGAGACTCTACAGTCGTGTGACTAATGGCTTAATACATTTTCATCCACATCGGTGAGCCCATGCAGATATTAAGGGTCCTCCACAAATCAATTTGTGCGTAAGAACTAGTACAGGATTCTGCTCCCTAATTTAGGGTCTGAGCAAACAAAGATGGCACCCTTCTGTCCTAGGTGGCTACCCAAACATAATAATAGAGGCAGAGTTTGATCTTTAGGCTGGAAACACATCTATGCGAGTAAAATCGGTCCGACTGGGCTGAAAAAAAACTCGGCTGATTTTAGTTCACGTTAGGTGCGAGTGCAACGCAAGTGCGATGCTTTTTCTGAATAAATTAATGATTTTACTATCATGTGTAATGCGTGTGTAATGCGTATTTTTTACTATGTCATCTGCCATTCAGCGCTGCTACATGGCCGCTGACAGCAGACACAGACAGCCATGTAGCAGAGCTGAATGGCAGATGACAGCAGACACAGAAAGAGCCGCACGACCAGAATGAACTCGGGTGAACTTCACCCAACTTCATTGTCATGCTGCGGCTGATCGCGCTACTCACCTCAGTTGCTGCATAGAGCTGTCAGGAGCGGCGGTGTCTTCTGCAGCTTCGGTCACCTTCATGCAGCAGAGCTGGAAGCAACGCTGGACCATCCTGGATTACGCCGGACATGGAGGGCTTTTTGGGGCTTATTAAATTGGTGAACCAGGGAATTTGTTAGTGTTTTTTATTTCTAATAAATGATTTTTTCGGGTGTGTGTGTTTATTTACTGTAACCTACAGATTAATCATTGAAGGTATCTCGTGGAGACACCTGACATCATTAATCTAGGATTTAGTGGCAGCTATGGGCTGCCATTAACTCCTTATTACCCCGATTTGCCAACGCACCAGGGCAAATCGGGAAGAGCCGGGTACAGTCCCAGAACTGTCGCATCTAATGTATGCGGCAATGCTGGGCGGCTGCTGGCTGATATTGTTAGGCTGGGAGGCTCCCCATAACGTGGAGCTCCCCATCCTGAGAATACCAGCCTTCAGCCGTATGGCTTTATCTGGCTGGTATTAAAATTGGGGGGACCGCACGCCGGTTTTTTTAATTATTTATTTCACTGCACAGTATAGACACGCCCACCGGCTGCTGTGATTGGGTGCAGTGAGACACCTGTCACTCAGCGTGGAGGCGTGTCTCACTGCAACCAATCATAGGCGCCTGTGGGCGGGGAAAGCAGGGAATACAAGATTGTTTAATGAGCGGCTGCCTTTTTCAAAATAGTAAAAGCCGCCGCAGCAGTGTGAATGCCGTGCAGCGCCGCGGATCGGGGAACGGTGAGTATGAGAGAGGAGGGGAAAATGACCGACAGACTGTGAGAGAGGGACAGAGATAGTGACGGACCGACAGAGAGAGAATAGAGACCGAGAGGGAGAGACCGACTGACAGAGAATAGTGATTGACAGACATTGTGAGACATCGCTCGTTTCCAGTGTTTTAGGAAATATGCGAGAAATGTATTTAGAAAATCGCATGTCACTAGGATGGTGTGAGTGCCGTCCCGTGACATCCGATTATTTACACGCTCCCATAGACTTGCATTGGAGAAACTCGCAGTAGAAACTCGCAAAAAAGCAGCATGCTGCAGTCCGATTTGGACTGAGAAAAAAAATCGCAAATGCGAGCTGAATCATTCAATAACATGTGTCCGATTCCAATGCAAGATTTTCTCACATTGCTCTACTGCGAGAAACTCGCAAGTGAGAAGCAGCCCTTACTATGGACACAAGTCAATTTTCCCACCAAGTCCAGGAGGCTCCTTAAAGAAGATCCCCTTGGACTCTCAGAGGAGTTGAAAAATCTCCTGGGCAACACTGAAACGTTCCAGAATCAGCTCTTCCTGAAGGTTTCTATTGTTTGACTCCGCGGTGCTCCATTATTAGAAGTCCCGGGAACCAAACAAACATTTATGAAGCATGTAAGAGATTTAAAGGGGGCATTCTAGAGGCTTGGAGGGGTGGGGGAGTGCAGAGAATTAAAGAAAAGAGAGGCAGAGGTGCGGAAGGGGAAGAGGGAGAGGCGCGGAGGGGTGCGGGACAGGAGCAGAGGGAGTGAGGGAGAAATGTAGAGGAAGGACATTAGGGGCGCAGGGGTAGGAGCGGGAGAGGCGCAGAGGGGGAGCGGGAGAGGCGCAGAGGGGGAGCGGGAGAGGAGCAGAGGGGGAGCGGGAGAGGAGCAGAGGGGGAGCGGGAGAGGAGCAGAGGGGGAGCGGGAGAGGAGCAGAGGGGGAGCGGGACAGGAGCAGAGGGGGAGCGGGACAGGAGCAGAGGGGGAGCGGGACAGGAGCAGAGGGGGAGCGGGACAGGAGCAGAGGGGAAGTGGGACAGGAGCAGAGGGGGTGCGGGACAGGAGCAGAGGGGGTGCCTTTGAAGCTTGGAGGGCAAGCAAAAGGGGGAGAAGCGTGGAGGAGGGAGAGCAAGAAAGACAGACATGGAGGGGGAGCAGGAGAAGTGCAGAGGGGGAGCAAGAGAGGCGCAGAAGGGAAGCTGGGGAGGCGAAGAGGGGGTGCAAGAGAGGCACAGAGGGGGTGCAAGAGAGGCACAGAGGGGGTGCAAGAGAGGCACAAAGGGGGTGCAAGAGAGGCACAAAGGGGGTGCAAGAGAGGCACAAATGGGGTGCAAGAGAGGCACAAAGGGGGTGCGGGAGAGGCACAAAGGGGGTGCCGGAGAAGCACAAAGGGGGTGCGGGAGAGGCACAAAGGGGGTGCGGGAGAGGCACAAAGGGGGTGCAGGAGAGGCACAAAAGGTTGGTGCGGGAGAGGCACAAAGGGGGTGCGGGAGAGGCACAAAGGGGGTGCGGGAGAGGCACAGAGGGGGTGCGGGAGAGGCACAGAGGGGGTGCAGGAGAGGCACAGAGGGGGTGCGGGAGAGGCACAGAGGGTTGCGGGAGAGGAACAGAGGGGGTGCGGGAGAGGAACAGAGGGGGTGCGGGAGAGGAACAGAGGGGGTGCGGGAGAGGAACAGAGGGGGTACGGGAGAGGAGCAGAGGGGGTGCGGGAGAGGAGCAGAGGGGGTGCGGGAGAGCATGGAGGTTAAGTGAAAGGGAGAGCAGGAGAAGCGTGGAGAAGGGACGGGAGAGGTGCAGAGGTGGAGCGGAAGGGGAGCAGGAGAAGCACAGAGGGGGGGCGAGGGAGAAGTGCAGAGGGGGAGCGGTGCAGAGGGGGAGCGAGGGAGAAGTGCAGAGGGGGAAGTGGAGGAGAGGCGCAGAGCGGGAGCAAGGGGGAGAAGCGCATACGGGGAGCGGGGGAAACGCGCAGAGGGGGGAAAAGGGGAGAAGCGCAGAGGGGGAGCGGGGGGAAAAGCGCAAAGGGGGAGTGGGGGGAAAAGCGCAAAGGGGGAGCGGGGGGAAAAGCGCAAAGGGGGAGCGGGGGGGAAAGCGCAGAGGGGGAGCGGGGGAAACGCGCAGAGGGGGAGCAGGGGAAACGCGCAGAGGGGGAAGCAGGAGAAGGGCAGACGGGGAGCGGGTAGGTGCAAAATGGGAGCAACAAAAGCGCAAAAAGAAAGCGGCAGAGGTGCCGAGGGGGAGTGGGAGAAGTAGAAGGTAATGGGGGAAGATAGAAATGGGCCCCTTACCTCCTGGGCCCCTGAGGGTGCGGCATTAAGGCGCCCCTTTTTTTTTTAATGTATGCCGCTACTTCTGTTTATTGACAATCTGGAACCCCAGTCCTAATTGCAGATCAGGGAGCGCAGATCCGCACATACGATTGCCAGTATCTAAAGATTATTTTCCGAAAATATAATTAGAATTTGCGAGTGACCCCTGCCCCTGTGTGCACAGCCGGGTAGCCCGCCCGATGAAGTGCTAATTACACGCACATTTGATGTGTGAGTTTTCTTCTGCGAGACGTCTTTGTGCCCCCGAATAGGAAATCCAGCGATGGCTGATGAAGGAAGGAAAATGGACACTGTGTTCAGACTGCAGAAGAATGGGGTCATTTGCGGGGTCAGTGTCCTGTACACACAGGCCCCAGTATGATGGGAAATCACCAGGCCTGCAGATATAGTATACGGGGCCAAAGTACACACAGATCCGTGTCGCCCCCACCAGAGCGGCTGCATCACCGACCACAGCAGGGTGGGCACTTTCCACTGGGCCCTGGCTCGGAGGAAGAAAAGCTTCATTTACAGGCGGCCTAGAGGTGTGGGAAGGGGTGAGGCGGCAGGTAGGGAACAACCAGGAGCAAATACAGCAGTCCTAATATTCCCTGCTACTGCAAGGGACGGACACGGAAAAGGAGGGTGGAAATGTCATGGGGGCCATTGCATCCTTTTTCCTCCACGGCTAAATGGCTTCTTAAGATGCCCAATACCCGGTCAAATGCTCTTTTGACTGAATGCAGATGCATGCTCGATTCGGCTGAGCGTCCATGTGTTCTTAATAGGGAGAATAGTATAAAGTGGCTGCTAGATGTTGTAAGTCAACATGACCAACTTCTACTGTTGGGAAGCCCCCATTACACCAGTCAGTCCCACCAAAATCGGGTGTTAGTCAAAAAGTCAACGGGCTAGACTCTGCTTTCCCCTATCCTGTCTCTGGAGGAAATGAGTAGCCATTGTACCAGTAATATGACCCATTCACATTAAAATAAACTATAAGCCAGCAGCTGCTTCTCCTTGCTCCTCATACACATGCATGCATTGCTCATCTTGGCCTGCAGTGATAATCTTCTGCTGATAAAACACTGATTGTAATAAAACTGCAGCACATAGCCTAATAAGTGACATAATCTCAGAGCATCAAATTGTAGGCGCAGAGATCCCGGTTCCAGGGATGTTTCACTTATCATCCCTGGAATCAAGCTCTCTGCCCCCACATTTTGATGCTCTCAGATTATGTCACTTATTAGGCTGTGTGCTGTAGTTGTAATACAGTCAGTGTTTTATCAGCAGGAGATTATCGCTGCAGGTTTAGTTCTCATGTGCTAGACAGTCCACTTAATCTGTGTAACTACACCCCCACCACTGATTGGCAGCTTCCTGTGTACACTGTGCTGTCAATCAGTGGTGGAGATGGGGTTACACAGATTAGGTGGACTGTCTGGCACATGAGAACTAGTCCTGCAGTTATAATATCCTGCTGATAAAACACTGATTGCATTAAAACTACAGCATACAGGTATACAGCCTAATAAGTGAAACATCCCTGGAATCGGGGTTTCTGCCCCGACATTTTGCTGCTCTCATATGTCACTTGTTAAGCTGTGTGCTGTAGTTCTAATACAATTAGTGTTTTATCAGCAGGAAATCACTGCAGGACTAGTTCTCATGTGCTAGAGTCAGTCCACCTAATCTGTATAACCCCATCCAGACCACTGATTGACAGCTTTCTGATGGGGCACAGTGTACACAGGAAGCTGTCAATCAATGGTGGAGGTGGGGTTACACAGATTAGGTGGACTGTAGGGCACATGAGAACTAGTCCTGCAATGATAATCTCCTGCTGATAAAACACTGATTGCATTAAAACTACAGCACACAGCCTAATAAGTGAAACATCCCTGGAATCCGGCTCTCTTTCCCTACATTTTGCTGCTCTCATATGTCACTTATTAGGCTGTGTGAGGTAGTTCTAATACAATCAGTGTTTTATCAGCAGGAGATTATCACTGCAGGACTAGTTCTTAAGTGCCAGACTGTCCACTACCCTCACCACTGATTGATAACACAGGAAGATGCCAATCAGTAGTAGGGGTGGGGTTTCACAGATTAGGTGGACTGTCTGGCACATGAGAACTAGTCCTGCAGTGATAATCTCCTGCTGATAAAACACTGATTGTATTAAAACTACAGCACACAGCCTAATAAGTGAAACATCCCTGGAATCGGGCTCTCTTTCTCTACATTTTGCTGCTCTCATATGTCACTTATTAGGCTGTGTGCAGTAGTTCTAATACAATCAGTGTTTTATCAGCAGGAGATTATCACTGCAGGACTAGTTCTTAAGTGCCAGACAGTCCACCTAATCTCTTTAATCCCGTCCCCACCACTGATTGGCTACTTCTTGCGTACACTGGTACACTGTGCACCATTAGCAATTAGGAATGTGGGCAAGGTTACAAGGTTATACACAGCTCAGCATTCAGACCACTGCTACATCTACAGCAGAGAAAACCGGGATTTTATCAAAACTGCACCATGCCGCCCAGAAAGTGACATCACTAGAATCAGGGTCTCTTCCCCTGCATCATGCTGCTCTCAAATTACACCCCTGATTGGTAGATTCCGGTGTACGCTGTGCACCATCAGCGAGCTGCCAATCAGTGGTGGGGCGGGGTTACACAGATTAGGTGGACTGCACTCGAGTGCAGCTTACCTCTACAAGAAGATAAGGATTGGGCAGAGGAAATTCAGCATGCCCAATCCTTCTTTTCCACTAACATCTGGCTTTAGCAGATTGAACGGTGGGCCGGTTTCTCACAATTGGAATGTGTGGTCAGCTAAACTGAAGATCCCCTTTATTAATCTTGGAAATTTTGGAGAATTTTACGGAAATACCTGGAGATTATAAAGGATTTTACCGTTAGTCGTGGATTATGGAGGGGTTGGGTCCAGCAAAAAAGTGTTTGTATTTTTGATTTAGGACTTTGGCAAATAAAACAAGACTGACGTCGGGGTTTGTGTGTGTTTTTCTGCTCAAACGACTTTTTTTTTATTTAACCAAGTAAAGCAAGATTTGATGTTTTGACACAAGGCACCATTGTATCCGTCTATTTCCAGAGATGAAAGTTCTAAAATCCAGACAGAAAAAAAAAAAAAAAAAAAAAGAGCAAAAAACCCTCACCAGTGATCACAAAACCCTAAATCATCCTCGTCTTTGAAGTGAACTGGATTTACTGTTTCTGGAAAAGTTGGATGGCAAGAAACATGGGTACCGATACAGCATTGTGACCAGGGGGCTGTCAACCGGGGGCCATAAAGGAGGACTCAAAGCGAAAATCATACTACTCACCCCCCTATTATGGCGCTGTGGTTTGTCAGGGCAGAAAGAACGATGTTTGTTGCCAATTTCTCATCCGGCACAAGTTCTCGGCAACTTATGGTACCTTCCCAGCCAAGTGGTCCCCAAACTACAACTTCTACGGTGTACCCACTCTTGGGTGGCACAAAGCCTTCTTAAATGGTTCTCCTAAGGCCGCTTTCACACTGCGTTCCTTTCCCCCGTTCAGTGGTCCCGTCCGAACCCCCTACAAAACCAGTTTCGGAACTAAGCGCCAATGGGTCCTCTGACTATAATGGTGCAGACGGAGTCACCGTGTGCTCTATCATGCACCATTTTCAGGAGTGTACGCCTATTGGCGCCGAATACCCACACGTAGTAGATTGTGCCTGGGTGTCCTCCTCCAGTAAACGTATGCTCCCGAAAATGGTGCACGACAGAGCACATCTTACTACATCTGCACCATTATAGTTAGTGATCCTGTCCGAACCCCCCAAAAAAACAGTTTTGGATGTATGCGCCAACAGGGCCATTGACTATAATGGTGCACAGTCACCGTGTGTTCTGTCTTGCACCATTTTTGGGAGTATACGCCTATTGGAGGTGGATATCCAGACATAGTAGACTGCATTTGGGTGTCCTCCTCCAGTAAGCGTATCCTCCTGAAAATGGTGCACAACAGAGCACATGGTGACTACATTATAGTTAGTGTCCCCGTTGGCGCATATGTCCAAAACCGTAGCTCAAATAGTCCCCATAGCACAGCTTCTATGGTGTACCCACTTTTGGATACATAGGTAAGGATGATTGACCTCGGGGAGATCAACATCCAACACCGCGGAGACACCATCAAGTGTTTCTCAACGCTGGCAGGAAACTAGCCAGGTCTTACCTGGCTTGGTTGTTCCTTCCCGGTGAAAGACCTGGCTAGTTTCCTGCCAGCGTTGAGAAACACGTGATGGTGTCTCCGTGGTGTTGGATGTCAATCTCCTCGAGGTCAATCATCCTTACCTATGTAGTCTTCTACTAGGCATTGCTCCCACTAGCCAGTTTCCTACTCCACACTGATGAGGGGCAAATACCCCGAAACAGCTGCCTGTTGATGGATACCATGTTTTGGTATAGGCGGTTTCCTTGACTGGAGACTGTCCTTCCCGTGGTTGTTCCTTCCCGGTGAAAGACCTGGCTAGTTTCCTGCCAGCGTTGAGAAACATGTGATGGTGTCTCCGCAGCATTCTTGTTTTACCCACTTTTGGTTGTCACAGAGCCTTCATAAATGGCCGCTTTAACACTGCGTTACGCTCTCCGTTCACTGGTCCCATCGGGGATCCCTCCGAACCTCTCATAAAACCTCTTTCGGAAGGAGACCCAGACCACTGAACGGAGAAAGGAACGCAGAGTGAAAGCGGCCTAACCCTGTTCCTGGGACCCCCACCAATTCTGAGAAGGGGCTCTCCGACATGACCCGTTGAAATGGAGTAGTAGCCATGCACATAAGCACCACTCCATTGATGGTCCATGGGACTGCCGAGTGGTGTACTCAATCTCCAGCAGTCCCCAAAAAAATGAAGCGCAAGCACCGCTCCATTCTGATGGGGCATCTCAGAGCCTCGTTCTTGGCATCGGTCCCAGCAGCCGGACCACCGCCGATCCAGACGTTATCAACCATTCTGCGGATCAGTGATAGTTAGGAATAACTCATAGTTCTGGAAAACTTTTTCAAACTTTTCATATGTTATATTGACATGTTAAAAGTTTTGATTGTGGAGCTGGACACCCACCAAACATGGAAATAATGGGACAATGCGCTCAGCTAAATACGGTCCCTACACCATTGACCCCATCCTTGTAGAGTCAATAGTGCGGTATATAATTCTATAGATTGTATGAGTTCATTCACCGCTTTCCAAAGATAACCAAGGAAATCTGAATCCGGCACATGGAAAAGTCGATATCTTGGTTGCCTCGTCCAACGAAAGGCACGTCAGGGATATGCCGGTTTATACATTGGCTCCATCCGATCCTACAAAGTAAACAGTTCACATCTATAAACTAGAAGGCATCAGTAGCAGCAGTGGGCAGGTAGCAGCAGGCAGTCCGGGATCACTCCTGAGCCTGCCTCCGGGCGCCAAGGTGTACGGGGAGTTAAGCGCCAATTATGATTTCACCTCCACAAACAATGACATGCCAGGCACATTCCTATCAGCCCAGCACTGTTTATCACCATTTCCCCGGTACTTGATGAGTAAGTAGTAACGTGCCCGGCATGTCGCATTACACTATACAATCCCATTGTGGCTACACCCTGTGAGAGAAGAGAGGATCAAGCAGCACCCAAACAAATGACTCCGGCGAGGGATTGGATCAAGTGAAATTTTCAAAATATTTCTTCCATTGTCGTCTCTGTGGAAAGGTCAACATGAAGCCAATATTGGGGGCAGCAATGTAGGAGCATTGTACCTACCACTAGTATGGGGGAACTTGTGCCCGATCACTCCTATGGAGGCACTTGTGCATGATCTTATGGGGCAATTTTACATGATCACCCTTATGGGGGCACTTGTACACGATCACCCTTATGGGGGCACTTGTACACGATCACCCTTATGGGGGCACTTGTACACGATCACCCTTATGGGGGCACTTGTACACGATCACCCTTATGGGGGCACTTGTACAAGATCACCCTTATGGGGGCACTTGTGCACGATCACTCCCATGGGGGCACTTGTGCACGATCACTCCCATGGGGGCACTTGTGCACGATCACTCCCATGGGGGCACTTGTGCACGATCACTCCTAAGTGGGCACCTGTGCATGATCACTCCCATGGGGGCACTTGTGCATGATCACTCCCATGGGGGCACCTGTGCACGATCACTCCCATGGGGGCACCTGTGCACGATCACTCCCATGGGGGCACTTGTGCACGATCACTCCCATGGGGGCACTTGTGCACGATCACTCCCATGGGGGCACTTGTGCACGATCACTCCCATGGGGGCACTTGTGCACGATCACTCCCATGGGGGCACTTGTGCACGATCACTCCCATGGGGGCACTTGTGCACGATCACTCCTAAGTGGGCACCTGTGCATGATCACTCCCATGGGGGCACTTGTGCACGATCACTCCCATGGGGGCACTTGTGCATGATCACTCCCATGGGGGCACTTGTGCACGATCACTCCCATGGGGGCACCTGTGCACGATCACTCCCATGGGGGCACTTGTGCACGATCACTCCTAAGTGGGCACCTGTGCATGATCACTCCCATGGGGGCACTTGTGCACGATCACTCCCATGGGGGCACTTGTGCATGATCACTCCCATGGGGGCACTTGTGCACGATCACTCCCATGGGGGCACCTGTGCACGATCACTCCCATGGGGGCACTTGTGCACGATCACTCCCATGGGGGCACTTGTGCATGATCACTCCTATGGGGGCACTTGTGCAGGATCACTCCCATGGGGGCACCATGGCTGCCACTCCAATAGAAGCACTTGTGGCCGTCCCTCATCTCATCTTACGAGGGCACTGCGGCTGTCACTCTTGCAGATTGTGCAGGTGCTATTAAGGGGGTGCTTGGGCTGTCACTCAAATGGGTGCACTGGGGCTATCACATTTTTGGGGGCACTATGGTTGCCTCTCTCTTGGGTGCACTGTGCATGCGCTATATAAGGGGGCACAGGTGAGGTATTATTAAGGGGGCATTGCAGCTGGCACTCTCATAGGACACTTTCATTCCTAGAGGTGCACTATGGTGGTCACTCCTATGAAGGCAGCCATTTTTAAAGGGACCCTGTGGTCCACCGTGCACATGCCGTTATGGGTGCACTGTGCGTGTCACTCATATGGGGCCACTTTGGCAGTCAGTTTATTGAGTCATGGTTCGGATGTGTTCAGCTGCAGTCTTTCACAAGGCTTGGTTGATATTTTAAGGGGTGGGACCCGGAATTGAACATCTTGTGCCTTCTTCCACCCACCTTATTTCCTTTCTTACAAGTTTATTTTATTAGGATCTGCCCTAAGTGATATGAGGTCCTGTATCTGTCGTCTGCTCGGCTTTCTCCCATCAGTATAATCTAATATATAAAGCTGTGTGTATGTGTATATGTATGTCCGGGATTGGCATCTGCACTGTCGCAGCTACAGCCACAAAATTTTGCACACTCACACGTCTGAACCCCGAGAGCGTCATAGGCAATGTTTTGAGGGGAAATTTTAACCCCGCGCTTTACAGTTATTCACCAAAAAACCTGCCTGCATTAAAGCAAATGGAGCTGGGAGCCACAGTGCAGCCAGAACTTCAGAAGAATGCGCAGCCCCGCCCTTATATGGAATGTTGGCGTGTCACAATGCAGCCAGGGAAAGAGACAGACACAGACAGGGTAAGAAACAGACAGGGTAAGAGACAGACACAAAGAGACAGACACAGACAAAGAGACAGACTGACAGGGAAAGAGAGACAGGGAAAGAGAGGGAAAGAGAGAGACAGGTTAAGAGACAGACACAGACCGGTAAACAGACAGACACAGACAAAGAGACAGACAGACACAGGGAAACAGACAGACAGGGAAAGAGAAGGAAAGAGACAGACAGAGAAAGACAGACAGGGAAAGAGACAGAGATAGACAGACAGACAAGGAAAGAGATAGATAGACAGACACAGACAGGGAAAGAGATTGAGACAGACGGAGAAAGAGACAGACAGGGAAAGAGACAGACAGACAAAGATAGAGAGAGAGACACAGAGATATATACAGAGGGGGAGACAGACAGAGAATGGGAGAGAAACAGAGAGACAGTTACTATCTCAGGTGTTAATATATTCTATTTATACATTCTATCCCGGGAATGTTAATACATTCTATTTTGTTAACAGCAGTTATTAACCCGGGTGAAGCCGGGTAGTACAGCTAATTGCATATGAAGACAAATGAGCACGGCGCCCCCGACATGTACCGTGAAACCCCCGGTCACATCCGAAGTCCAGATGTCCTATGAAGGTGACATTTACAATCCTGATAATCCCTACAGATTGAAACGCGTTACTAAATCTGATTCACACAAAGACGTCGATGAACCAAATACATTTCAATAAGGCAGAGGCGGCCTCCGGCCCTCAGGAGAGTTTATCTATACAAGACAAGTCCCAATTCTGGAAGCCGGGAGCTATATATATTCATAGCACTATACATGCTGGATGAGCGGCGCAGTGCCAACCACCGAGCTAATCTGCTCTAATACATATAGGCTGCAAATGATGATTTGTAATCCGGATGACCCACATACACAGGAGTAATCTACAGCGCAACAATCATCTAATCCTTCACTCTTCATTCCTGATCGGGAAAATCATAGGATTCATGAAAAACGGGAGAGTTAAGGTGGTACCATGGTGCCGTGCATGGAAACCACTCCTTCCAAGGAGAATAGCCAACTCTTGTAGGAGCCTGAAAGGTGTCCCCTTCTTTTGCAAACCTCCTGCACATTGTGTGAAAGTTGGCATGCGTGGTGACAAGCCATGTGGCATGGTTCCAACAAAGGTTGGTATCAAGCTGGACCAGGGCTTTGTGATGGCCACTCCAAAACATTGACTTTGTTATCCTTAAGCCACTTTGTAACCTTTTTGGCAGTAGCTTTGGGTCACTGTCCATTTGGACAACCCATTTCCGCCCAAGCTTTAAGCTCCTGGCTGATGTCTTGAGATGGTCTTCAGTATTGTCACACAATCTTCTTTCCTCATGATGCCATCTATTTTGTGACGTGCACCAGTCCCTCCTGCAGCAAAACAAACCCACAACACGATGCTACCGCCCCCCGTTTCACAGTTTGGATGGAGTTCTTAGGCTTCTCCCTTTTTCCTCCAAACGTAATAATGGTCATTATGGCCAAACAGTTCAATTTTAGTTTAGTCAGACCACAGGATACGTCTCCAAAAATTAAGCTCTTTGTTCCTGTGTGCATTTGCAAACATTAATCTGGCTTTTCTATATTTCTTTTGGAGTAATGGCTTCTTCCTGGCAGAGTGGCCTTTCATCCCATGTTGATACAGTATTCGTTTCACTGTGGATAATGACACAATCTTACCAGCTTCCGCCAGCATCTTCATAAGGTCTTTTTGCTTTTGCTCCTGGTTTGATATGCACATGTCTGATCAAAGCACATTCATCTCTGGTACACGGAACCAGTCTCCTTCTTGAGTGGTATGATGGCTGGACATTCCCATCTTGTTTGTACTTGCATATAATTGTTTGTACAGGTGAACGAAGCACCTTCAGGTATCTTGGAATTGCACCCAAGGATGCACCAGACTTGTGCAAGTCCACAATTCTCTTCATGAGATTTTGGTTTATTTCTTTTGACTTTCCCAGGTGTGCATTAAAATACATCCACAGGTGTGCCTCTAATTAACTTAGATGTTGCCAATAAACCTATCAGATGCTTCCAAAGATATGACATCATCATATGGGCTGTCTCATGTTGTTTAAAGGCATAGTGCTCTTAGTGTATGTAAACTTTTGACTTTGCCAAAAGTAATAAAAATGCCTTAAAACATTCTCTCTCTCTCGCTCTAATTATTCTGGCATTTGGCAAATATAAAAATTTTGGTACCTAATTGACCTAAAACGGTAAAGGTTTATTCCGATTTGATGTCAGACAGTGAGAAAAACCTGCAGATGTGTCTTCATAGAGAGCGGAGGGAAAAACCTGCAGATGTGTGTGTATAGAGAGCGGAGGGAAAAACCTGCAGATCTCTGTGTGTGTGTGTGTGTGTGTGTGTGTGTGTGCGTGTGTGTGTGTGTGTGCGTGTATATAGAGAGTGGAGGGAAAAACCTGCAGATGTGTGTGTGTGTATGTGTGTATGTGTGTATGTGTGTGTGTGTGTGTGTGTGTGTATAGAGAGTGGAGGGAAAAACTTGCAGTTGCGTTTATATAGACAGCTGAGGGAAAAACCTGCAGATGTGTCTTCTTAGAGAGTGGATGGACAAACCTGCAGATGCGTGTGTATAGAGAGCGGAGGGAAAAACCTGCAGATGTGTGTGTGTGTGTGTATAGAGAGCGGAGGGAAAAACCTGCAGTTGCGTCTATATAGACAGCGGAGGGAAAAACCTGCAGATGTGTCAGTATAGAGAGCGGAGAGAGTACACCTGATTTATCTACATAAAACCTAGAAGTCTTGTTCCACTAGATTTCACATTGTAAGTGCCATAAATACCCCACTGATACACAGAGGATACAAGATGCAGAAACATGAGAGGGGTCAGCAGAGATGTTGGCACAGACCCCGGACGCTAATGGGAACATCCTCCAGCTCCGTCTGTGTCTCGGCCTCTAACACTTGCTCTTTGTCCACCACAGTTTTACAGCTACAGTGACAGTTCATAACCCTACCCAGGCATCTGCAAAGACCCCATCGCTGTGCCAAACGTACCCCCACTAAACAATCACTCAGTGACTCTCTTTAGTCCTCCTACAAAATTCTCAGCTGATTGGGAGTAGTAGTAATCAAACACTAAATGATGAAAACTGTTGAGCATGCCTGGATGTTTTGTGGGTCCTCCATACTAGTGCTTGGTGGTATTGCAAGGCATCTCCGGAGACCCCATCGCTGTGCCAAGCTATCCTCTCCCAATCAGTTTCTCTTTACAAATTAACCCTCTCAGCTGATTGGGAGTAGTAGTAATCAAACACTAAATGATAAAAATTGTTGAGAATGCCTGGGTATTTTGTGAATATCCAAAGTCATCCATACTAATGCTTGGTGGTATTGCAAGGCATCTCCGGAGACCCCATCGCTGTGCCAAGCAAGCCTCTGCTAAACCATTTCTTTTTACAATGTAACACTCTTAGCTGATTGCGATTAATAGTTGTTCAGCTCACCCCAAACCATCTCGATTGGGTTCAGGTCTGGTGACTGTGGAGGCCAGGTCATCTGGCGTAGCACCCCATCACTCTCCTTAGTCAAAAAGCCCTTACACAGCCTGGAGGTGAGTTTGGGGTCATTGTCCTGTTAAAAAATAAATGATGGTCCAACTAAACGCAAACCGGATGGAATAGCACGCCGCTGCAAGATGCTGTGGTAGCCATGCTGGTTCTGTATGCCTTCAATTTTGAATAAATCCCCAACAGTGTCACCAGCAAAGCCCCCCCCACACCATCACACCTCCTCCTCCATGCTTCACGGTGGGAACCAGCCATGTAGAGTCCATCCGTTCACCTTTTCTACAAAGACACGGTGGTTGGATCCAAAGATCTCAAATTTGGACTCTTCAGACCAAAGCACAGATTTCCACTGGTCTAATGTCCATTCCTTGTGTTCTTTAGCCCAAACAAGTCTCTTCTGCTTGTTGCCTGTCCTTAGCAGTGGTTTCCTAGCAGCTATTTTACCATGAAGGCTGCTGCACAAAGTCTCCTCTTAACAGTTGTTCTAGAGAAGGTGTGTCCAAATTTTTGGTCCCTACTGTATATAGCTGAGAGCACCAAAGTATAACCTAAACACCCCCATTGTCATAATTATGTGTCCCCCATTAGTCAGACCTTTATCAATCTGCTCTACCACCTTTCCAGTGATTGATAAATATTAAAGGGTATTCTAGCAAAACAAACAATGTTCCAGTGCACAGTCTCCCGCTGTTTCCTGCTTTTATCATGCAACAATGACGTGTCATCAGCACCATATGACATCATCACTTCTGCGACATGTCATCCCTATAGGGAGGCATCTGGAAGCAGAGTGGACCCCTATTACCACATGGTAATTTAAAAGCAAAAATGTTGGGTTCTTTGTTTTTTTTTTTTGTTGTTTTTTTTTTTTGTTTTTTAATTGGCCGTCTCTTTCTCCAAGGTGCCTAATGTAAAAGTCTACGTGTCGTCTAATATAAAGGTGGCGGCACAGCATACTAAAGTGGCAGCATTAATTCTAGCACAGTTGTGCCATTTAGCGGACACAGTGTATCACTCTGTACTGTATCATATATAATGCCAGGCTATCATGGGGGGAGGTCACATCTGCAGCCCGCTGAGCTCGACAGCTGCCACGAGCTGCAGGAGGCTACGTGCCACATGTAAATGAGCGCCTGCTGCTGAATTCTGCATGGAAATTTGACTTTTTTTTTTAATCTGGATAAATCAGTCAAGAAAATTCTCTGATGCGCCGGTTATTTTGCAGCGCTGCCGCCATGACACTGATAGAAATGTAACATGACAAGCGGCGTGAGCAGTTAACACACCAGCAAGAAGCAATCACAGGATCCCATTTAACACTGCTCTACGTCAATGTGACATGTGCTATGGACCCCCCTCCCTTCTCCCCCCAAGTTTGTACAGGTGAACTAACAGACTAATTTAAAGGGCTATTCCACAGAACATTGAGACTTCAGCCAAAGATTCTGCATTGTTAACAGATGATCATATTGTGTTTTATATTAGAAAATGATTGTATTTTACCATTTAAACACACTTTTTTTTCCACAGGCCTTTGACAATGCCATATACTTTTGCCACCTGGATGTGAATTTATGGCTTCTTTATTGATAAATATAATTAGATTTTGAGAAACAATCAGAGTCAACATCAATATTTGTGTCACGGGTGACAGTCATCTGGTTTCTGGCAATAGAAGGTCACAGCATTTGGCAACACAGAATGATGACTTTCTATTGTTTCTGCTGTTAGTATTCATTTGTATAAGTAGCTTTCCTGCTGGATTTGCATCTATTCTCTTTTAAGACCAGTGACACTCTCCTTCCACCCAGCTGCTGATCATCAGTATTCTCTTGGTGATTAAATACTCCCCTCTTCCCTGGACTGGTGCTGGTGATATTTTTCAGTTTTTTTAAGCTGCGCTCGCAAGCAGGTGGCTTGTACTCCTCTGTGGTAGTGTTGCTGAAATTTTGCTGAACTTCTACCGAAGTCATCTGTGGATAAGTAGTTCATGCATTTTCCCCCCGTGTGTCCCCCTTGTGTCGTCTATAGTGTTTAGTGGGGTTGACGAAGAGCTCATACCATCTGTTCCCTATTGAGGGTCCAGCACTAGGGATACCTAGGGTCAAGTATCCGGCTTGGTGCATAGGTGCAAAACCTATCTAGGGTGGTGAGGGATCCCAGGGACCAGCAGTAGGTGTGGTCAGGGACCAGCAGTAGGTGTGGTCAGGGACCAAGCAGTAGGTGTGGTCAGGGACCAGCAGTAGGTGTGGTCAGGGACCAGCAGTAGGTGTGGTCAGGGACCAGCAGTAGGTGTGGTCAGGGACCAGCAGTAGGTGTGGTCAGGGACCAGCAGTAGGTGTGGTCAGGGACCCGCAGTAGGTGTGGTCAGGGACCCGCAGTAGGTGTGGTCAGGGACCCGCAGTAGGTGTGGTCAGGGACCCGCAGTAGGTTTGGTCAGGGACCCGCAGTAGGTTTGGTCAGGGACCCGCAGTAGGTTTGGTCAGGGATCCGCAGTAGGTTTGGTCAGGGACCCGCAGTAGGTTTGGTCAGGTACCCGCAGTAGGTTTGGTCAGGGACCCGCAGTAGGTTTGGTCAGGGACCAGCAGTAGGTTTGGTCAGGGACCCACAGTAGGTTTGGTCAGGGACCAGCAGTAGGTTTGGTCAGGAACCCGCAGAAGCTTTGGTCAAGGACCCGCAGTAGCTTTGGTCAGGGACCCACAGTAGCTTTGGTCAGGGACCCGCAGTCGCTTTGGTCAGGGACCCGCAGTCGCTTTGGTCAGGGACCCGCAGTAGCTTTGGTCAGGGGTCACCATCTCCCCCATCCTTAAACAGAGGGTTTCCCTTCCCTTTCACTTGGTACTTCCCCTACCTAGAGGGAAAATTTGCTTTAAATCAACCCCTTTTCAAATTAAAGCTGAATCAATGATCAGATGATCGTTGCCGAGTTGACTCCCTGGAAAGCAGCAGGACCAGTTGTGCATTTCTCCTGCAGTGGCCACTAGTGGGCAAATGAAGTATTACAAGTCAACCATTAAAAAGGAAGGGAGGGTTTCACTTCTCTGCCAAAAGAACCCCTGTATGATGTGATGTCCAAAATCCCGGATAAGGTATGCGGAAGGACATCCTAAGGATCTCATGTACCAGTCGGAAAAAAAAGCAAAAAAAAAAAAAAAAAAAAAAAAAGAACAGCAGCCGCTACAATTGCCAAACCTGCCTAAATATATAGGGATCTAGAGATGGGAAATGTTTCATTGCAAAATTGGAAACATTTGAAATTCCAGATTCTGGGAAAGTAATGGAAGCCATTTTTTTTTTTTTTTTTAACAATTCCTAAGTTGTACTGAGCTGGATGACAAATGATTTTTTTTTTTATTTCAGGAGCAAAAAAATGACCTTTAAATTAAGTCCTTTAAAGAACATTTCCATCACTTTCATCCTCGTCTGTGGACGCAGAAGATAAATCACCGCCGCTAATGAATTAGTCATATGTGTAAGCGACAGCCGCCGGCCATCGAGGGGTTAAACGTTAAACAGTAATTAAGACGAAACCTGTCGCGTTCTTTTTTTATTTTCTTCTGCGGAAATATAATAGGAAGGATCCTGTCGCGGGGGCGAATCTTTGCTCTCCTCCGCCACCTGAGCCTTTATTATCTCTGCAAACAGCAATCTGTTCAGCCAGCGGGAGAGCCGAGCGATTGTCTGCTTAGATGACAAATCCCCTCGGACGGCTAAATGTGCGGCATGTGTGCGACGGCATGTGTGCGGCGGATAAAGACGGCGGGCAGAGAAGATACAGGTAACATGGCCGGGGTCATCATATAAGATATTCATTACTGTAGACTGTAGGGCGGCCATGCCGGTGGTCCCCCGGCAAGAGCCTACCCTTGAGCATCAACCTCTCCGGTTAGTTTTATGGCGGCTGTGATTGGCTTTACCAACAGAAAAAGTATATTTGCAAAATTGCATCATTGTCCAAAATTGGGGTCTAGGGATTTTTTATACTGGCGATAAAGCAAGTAACTTATGGTGGCCGGTAGCTTAGAGGACTCTCGGTTGACGGCCATCACTACTGATCCCCTTTACACATGCACGCTCAGTTCAGTAGGGTGTGCACGTGCTATTACTGGGAAAAGTAGAGCAAGGAGGTACCAGAAACCTTAGATGTCGGCTTATCTCCTGTAGGAATCAAAGTAGTAAGGCAATAAAAGTCAAAATCCCTAATTCTGCTCTTCCCTTCCATCAGGAATCGGGAGCTCCGTTGGCGGAAATATCATTGGTGCAACCTGTGACCCTAAAATGTGCCCAAAAGAACCCAGGCCCGATACAGGATAATGGAGCGCCCACTTTTTGAGATGACATAACATATAGCTAAGAGGAGGGTATTATAGAAGGGTTTGGGTTTTTTTTGGGGGGTATATACCATATACATGTGTTACTGTGTTTCCCAAAAAATAAAGGTCTTATATTATTTTTGGCTCCAAAAGGGCTTATTTTCAGGGGATGTGTTATGTTTTGTATTGGCGTCAGTAATTGTGTCGCTCGTTTATGGAAAATGAATATTCACTCCCTTTACATGCTCACCTACCTGCGCCAGCATCAGTGATTGAAATGTGTGTTCATTTTATATGAATATTATCCCCCCTTCACCTGCCCAGGGAATGAATATTCATTTGGAATTAACAGATTTTCCAATAACTGACACTGGCACTGGGGGTAAATATTCATTTTCCATTAACACACATTCCAATCACTGACACAGACACAGAGGGGTGGACAGGATTGGAAAGGGATTGAATAGTTATTTGCCATTAACACACATTCAAGCCACAGAAGCAAGCACAGTGAGGTGGGCAAAATTATGAGTGGGGGAAGGGGGTGAATATTTATTTGTAATTAACACATTTGCTAACCACTGATGCCAGGACAGAGGAGTGCATGGGATTATAGGTGGGGGATAGGGGTGAATATTCATTCTCCATTAACACACGTTCCAATCATTGAAGCTGGCACAGAGGTGTAAGTGGGGTTATGGGTGGGGGAAAAGGGTGAATATTAATTTTGCATTAATACATGTTCCAATCACAGACCGGCAAGAGATAAACCGAGATAAGCGGGATTATGAGCCGGGGCAAGGGGGTGAATATTCATTTTCCACTAACATGTTCCAGTCACTGACACCGGCACAGAGGGATGGACAGGATTGGAAATGGAATGAATGTTCATTTGCCATTAACGCACGTTCCAGCCACAGACACAGCACAGAAAGGTGGGCAAAATTATGGGTGGGGGAAGGGGGTGAATATTCATTTTCCATAACACACGTTCCAATCATTCACACTGGTACAGAGGGGTAGGCAGGATTATGGGCGGGGGAACGGGGTGAATATTCATTTTCTTTATTAACACACATTCCAATCCTGGATGCTGGCGCAGAGAGGTGGGATTATGGGCAGGGGATGAGGGTGAATATTCATTTTACATTGACACATGTTCCAATCACGGACGCCGACACTGAGAGATGGGTGGGATTATGGTCAGGGGAAGGAGGTGAATATTTATTTGCAATTAACAAATGTTTCACTCACCGACACCGATGGAGGCGGGTAAGGTTATGGACGGGAAAGGGGTGAATATTCATTTTCCATTAATTAGACTAAACTTCCAGTTCTTACCACAACACAACGGGGCAGCATACACCAATAAAAAGGTACATATCCTGAAAGGCCAGCTCAAGACCCTTTCAGGACACTATTCAGGTATGGTATACAACTAGGGCTTATTTTTTTGGAGTACAGGTTATATCATAAGCATACTCCGAAAAGGCAGAAAAATCTTCCTTGGTCTTATTTTCAGGAACACACTGTATTTCACTTGTACGTACACACACAATTATTTACACACTCTTAAATGTATTCAATTTTGCATTTATTTAGTATTTTTAATGCCCCCTAATGTGCAATTTAGACCACTTGTATAAGCAATGCTTTTAATTCCCAGCGTTTACAGGCAGCCCCAGTAATTATTCCCCGAGCCCTGAAGGTCACCTTGGTAGTCGGCGCAGCACGTGCAGACAGAGGCCGCCCATTCATCCTCTGAACATGAACCATTTACAGACTGGACCCATCATATTGGTGTAATGAGTCAGAAATGTGTCAATTTCCATATGCTCCCCGGAGAGGGAATGAATACACAATTATGCCCCATCGTGCCTTATGTCTGCATTAGCCTTGATCCAGATGAGAGACGGCAAAGCCCAAAGAGCAGGGAGTGTAGCTCACCACTGAGTACAAAGCACTTCTGTAAGGAGCGCACTACAGAATAATCCCTATCGCTAATGCCGGGTAAATAGTCGTAATGGGCCGGGATTGAGGGTGGGTGAGCGGAGCCAAAATAACACAATTCATAAACACAGGTGTAAATGTTGCATTAAAAAAAAAAAAAAAAAAAAAAAAAAAACAACAAAAGTTGAATTTGCAGTTTTGTAAACTTTGCTATAATTCATGGCCCTGTACCGCCCTGAGGCTCGGCTGGCTGCCGTGCCGCTCGGATCCGTGCTCATCAATGGGTGGTGGCTCGAGCTTCTCACGGACCCGGGGGTTACGTCGCTCTGAAAGGGAGTTGCTGGCGCTACGTGAGGGGTGGTGTTCGGTGGAGAGGTCCACGGCCGGGGCCTCAGTTATTTGGGGGTTAAGTTCGTGACGCCACCCACGGGTTGTGGTGAATGGATGGACACCACCGCTGCCGTTGACTAGTCTCCCGGGGACGGTGTTGCGCAGCTTGGTGTTGACCCCTCCGTGGGTAGGGGGAATGATGGTCCCGGGGGCCCGAGGGAGGTGCTGAGGTGGGTGAATGGATGATGCGTGCTGGCGTGTCGGACTGTTGTACTCACTATTACAAACACGCTGGAGTCTCTGGTAAACCAAACAAGATGGTGGACGGTGCCCGCAGCCGGCTGCGCTTTTCCCCTTTTCAGGTTGGTGGTTTCCGCCTTTCTCCTGCACCTCACTTTTGTAGAAAATGATGACTCCTATGCCTAAGCAACGGTAGTCCGCTCCCCAGCCTGATGTATGCCAGTAGAGCCCGTGTGCCCGCAGACGCTGGCCCTTGGGGTCTCGATGCCTGGGCGGTGGCTCTCTACCCCCATCGTTGGGCTGTTGTCTTCAGTCGGGTCTTAGGTGGGAAAGGGCCTAAAGTCCAGTCCTCAATCAGTTTATTCGACTCGGTCCAGTTGTTTCTGGGCCTCCGACTGGGTCTGAATACCCCTCCTGGTGCTTCGGTTTCCAATCGGTTCCTCGGTTCGGTACCGGCGAGCCACTACCCGGTCCCAGTCCCTTACGGTTCCACCGGCTGTAATCCCAGCTCCTGCAGGCGGCCACCACCGTCTGCCTCCTTGCCACGGTACCAGGGCTACAACCCCGGCACCGGTCAGTGTTGACGCTGCAGACCTGACACCTCAGGCCTGCTGCCTTGAACTTGACTCTCCACTTCACTGACCAAAACTCATCTACCCTGTTTCCTATCTCAGGCTCTCTGGACTCATCGGTGGGCGTGGCCAACTGCATGGCCTCGCCCCTGGTGTGATCATTGAACACAGAGGTGACAAGGGTTTTGTAGGTTGGCTGCTGTCACCTTATTAAGGGGGGGAGGTGTTTGTGTAAGGGCCTACCTGTGACTACCTGGCTAGTCCAGGGCATCACAGCCCCATTCACATTGAATCTGCACAAACTTGTATAGAAGCAGAGGTGCCACAGACTATATGGGAGCACCGAGGAGCTGGGGCGCCAAATGTCCACAAATTCCAGGAGAGTCTGTAAAAATAGGGAACGTTTTTGACCTGTCTGACAAAAAATTAGGGCGTCCGTGATTTATTTATTTTTTTAAGCTGAAGAAAGTTATACAGATTATTCAGACTGTAATTCTCATCATTTTACAGTTACAGTGAACGCAGCCGATGTCTTCATATCCGAATTATGGGCTGGAGACAAAAGATCACGCATTATCATAATGATTTATTATGGTTTTGCAATATGTCCGTAAAAGAATATTTTCTGTTTGTGATATTTTGATACGCTGCCCAGAAAAAGTAAAAAATCAATTTGGCAAATCTGCCGAGGAGGAGAGTGTGAAGAGGGCATAGAGGTGGATACTATAATGAAGGCATGAAGGCTTACACTATTATGAGGTTATCAGTGTTGCTGAGGGATGGAAGGCGATCCCAGCGCTGGGGGACGGCAGGAGACAACGAGGGTGAGGGACGGCAGGAGACAACGAGGGTGAGGGACGGCAGGAGACAACGAGGGTGAGGGCCGGCAGGAGACAACGAGGGTGAGGGCCGGCAGGAGACAACGAGGGTGAGGGCCGGCAGGAGACAACGAGGGTGAGGGCCGGCAGGAGACAACGAGGGTGAGGGACGGCAGGAGACAACGAGGGTGAGGGACGGCAGGAGACAACGAGGGTGAGGGACGGCAGGAGACAACGAGGGTGAGGGCCGGCAGGAGGCAACGGGGGTGAGGGACGGCAGGAGGCAACGGGGGTGAGGGACGGCAGGAGGCAACGGGGGTGAGGGACGGCAGGAGGCAACGGGGGTGAGGGACGGCAGGAGGCAACGGGGGTGAGGGACGGCAGGAGGCAACGAGGGTGAGGGCCGGCAGGAGGCAACGGGGGTGAGGGACGGCAGGAGGCAACGGGGGTGAGGGACGGCAGGAGGCAACGGGGGTGAGGGACGGCAGGAGGCAACGGGGGTGAGGGACGGCAGGAGGCAACGGGGGTGAGGGACGGCAGGAGGCAACGGGGGTGAGGGACGGCAGGAGGCAACGGGGGTGAGGGACGGCAGGAGACAACGGGGGTGAGGGACGGCAGGAGACAACGGGGGTGAGGGACGGCAGGAGACAACGGGGGTGAGGGACGGCAGGAGACAACGGGCGTGAGGGACGGCAGGAGACAACGGGCGTGAGGGACGGCAGGAGACAACGGGCGTGAGGGACGACAGGAGACAACGGGCGTGAGGGACGGAAGGAGACAACGGGCGTGAGGGACGGAAGGAGACAACGGGCGTGAGGAACGGAAGGAGACAACGGGCGTGAGGGACAGCAGGTGACGCCGGAGCTGAGGGATGGACACCGGAGCTGGGGGGATGGCAGGCAATACTGGAGGTGAGGGACAATAGGCGATGACAAAACTGAGGGACAGGAGGTGACGTGGAACTGGGGGACAGAAGGCGACGCCGGAGCTGAAGGACGGAATTCTATGAAAGGAAAAAGTGGTGGTAGTTATGGGGGCAGCTATGGAGGCAACAACAAGCCTGGTCATATTACAGGGGCACTAAGGCCGACACTGTAATGTGTTATATGGGCACTTTTATGATAACTGGCACTGCCATTTAGTGCATTGAGGATAAGGAAAATGGGACTGTGCACACGGGGCATATAAGACATAGCCGTGCCCTGGGTGTAACACTCCGCACATACACCGGCTTCCTCCGCCATTACCATATCATTATATACAATATTGGTCTGAGGTGACTGACACCAGAGAGCAGTAGGGATTGGGACGCGCAGACGGGTGGCTTTTCCCGCTGAATTGACATGTGAGCTGCAGTGACTAATCCGCGGAATATATTGTCCCTGTGACTTGGACCCGGCGGATTTCACTCCCCGGTGACCTGGAAAAGCCGGTGTATGGCACAGATCTGTTATTACGCAGCTCTGATCCCCGGGGCCCGGGGTGTAAACTTTCAACACATGGAAGAAGGTGAAGCAATTCTGAAACCCGGCCCGAGACTCCTTATATAACCAACGCTTATCTCACTTTTACAAAAACCTAATTAACCCTTCATGGTACAAGAGTAAGGACTTTACCTGGAAGGGGCAACTTTGCCCATTTTGCCCAGTAGTACCGTGATCCCCAGCAAATGTCATCCATCCACAGCCGAGAAGGTCAGGATGAGGATTTCCCGTGCGCTGCCAGTTCAATAGTCGTACGAGTGACCGTCGTGGTTGATACTACGGCTGATGGCAACGTTTTGCGTCCCGGGGAAATCTGTGCGTCACGGTCCAGCTGAACTGTATTATCACTGTTTTTTTGGGCCGGCCATCTCCAGTGAACGGGCAGAGTGGGTGTAATATGGAATCGCACCGCAGACCACGGGGCGGACATTCCACCAAATTCACAATGCTGACATGCACCCAAAGAAAGCAGGTTCCATTAACCCCTCGATTAACACCAATTAAATCAGGTCTAGTGCTGGATTATGGCAGTTGTGTACTGCCTCTGGTATGTGTTGGCGATATATGCAATGCAGGCACCATATGGTCAGATTATGGGACTAACAAAAGGGGTAGGCTGCGAAGGATGACCCATGTTCCATATACATATCAGGTTGTGTTCCTTCTATAAAAAATAAAAAAAATATATATTTTTTTTCTCAGTTAGAACTCATAAATACAAGCACTTTTCCAATTTACTGCTTATTAAAATTTTGAACCGTTCTTGAGATATCACTTTTTTGTTTACAGCTCATTGCCTAGAAGCCCGTCCACTGCTGCTACATAGCAGAACATGCACAGCGCTTACAAGCTCTTTCCTATTGATCTTGTATTGATTCTTCTTTTATTTAATCTGGCCAGGATCACTGGAGTTAACTCTTGAGCCCGGCCAGCTTAAGCACAGTGCTTACAAGCTCTTTCCTATTGATCGTGTATTGATTCTTCTATAGAATCTGACCAGGATCACTAGAGTTACCTCTTTATCCCGGCCAGCTTCAGCACAATGCTTACAAGCTCTTTTCTATCATCTATATAATCTAGCCAGGATCATTGGAGTTACCTCTTGATCCCGGCCAGCTTAAGCACAGTGCTTACAAGTTCTTTCCTATTGATCTTGTATTGATTCTTCTTTTATTTAGGGGTACTTTGCACGCTGCGACATAGCTACTGCGATATCGTCGGGGTCAAATCGAAAGTTACGCACATCCGGCGCCGGTAACGACGTCGCAACGTGTAAAGCCTAGATGCACCAATAAACGATCGCAAAAGCGTCGTAAATCGGTGATCTGTGTAGCGTCGGTCATTTTCATAATGTCGCACCAATAGGAGATACGATGTTGTTCCTCGTTCCTGCGGCAGCACACATCACTGTGTGTGAAGCCGCAGGAGCGAGGAACTTCTCCTTACCTGCCTCCACTGGCAATGCGGAAGGAAGGAGGTGGGTGGGATGTTTACGTCCTGCTCATCTCCGCCCCTCTGCTTCTATTGGCCGCCTGCCGTGTGACGTCGCTGTGATGCTGCACGACCCGCCCCCTTAGGAAAGAGGCAGGTCGCCGGCCAGAGCGACGTCGCAGGGCAGGTAAGTGCATGTGAAACTGCCGTAGCGATAATATTTGCTATTGCAGCTATCACCATGATATCGCAGCTGTGACGGGGGCAGGGACTATCGCGCTCGGCATCGCTAGCCGATGCTAGCGATGTCACAAGGTACAAAGTACCCCTTAATCTGGCCAGGATCACTGGAGTTAACTCTTGAGCCCAGCCAGCTTAAGCACAGTGTTTACAAGCTCTTTCCTATTGATCGTGTATTGATTCTTCTATAGAATGTGACCAGTATCACTAGAATTACCTCATGATCCCGGCCAACTTTAGCACAGTGCTTACAAGCTCTTTCCTATTGATCTTGTAATGATTCTTTTATTTTCTATGCAATCTGTCCAGAATCGCTGTAGTTAACTCTTGATCCCTGCCAACTTCAGCACAAAGCTTACAAGCGCTTTCCTATTGATCTTGTTTTGATTCTTCTATTTTCTATGCAATCTGGCCAGGATCGCTGGAGTTAACTCTTGATACTGACCAGCTTCAGCACAGTGCTTACAAGCTCTTTTCTATTGATCTTATATTAATTCTTCTATACAATCTGGCCAGGATATCTGGAGATAAATCTTGATCCCGGCCATTTTCAGCATAGTGCTTACAAGCTCTTTCCATCTTGTATTGATTCTTCTATACATACAATCTGACCAGGACCCGGCCAACTTCAACACAGAGCTGACAAGCGCTTTCCTATTGATCTTGTATTGATTTTTCTATTTTTTATGCAATCTGTCCAGAATCACTGGCGTTAATGCCTGATCCATGCCAACTTCAGCACAGTGCCTACAAGCTCTTTACTATTGATTCTTCTATGCAATCTGGCCAGGATCACTGGAGTTAACTTGTAATCTATCCCAACTTCAGCAGTGCTTACAAGCTTTCTTATTGATTTTGTATTGATTCTTCTTTCTTCTATACAATCTGGCCAGGATCATTGGAGTTAACTCTTAATCCCGGCCAGCTTCAGAGCAGGGCTTACAAAAAAAAGACAGCATTGGTGGTTGGTCTCCAAAGTAACAAGTTGTAAATAAAAGAAAACTTAATATCTCCAATATGTAAAATTGAAAAATGCTGTTTTTTTTTTTTACAAGCTCTATCGAACAATACCAACTGCGAAGATGGGACTATCCCTTTAAGGTGTAAGGGTAAAAATTGGGCCAAAATGCTTTCAGTTATGGGCTCTCATCATGTATCTTGCATCATTTGGTTACAGAATCTCAGCCCACCGGGGACTTTAGTGGGCCATTAAGACCCTATATGTAGGTTTTTAGTAATATAATAATAATTTATTCATTTATATAGCGCTATGAATTCCATAGCACTTTACATACATTGGCAACACTGTCCCCATTGGGGCTCACAATCTAAGGTCCCTATATGTATGTTTTTGGAGTGTGGGAGGAAACCGGAGAACCCTGAGGAAACCCACGCAAACACGGGGAGAACATACAAACTCCTTGCAGATGTTTGTCCTTGGTGGGAATTGAACCCAGGACCCCAGTACTGCAAGACTCTAGTGCTAACCACTGAGCCACCACAAGACTGCAGTGCTAACCACTGAGCCACCGCAAGACTGCAGTGCTAACCACTGAGCCACCACAAGACTGCAGTGCTAACCACTGAGCCACCGTGCTGCCCAGTAAAACAAAGGGTGGATTTTTTTTCGGATCCACTGCAAGCACTGGAAAATCCAAAGCCAAAAAAAGTAAATAAACATTAAAAAAAAGTATGAAAAAAAAGTAAGAGGGTTCCCCCCTACAGTACATAAAAGTTTTCAATTGATATTTTTCAGACTTGTTCCTTAATTCCCCTTAATTCCACTATTAAAACGCTTCTTTCTGAAACCATGAGCCAAAAATAAAAAACGGGAACAGACATGAAAGCGACCACAACAAGCCCACCGAAAACAATGAATACTTCCCCCAATTCCTACATTCTAGGACTTGTTTTACAGTGAATCACGGGGACTCCCCGGGTCTTGAAACAAGATCAATAAATTAGGAATTTTACTTAAAATGGGCAAATATTGTAAAAGCAACTCAAAAGAATCCACAACTGAACTGTGTGTGCAGCCATGACGCCCTGGGGGGCGGTGGATAAACTTAAAAAGGGGGGAGCTGGCGGGGTCATCGGCCAATTTTCCAGGGTCTCCATTTGAGTATGTGGTTACTTTGTATCAGGCTCTGCCATGAATACAAGATGTGATTAATCAAGCATGTGCTCCAAACTACATATTTAAAGACCCCTCACCTCCCCCCTCTTAATTGCCTTTACACTCTAGCCCCATCAGACACAGGAAGATGTAAAGCCAATGTGCAATATATCATGTGAAGTGGAAGTGCACTTGTCTATGTGGGCAAACACTGCAATTATGGAGATACACAGTGGAGCCTCCGGAGGTTCATTCTCACATTACTTTTTCAGTACATGCAGTTAATGGTATAGTTGGGGGGAATATGGGGGGTTAAATTAGCTAAATGTACTCCCAAGGCTGGGAAGTGGGAATTATAATGGAATGGTCAATCAAAATGTTCATTTGTTGCGCTGGTCCTCTCAAAATGTAACAAGTGTTTCAAATTGTTGACATTTTAGTGATGCAAAAGTGGCCACTGTAATGCTCGTTGGTGTTGGGGCGAGCAGTAGTAGGAATGGACCCACTAGATCACAGGGAAGACCCGGGGTTACCCTGACATGTGAGGGGTAGACGCCGGGTTCCACTCCCAGGGCAGTGTCCGGGACTGTGGTGGCTGACCCCAAGGACAGTGAATGCAGGGACGGACACAGGGGCAGGCAGGTGCAGCTAGGATAGCTAAGACGGACAGGATGGCTGGAGCAGACAGGTATGGTGGGCACGACAGGTACGGGAAGGTGGAAACAGATATAGATAACAGGACAAGGGCACGAGACATGACAACTAGCTAGCAGACATGGAAACTGATTAACTGAAGGCGTTG
Organism: Anomaloglossus baeobatrachus; assembly: GCF_048569485.1. NCBI lineage: Eukaryota > Metazoa > Chordata > Amphibia > Anura > Aromobatidae > Anomaloglossus > Anomaloglossus baeobatrachus. The sequence continues at coordinate 34,066,425 of NC_134360.1, read as the reverse complement.
TGTAAGCACCTCCCCTAATGGGAGGGTGCCTTAAGTACCTAGTGCATCTCAGCCATAGTCTAAAGGCCCCGTTACACGCAACGACGTATTAACGATATATCGCCGGGGTCACGGATTCCTTGACGCACATCCAGCATCGTTAGCGACGTCGTTGCGTGTGACACCAACGAGCGGCCGTTAACGATGGAAAATACTCACCAAATCGTCCATCGTTGACACGTCGTTCATTTTCAAAAAAACCGTTGATTGTTGAAGACGCAGGTTGTTTGCCGTTCCCGAGGCAGCACACATCGCTATGTGTGACACCTCGGGAATGGCGAACTACAGCTTACCTGCATCCACTGGCAATGAGGAAGGAAGGAGGTGGGCGGGATGTTACGGCCGCTCATCTCCGCCCCCTCCGCTTCTATTGGGCGGCCGCTTAGTGACGCCGCTGTGACGCTGAACGAACCAACCCCTTAGAAAGGAGGCAGTTCGCCGGCCACAGCGACGTCGCTAGGCAGGTAAGTCCCGTGTGACGGCTCCTAACGATATTGTAAGTCACAGGCAGCGATTTGCCCGTGACGCACAAACTACGAGGGCGGGTACGCTCACTAGCGATATCGCTGTGTGTAAAGCCCCCTTTAGTGACACTTCCAGAAAATGGTGCACCAGCCCTCCAAGAGCAAGGAAGGCGCCGCGTCCTAAACGCACTCCTGGGGGACTTATGTGGCATGCACTGGCCCCAGGAGGAGGACATGGACAACTGTGAGAGTGCGGGGGAGGACACAGTCCGGCCACGGCGGTGAGTGAGTCAGTGTCCTAGCTCGGGAGAGGCAGGGTAGTGCAGGGACACCGGCACTAAAGCCAGAAGGGGTTACAGTTGTAGACTGCAATCTATGGAATAATTTGGAACCTGGTAACAAGTGTTTATACTCCTACATTGAAATCTATATGTGGTCCATATAATGTGTGGACATGGTGGATCCTCTAGAGCTAGGGACCCTCATTGTATCCATTTCCTCTTATTACAGACTAAGGTCCTGAATGGTGAATACTTCCTCTATTGCCCCAAAAATGTATAAATCTTTGATGTTTGAGGTTTCATCTTTGTGTCCAATGATAGAAGTTTCATCCACAGTGTCCTCTATGTGACCATATGGAAGGTAGGAGACAAAAAAGAATAGAGTGAAGGCAAATGAACCTCAAAACGGAGGAGCCCTGAACATCTGCTTTAATAGAGTTCATGGGGCAGGTGCCATCTTAGGTTTCCCCCTTCTTTTGAAGGAGGCTCTAGTTAAGCTCTTCCCGTGGCTGATAACTCATCAGATTGCACTAATGGGCGACAACTCCAAATAACGGCTCATTAAACATTATTTAAATTTACTCCCGGTGTAGACAAAGGATTTTGTGATACTAATGTGTGATGACTTGGCACCAATCTACTGCGATCTGCATCTTGATGATGCCACCAAAAGGTTCCTCATGAGAACAGCGAGAATCTCCTACAATTTTGAATTCTCATGAATATTCCCATATACTGCGATGAGGAATTGTAGTGATGTCTTTTGAGCGGACAAAGGCTGCAAGGCTTAGGACGATATATAGCGAGTCGAATAATGAATCTATGACATCGGGAGGGGAGTCGCCAATCTTGAGAGGTACATGGATGGGAAGGAAGAGCTGGTTTTGCTAGCGGTGCCCATGAGTATGGCTCTTGGTCTCCAGACTTAGTACTGTGTCGGTGAACTGCATACCAATAGAAGACCCCCATCTTGATTAGGGCAGTTAAAGCTTAATGTAGGCTCCAGTAATGAAGACATCTCCTCTTGGACAGCTTGGGCTCGTGATGCATCATTCTTCTTCTGCACTTCTGGAATGGTGAGACTTTTAGGCAAGGAAGACCTCAAAAGGTCACAATGGAAAACCTTACAATGATCGAAGACATCAAAAAACTATTGGTAATTATAGGACAACTATCATGGAAGAAGTTACACCCTCAATGCAAATAAATGAACCTTCAAAAAGTCAAAAGAATAATCGGTGGCACTAGAGAGACCGTTTTCTTTCTTCTGGAGGAGAGCTAATTTGCATGCATTATTCGACTGGAGTTTTGCTTCCGAGACTCCTTAAACCAACTGGATCTCCACTACCATCTAAGACTGTGGTCCACAACCTTACCTACCTTGAGAGCCACATTCAACTCTCAAAGACAGTTGTGAGCCACATCCAAGGTTCTCCCCTAGAGTAGTGACACTCAAAGCCCCCCCATTACCGATGCGATGATAGACGAAGCTTCCATGCAGAAAGCCCACCAACACTTTCTGCCTTCCTCCCGTATATCCGGTGAACTTACACACTTTCATCCAAGCACTCATCTAACAATATCATCATATCTACAGCATACGATATTAGTTTCTCCTCCGTCTCCCCTTCCGGATTTGCTCTACTGGTCAAAGCTACTTATAAAAGTGACTGGAGACGTTCTACTCATCAAAGTTGCCAACTTGACTTATTTTTTCTGGACAGCTTATCAAAAAATCACGGCAAGATAAAAAAAAATATATATATTTACGGACACATTGGAAAATGTATATGCTTATAAGTGATACATGTCTACAGCCCATTATTGGACACAGACAGAAAGGAGCCCCTGTGCAAAAACAGCCCAATAGCTTCTCATAATGCAAAATTCCACCTGGTTTGGAGATAGAAATGGGCCTTCCAACCTCTTCGGCCACTATGGGCCTTTCCCCCCAAGGTATGTCCACCCCTGATACAGCCCATAATTCTGATATGAAGACATCAGCTACATTCACTGTAAGCAATAAAATGATAGTAACAAATAAAAAAATATCTGTAGAAGTTTCTTCAACCTCAAAAAAAAAATAAATAAATAAATCATGGACTCCTCAATCCTCAACAGGGCAAATAAGTACCTTAATAGACAGTTGGCATGCCTGCTCTTCATGGCTGGTTGGTAGACCTGGTGCTAGTGCACCAAACTGGCAGGCAGTGGTGAGCCACACATAATATGCCCACGAGCTACAAGTCACATGCCGGTGAGCCACAAGTCACATGCCCGCGAGCCACAAGTCGCATGCCCGCGAGCCACAAGTCGCATGCCCGCGAGCCACAAGTCGCATGCCCGCGAGCCACAAGTCGCATGCCCGCGAGCCACAAATGGCTCCTGAGCTACAGGTTGGGGACCCTTGATTCAAGAGTTAAACCCTCATATACATTGTCAGCCAAGCCCTTCAATTTCATGGCTGGTTAATAGACCTGGTGCTAATGAACCAAACTGGCAGACAGGAGTGAGCCACACGTCACACGCCCGCGAGCTACATGTGGCTCCTGAGCTACAGGATGGGGACCCCTGATCTCAGAGTTAAATCTTCATATACACTGTCAGCCAAGTCCCCCAATTTCATGGCTGGTTGGTAGACCTGGTGCTAATGCACCAAACTGGCAGACACTGGCAAGCCACACATCACATGCCGACGAGCCACACGTCACATAGCCTGCGAGCCAAATGTCACAAGCTACACGAGCCCTTCCTGAGCTACAGGTTGGGGACCCCTGATCTAAGAGTTAAACCTTCATATACATGTACCGCCCCGCGGGCTCGGCTGTGACCGCCGAGCCACTCGGATCCATGCTCGTACGGTGGGTGGTGGCTCGAGCCTCTCACGGACCCCGGGGTCACGTCGCTCTGCAAAAGGGGTTGGCGCTACACGCATGGACTTGACGGGGAAGTTCCACAGCCAGGGCCGCGGTGGTTTGGTTTGGGATGTAAGTTTGTGACGCCACCCACGGGTTGTGGTGAATAGATGGACACCACTGCTGCCGTTAACTAGGCCTTGCGGGGATGGTGTTGCGCAGCTTGGTGTTGACCCCTCCGTGGGTAGGGGAGCGATGGTCCCGGGGGCCCGAGGGAGGTGCCGAGGCGTGGGAGCGGGTTCGGGCTTATGCTGAAGCGGTGCAGCGCGGTGCGCGGCCCGAAGGCACTGGTGTACTCACTATGACAAAATACACCGGAGTCTCTGGTAAACCAAACAGGATGATGAACGGGGCCCGCAGCCGGCTGCAGCTTCTCCCAGAATAGGTTGGTAATTTCCGCCTTTCTCCTGCACCTTTTATGTGAACATTTGACTCCTATGCCTAAGCAACGGTAGTCCGCTCCCCGGCTTGCTGGTTGTTGGAAGAGCCCTGTTTGCCCGCAGACGCTTGCCCTTTGGGTCTCTATGCCTTGGCGGTGGCTTTACCCTGTATGGTTGGGCTGTTGTCTTTTAACAGGTCTTGTGTGGGATAGGTCCTTAACTCCAGTCCTCAATCAGTTGATTTGACTCTGCCCTGTCGGTTCGGGGCTTTGTACTGGGTCCGAGTACCCCTCCTGGTGCTCCGGTTTCCAATCTGTTCCCCAGTTCGGTACCAGCGGGCCACTGCCCGACCCTGGTCCCTACGGTTCCACCGGCTGTAATCCCAGCTCCTGCAGGCGGCCACCACCGTCTGCCTCCTTGCCAAAGGTGACTGGGCTCCGACCCAGCCACCGGAGTAGACTATGGCAGGCCTGGTCACAGGTCTGCCCTTGAACTCGTCCTCCCTCCTTCACTGTCAAGGCTACTCTCTAGACTGCCCTAGAACTTGTGTCTTTCCCACCTCCAGGCCTGTGAACTCCTCAGTGGGGTGAGCCAACTGCCTGGCTCCACCCCCCCTGGTGTGGACATCAAACATCAAACCTGGAGGGTGGTGACAAGGGTTTCTTGGTTGGCTGCTGTCACCTACTCGGGGAGGGTGTGTGTGTGACTACCTGGGACAACCTGACTAGTCCAGGGCGTCACATACACGGTCAGCCAAGTCTCTAAATTTCATGGCTGGTTGGTAGACCTGATGCTAATACACCACACTGGCAGACAGTGGCGAGCCACATGTCATATGCCCGCGAGCCACACGTTACAAGCCAGCAAGCTACATGTGGCTCCTGAGCTACAGGTTGGGGACCCCTGATCTAAGTGTTAAACCTTCATATACACTGTCAGCCAAGCTCCCCAATATCATGGCTGGCACATAAGTACCTTAATAGGCAGTTGGCATGCCTGCTCTTCATGGCTGGTTGGTAGACCTGGTGGTAATGCACCAAACTGGCAGACATTGGTGAGCCACACATCATATGCCCGCGAGCTACATGTGGCTCTCGAGCTATAGGTTGGGGACCCCTGATCTAAGAGTTAAATCTTCACATACATTGTCAGCCAAGCACTACAATATTTCAGCATGACCGGATGACCATGTAATGTATATAGCGGCCACCTGGCAGATGATATCGGGGAGGCGGGAAAAGAATCGTGCATATGGAATTAGCACACCCCAGCTTTTTTTTTCTCTAGGAGCTAAGTCGCTGCCAGAGACTTACTCCACTCTCCCCATTAAAACACATACACACCTAGCCAAACTGAGGAGGTGATGGAGTCATGCAAACATGGGGAGGACGTAAGAACTCCATGCATGGGTCAAACCAAACCCACGAGCAAAGTGCAACAAAGTAACAATACGGACCACCGAGCCCCCACGCTACGCTAGGAACATCAAGGATGAGGAACCACCGTAAGTCACTCCCTGGTTCATTAAATCACATACTCCTTTAAAAGTTTGCCCCCCTGGAGGGGCATTGCCACGGAGGCGAAGCACGGCAATATTCGGCAGTCAGAAGGTTCATTGTAGACTCTATCCTGCGGTCTCGACTGTAAACCTATAAAATGTATTTGAGGCCGTTTACTTGGACAGATTTGTGCCGGGCTCCCAGGAGCTGTGTGACACGGCCTCTACAAGCAGAAAAAAAGCTTTCATTGGCAAATTGGTCTCTTTTACTGCAACTCCGCTGTGCATTTCGGATATTTAAGGCCCCCAGCCCTGCCCGCTGCAGACCACAGGATGCATTTTACGTTTTCCTCTCCGCTCACAAACATAAATGTCTATTATTTCGACCGCTTTTGTGCGCAGACAAAACCTTTTGTGCGAGTTGATCCTGAGCTCATCACTTATCGGTTGCAGCTGTCAATGACATTTCAGCCGCTGGGTATTCTAGACTGTTCTGTTAAGTGGCAACTGTAAATATTCATCTGTCACCGGAAGCTTATTGGTGGCCACAGAAAGTAGCCCAGATCCCATAGTAAATGCTGTGTCCATATATATATATTATATATATATTATATATATATATATATATATATTCCATATAGATCCTCATTTGCATTTAATAAAGTTGTATTTTTGTAATTAAAATGAGTAAAAAGTCTATTCAACAAAGAAACAGCGCCTCTTCTGCCCGTAGGCTGTGTCTGGTATTGCAGCTCAGTCCATTGATTTGTGTTGACCCTTTTTCCTATGCTCATTCCACTCTTGCCATTTGTTTTAGCAATGAAATACCAATTCTTTACTTATGCAGTTCCACCTTGAAATGTATGAACAAACTGGCAAATGGGCGTTAGCATTCCCTTTGTCAATAGAATATATATTATGGTACATCCTTAATCACCTTTACTTGTGCAGTTCCTCCATTATTCCTCCTGGAAATGCATGAACACACTGTCAATTGGGCGCTAATGGTCCCTTTGTCAATAGAATATATATTTCAAGGTATATCCTTAGTCATCTTTACTTGTGCAGTTCCTCCATTATTCCTCCTGGAAATGTATGAACAAACTGGGAATTGGGTATTAGTGGTCCCTTTGTAAATAAGACTATATATTTTAGCGTACATCCTTAATCATCTTTACTTATGCAGTTCCTCCATTATTCCTCCTGTAAATCAATGAACACACTGGCAATTTGGCGCGAATGGTCCCTTATTCAACAGAATATATATTTAGGGTACATCCGTAATCATTTTTACTCGTGCAGTTCCTCCATTATTCCTCCTGGAAATGAATGAAAACACTGGCAATTGGGCATTAATGGTCACTTTGTCAATAGAATATATATTTTAGGGTACATCTTAATCATCTTTACTTAAGCAGTTCCTCCATTATTCCGCCTGTAAATGAATGAACACACTGGCAATTTGGCGCTAATGGTCCCTTTTTCAACAGAATATATATTTAGGGTACATCCGTAATCATTTTTACTTGTGCAGTTCCTCCATTATACCACCTGGAAATGCATAAACACACGGGCAATGGGGCGTTAGAGGTCCCCTTGTCAATACAGTATATGCTTTACGGTATCTCCTCATAAACCAGGATGAATGAGTGCAGTCTTACAATAAACTTTGGCACTCATTTGCTCCTACAGCTGGTTGTCGTCTAGGCTTACATGGAGCAGACACTGTGGAACTACAGTATATCCTTACCACTATCCAAACAGTGCTTAAAAAAAGAAACAATTATAATGTCAAACTATGGACAGACGCATCCAATTCACTAGGAGTGTTGGAATACACAGTTGTCAATTAGTAATGAATTTCCAGGAGGAGTAACAGAGGAACATCAAAATGCACTGTTCTAAATAAGATGCTCCAGAATTGTTATTTCATATGGAAAATAGCCACTTAAATAAAAAGACTTCTCGGGAGAGTTGGGGGGTGACCAGGGAGGCTCATGTTTTGGCTAAATAATTGGCACATATTACAGCATGGCATAGGAGATATACCCATGTGACATAAGTCGCTCACCTCTAAGGTCTATTTTATGGGTTCATTTGCAAGTAATCTAAAAGCGACGTATCCGGTGTGTACATTAAACAGTTTACAATGCAATATAAAGTTAACGTTCACATGGTCAATATAGATGGAGGGTGTAGTAATCCTATAACGTACCATTATGTGTCTCAAGGGTTAATAGAAACACCTTGCGGAAACATATATAAAGTACAGGGTAACCATAATCGACCCTACACATATAGATCCCACATATAGGAATGTTCCCCAAATTCTTTCCTTGGAGAAATATTTCTATTTAAGTTCCAGAATCTATTTACAAATAAAGATACAAAACATTCCATAATGTAACAAGTGACAAACGTTCCATAATGTAACAAGCAAAGTGCCCTGTGTCTCATCTACCCACATCCTAAACTCACCTCCTCCCCCACCAGCCAAATTTCTACTTGGCCACATATTCTTTGGCTCCCAGCCCTCCCCCAATTCCCTGCCTCTCCCCCACCTCTCCTCCCAAACAGATGGTAGCAGCACAGCCTCCCATTGGAAGGTGTGAGAGGGTTTTGATGGCTGCTTTCAAGGGGAACAAAGCGGAAAAAAGGTGAACAAGAGTCACGCAGGCCAGCTCTGATGCCTCCTCCAAAAGATCTTAAAGGAGCAGGAAACTAAATGTTCGCAGATAATTTAAAAGACAGAATTAAAAAGATGAGCCGCTAATATAATTCAGCTAAATGCATGTAAAGCTTCCAGGAAGTTGTCAGAAGTGGAAATATGTCATAAAAGTAGTCGGGAAGACGTTTCATCAGGAATATCATTGAGTAGCACTGGAATTGCTTATAATAGGGAAATGACTTATAACTGTTAACAGGGAATAATAAACCTTGTATAAAGGGGGTAGATTTGTTTTCCCCATAAACTGCGCCACATTGGTCTACAGGTTGCAAGTGGTACTGCAGCAATCCTCCATTTAAAAGGGGTATCATATCTATTGGATGGGTGATAACTGGTGGATCTGTCAGGGTTGCACTGTTCGCTCCTCCACTGATCCACCCTGGCTGAGGGTTTGATTGGTGCAGCCAGTCACACTGTTCGCACCTCCACCGATACACCCTGGCTGACCTCCACTGATCCACCCTGGCTGAGGATTTGAGTTTTGCAGCCGGTCGCACTGTTCGCACCTCCACCGATCCACCCTGGCTGAGGGTTTGATTGGTGCAGCCGGTTGCACTGTTCGCACCTCCACCGATCCACCCTGGCTGAGGGTTTGATTGGTGCAGCCGGTTGCACTGTTCGCACCTCCACTGATCCACCCTGGCCGAGGATTTGAGTGGTGCAGCCGGTTGCACTGTTCGCACCGCCATGGAGCCACCTTGACTGAAGGTTTGATTGGTGCAGCCGGTTGCACTGTTCGCACCTCCAACGATCCACCCTGGCTGAGGGTTTGAGTGGTGCAGCCGGTTGCACTGTTCGCACCTCCACTGATCCACCCTGGCCGAGGATTTGAGTGGTGCAGCCGGTTGCACTGTTCGCACCGCCATGGAGCCACCCTGGCTGAGGATTTGAGTTTTGCAGCCGGTCGCACTGTTCGCACCTCCACCGATCCACCCTGGCTGAGGGTTTGATTGGTGCAGCCGGTCGCACTGTTCACACCTCCACTGATCCACCCTGGCTGAGGGTCTGAGTGGTGCAGCTGGTTGCACTGTTCGCACCTCCAACGATCCACCCTGGCTGAGGGTTTGAGTGGTGCAGCCGGTTGCACTGTTCACACCTCCACTGATCCACCCTGGCCGAGGATTTGAGTGGTGCAGCCGGTTGCACTGTTCGCACCGCCATGGAGCCACCTTGACTGAAGGTTTGATTGGTGCAGCCGGTTGCACTGTTCACACCTCCACTGATCCACCCTGGCTGAGGGTCTGAGTGGTGCAGCTGGTTGCACTGTTCGCACCGCCATGGAGCCACCCTGGCTGAGGGTCTGAGTGGTGCAGCTGGTTGCACTGTTCGCACCTCCAACGATCCACCCTGGCTGAGGGTTTGAGTGGTGCAGCCGGTTGCACTGTTCACACCTCCACTGATCCACCCTGGCCGAGGATTTGAGTGGTGCAGCCGGTTGCACTGTTCGCACCGCCATGGAGCCACCTTGACTGAAGGTTTGATTGGTGCAGCCGGTTGCACTGTTCACACCTCCAACGATCCACCCTGGCCGAGGATTTGAGTGGTGCAGCCGGTTGCACTGTTCGCACCGCCATGGAGCCACCCTGGCTGAGGGTCTGAGTGGTGCAGCCGGTTGCACTGTTCGCACCTCCACCGAGCCATCCTGGCTGAGGGTCTGAGTGGTGCAGCCGGTTGCACTGTTCGCACCTCCACCGATCCACCCTGGCTGAGGGTTTGAGTGGTGTAGCCGGTCGCACTGTTCGCACCTCCACCGATCCACCCTGGCTGAGGGTTTGTGTGGTGCAGCCGGTCGCACCGATCCACCCTGGCTGAGGGTTTGAGTGGTGCAGCCGGTCGCACTGTTCGCACCTCCACCGATCCACCCTGGCTGAAGGTTTGAGTGGTGCAGCCGGTTGCCCATGTGCCCTGGTCCTCTATTTAAAATTGGTTCTTTGCTCAGTTGTTAAATTTGGAGCCAGGGTTTTAAAACAATAAAATTAAAATATACCCACACCCATTCTTCGAACCCAGGTCCAGTACTGCCGCTTCGGCACTCTGTTTGCCAGATGAGATTCGATGACCTCACTGATCTCTATTGACCTGACCCCAGCAGAAGATCAGTGGTCAGGTAACTGGTCATGTCATCACTTTTGGTCCAGTGGTGAGAGCCAGAGCTGCAGTGCTGGAGCTAGAAGCCAAGTTCAGGGGTGAGTATATGTTTCATTATTTTGACACCATGATTTCCCTCAGGCAAGTTTAGCAAGTCAATAACATTGAAAATAACCAAAATATGTTGCACTGCACTCGGGTAGCATAGACTTGAATGGGAGGGGGGCAGGGGGTATGATTCAACTTTCCTAGTTGAACTCTTGCAGCCGCAGGAGAAATCAGTGGTCACACTAATCAGTGGAGGTCCCAGCAATTGGTCTAACATTGATCTTACAGTGATTACTCATCCAGGCAATAACTTGATTGGGCTGGAATACTTTAAATAAATAGGGACAAGTTGCAGCTCTGGACTGATGAAGCTGTATTTTTTCTAACCTGTGACATCTCCTAACTGCACAGACCCTGTAGACATCATGGAAAAGGGAGAAAGCCTGGAAGATCACGCAGATATCCCACTGCTGCCACCAATTTGTCAAGAACAGTCCTCTACTGCCCCCAATCATCAGGGCAATACACAATTGAGTGACGATTGATAGACGATGCAACGGCAGCCTTCACTACTATGCCGATTACTTGGGAACTGACAGTGAGGGTATAAATACAACCGATTCCACCTCATGGAACATATATACCTCAGTACAATCATTGCCAACGCCATAACAACAAAAGGAACTACTAGCTGCCACCACCAATCATTTTACAGACAGATTGGACACCCGTTACAGAGAGAGTATGGATTCGGGGATGCGTAATATAGAGCAAGAGGAATGAAGCATTTTATATTTACATTTTATAGATTTAATCCGAAAGTAGGCAAGGTTTATAAAAATATACAAAAGATGATTCAAAGGGGAACAAAATAATACAGCAAATACAATTACATATAATAAAAGTGATAAGCAAAAGAAAATTACCATATCTGATGACCCTGAAATGGCTCAGAGCTTAATGTAAGGAAGGACTCATTAAGATTGTACTGCTATATTTCCTATCACGATTTTAGCTTTCACCATTATGAACAAATGTGTATTTTCTTCCTCTCGTGACCGTGATGCTGAAAATGTGTCTTCCTTGAATATTGGATCACTAAAACCCCCAATATTCATCACTGACCACCAGTGCCCAATTGTCTGTGACAATCCTTTGAATCAAGGAAGCTGCTTCCTGTAGAAGGGTACTTCTCTGCCTCTGAATATACAAAATCCAGGCTGCTTATAGCAAATGTATCAGCTAAATTACCTATCTACACCAGGAGGTCTAACTTCAATGCAGTGTCACGTCTCCCTCCCTCTCTCTTCCCCAATTATAAATAATGGCATGTGTTCCAAGTGGGGGGTGGATATGTCCCCTATCCAGAGATTCCTTATGGATTTTAATTTCTCTCTATGATACCTCCTGCTTTAGATGTGGCATGGGAGACTGCTTTACAGATCATCTCCCAAGCCCATCTCACAGCAGAACACCTCTGAATCCCACAATAAGTACTCCTTTTTAGACTCGGAAATGGGCTTCTCTGTGAGGTCACTCAGCGCCTCAAGACTGGCATATACGGGTAGTGCAGTCCGAAACTCCTGGCTAGAGGTAGCCAGATGCGGAGTTAAGGCAGCAACCTCACCGGAACCCTTTGGCACCTGCTCAGAGTTAGTAGCTGGTTTAGTTATCCATTTGGATTAGGAGCATTGCCTGCGTTGTGGCACTCTGACTGCAGGTGACAGCGGCTATGTAGCTGTCTCCCAGGGGAATAACAACACTTTCCTATTAGAGTGGGGATACTGCTTTCCCCTCACCATGACAAGCTGTGGATAACACATTTCCCTCATCCTGACAGGCAGTGAGTACCAGTCTCCCATCATCCTGACAGGCCGAGGCTGACTCTTAGCTACTCTGAGGTATTCCTGGATGGTGGCAATCAGTGGCCATGTCACACTCCGTCGTGACACTGCAAGCTGCACGCAACCACTTTCAATGTGATCTCCATGTCTATCGCAATCTCACTTAGCGCCAATTTTTACTCCTTTGAGGGGATTATCAGCAACCTCACCATGCAGTGTGACATAGCTGAGTTATCCTGTATAATCAGATATATCACTCTGTGCACATCAGTGCTAATCATGACAGTCCGTCATGACACTGACAAACCGCATGCAGCTACCTTTTCCGTGATCACCATGCCTGTCACCATCACCCCTAGCGCTAATTCTTACTCCTCTAAGGGGATTCTCAGCAACCTCACCCTCCCGCTTAACATGGCTGGGTTTCCCTAGGCAAATCAACACTATCATGTACAACATTGATATTCACATTGACATCAATATCTGGATTACACGAACTATCAGATTAGGGAAGGTTATCAGGAACGTATTGAGAGACAAACCGTCCCAGATCAGTCCCCAATAAAACATTTGTGGGGAGTTTTTTTGGACACCCCCACTTCCCACAACCCCTAAACAGCACCCCAGGCTAGGAAAACCTGGGCCAATGGTAAAGGTCGGAGAACACCCCCAATCCTGGTGAGAGTAAAGGTCTTCCCATGGATAAGTTCTTCGGGGGAAAACAGATTCAGGGAGGATAAAGGCTACTTTACACACTGCGATATCGGTCCCGATATCGCTAGTGTGGGTATCCGCCCCCATCTGTTGCGCGACACGGGCAAATCGCTGCCCGTGTCGCACAACAGCCGTCACGCCCGTCACACATACATACCTGTCCGGCGACGTCGCTGTGACGGGCGAACCGCCTCCTTTCTAAGGGGGCGGTCCGTGCGGCGTCACAGCAACGTCACTGAACCGCCGCCCAATAACAGCGGAGGGGCGGAGCAGAGCGGGACGTAACATCCCGCCCACCTCCTTCCTTCCTCATAGCGGCCGGGAGGCGGGTAAGGGGAGCTTCCTCGTTCCTGCGGCGTCACACGCAGCGATGTGTGCTGCCGCAGGAACGAGGAACAACCTCGTTACTGCTGCAGTAACGAGATTTGAGAATGGACCCCCGTGTTGCCGATTAGCGATTTTGCACGTTTTTGCAACGATGCAAAATCGCTTATCGGTGTCACACGCAACGGCATCGCTAATGCGGCCGGATGTGCGTCACAAATTCCGTGACCCCAACGACTCCGCATTAGCGATGTCGCAGCATGTAAAGCCCGCTTAAGAGTTCGTTCTGCACTGGTCTCCTTGAGTCCCATAGTGACTGTGCAAGTTTTTTCAAGGATCCTCATACCCACCCCACAAAAACAACATCTGCATAAGGGCCATGGTCTTTGATGTGGGGTTTCTCTTCAGCCTCTCCGGGCAGGTGAGGCTAATATGTCGTTGTTGGTCACAGCTATAGCACCAGCAATTATTAGATGCAGGCCGAGTGCTGGCAGATTGGGTGAGACCTCACAAAGATTGGCTGGGGGCGAATTGGTGATGGTTGTTGGCTTACCCCGTAAGCAGGTGCTGGCGACTGACTTCCGCATCTCCGATGCATGTTCATTTGGCCCCATAGGTATCAGCAAGCTGCGCTGCTTTTGTGGCCTCCTTTTGCTCCCTGTCCATCACAAACTGTTGCACCTCCATAAGACAAAGATGCAGACATGGGTCATTCACTATCAGGTCCTTCAATTCCTCAAAAGGTGGTAATTGATAGTCCCTGGACCCACTGCTCGAAGTTGTTTCTGAGTCCGTCCATCACATCACCGTAGCTGTCGTGAGGTCCATGTTAGAGGGTCCGGACCTTTTTGCCGTACACCTCTGGGGTCAGTTGGTACTTCCTGATCAGGGCCTGTTTGATGGCCTCCATCTTGGTCTCGAGGTAGAGTGGTGAACACCTCCAGAACTTTGCCTCATAGTCCTAGGATAATGTATTGGGTCTACTGATGATTGGGCAACTGGTACTGTCAGCAATTCTTTTTACATTCTCTCAGAAATATATCCAGGTCTCCATCTTTTTTCCATAACAAGAAAATGCTCGGGTCGAGGTTAAAAGATGTTGACATTACTAGATTCACTGTTCAGTGGGTTAGGCTGTAGGCTCCTGCATCTTGAGTTGGGCCAGCTGCACCTTGTGCACTCTCCGACTTGTCGTGCATCTTGCTCAGCCTGGACCTGCCGTTCTGCAAACTCATACTCTGCGTTCTTGTAGAACCAGCTGCAGTTGCACTTGAGGGTCACATTCTCCCATTTGATGTAGAATGAGTGGCACACAAGAGTTCATTCCACTCTGGGTGCTTTGGTTGCTGTTGGCCCCCTCAGAGTCTGACCGTTCTGGAACCAGATCCATAGCTAGGTCTCCTTTGCTCTGGAGCCAAATTGTGCTGGTCCCTAGTATCATCCTCCACCAAGCCACAAATCAACATCTCTTTGGTTTTGTTGGACCCATCAAGACCTCGTTCTTCACACATACAGATCGGCACCGTTTTTTCGTGCTTCCCATAAGCAGCTGCTATCTTACCAGTCACTTGCCAAATAAGAGATATAACAGAAAATCAAGAGGGGGAAGGGGTGTAACTACTACACATACGGTAATGTCCAAGGTATATTAAACATTGAGTCAATTCCTCACACAGGGGGGGGGGGGGGGGTCACACAAATATCACACCGCAATATACAATTAACCAATGACTGATAAACGAGACACCGGCGTCTTTCATTATTAGGCTGATTATTGGGGAACTGACAGAGTGTATAGTATATACACCCTGGAACAGTCACTGCCAACTCCACAATAACAAAAAGGAACTACAACTAGCTGCCACCACCAACCGTTATACAGGCAGATTGGACCACCATTACAGGTAGTGGTTGGCTTTCAGGATGCAAATTATAGAGCAAAAGGAACGAAGCTGTTAAATTTTATATGTTTAACTCTAGAACGCGCAAGCAATTCAATCTACCATAGAAAACAAATGACCTAGCAGGCCTGTGAGGCCCCAGGTATGCGTTCTAGGGTTAATACAAAAGTAGGCTGGGGTAATAAACATATACAAAAGATGTAACAAAGGGGAACAAAACATTGCAGCACATACAATTACATAAAAGGAGTAAAAAGAGAAAGTTACTAAACCTGATGACACTGAAATAGCTCAGAGCTTAGAGAAGGGAGGTGCTCCTTAGGAAAAAACGGACAGAACCCATAGCAAGCTGTACCTTCCAAGACCTGAAGAAAGGACCAAGCCCAATTTCTTCTTTTTATTAGATCAAAGTTACGCACACATATCTCCCGCTGATGAGCTCATGTGGGGGCTTATTGTGGGATATGAACAGCCCTTCAGAATATTAGGAGATCTCCAACCTACAGGACATCTTGTCCCCTGGAGACCCCAGGAAGAAGATTTTAATTTTACAGCCATAGCTAGGAAATTATATTATGTGTATATATATATATATATATATATATATATATATATATATATATATATATATATATATATATATATATATTAGTCATCCATCTACCCAATATTAATTTGGACCATAGGCAGGCCTCATAATTATAAAAAAAAAAAAATGCATGTTCATCCTCTCATGATCACGATGCTGAAAATGTACCTCTCTTAAATATCGGATTGATACAAATCTCATTATTCATCACTGACCACCAGTGCCCAAGTGTTTGGGACAATCCTTTGAACCAAGGAAACTGGTTCCTCAGGAAGGATACTTTTTTGCCTTTGAATATACAAAACTCAGGCTGCTCATAGCAGATGTATCAGCTAAATTACCTGTCCACATTAGGAGGTCTTACTTCAATGGAGTTTGAAGTGTCAATTCTCCCTCTCTCTTCCCCAGTTTCCATGTGGGGGTCGGTATGTCCCCCATATCAAGACATATCATATGGATTTTAATTTCTCTGTCAACAGAGTATTAGGGGTTCACTCCAAAATCAGAAAGGTCCCGTTTAAAAGGGGAACCCACAAAATAAAGTCTTAAAAAAGTCCATTAATTTTTCTGCACCCTAGTCGTAGGCAGTACGGTAACTTTCTGACTCTGCCTACTTACATGAGACCAAGGTAGTCAGCCATGGAGGTTATGGGGAGGATGAGGACTGATAGGAGAAACTTTCTCCTTGAATGTTTTCTCTAACTTTAGATAACCTCTATGAGTAGAAAAGAAGTCAAACAACTTCTAACCACCCTTCATTTTTTATTTGCATCACTTTATTTTAATAAAATGTAGATTCTTCCCTAATACATATTCATCCTGCCTAGAAGATGCCAGCTCTGCAGTTTATAGGAGGTGCGTGGTATGTGCCTGGGAGTAGGTCTAGGAATGCATATCCAGGATATTATTTGATGTGTGGAGGTCTGACATCAGGGGGCTCCTTCGCTTATTACAGCTAATTCAGCAAACACGTAAAAGTTTTTTTTAATTGGTAGGCATGGGAGGATGGATGCCAATCTGCCGTGACTCATCTCGCCAGACCCAACCGCATCCCATACCAACAGACTCAAAATACTGTTCAAAGAAGAAGCTTAATTGGTAAGGCAACGGTAATTTGATTTAAAGGGGTAGTCTAGTATTTGGCAGAATGTTTTTTAACTTATATTTTAAGCTAAAAAAATAAATTTTTGCATTGGTGTTTTATTAAAAATGTTGCACAGTTTTGACTTTTTACAGGCTCTTTGTTTTCCTGCAGATCTGAAAAAGATGCCTAAAAGAGTTCCCTGTCATAGTGAGGTCACTGACAGTTCCCAGTTAACTTATCTTGAAGCCAGCAATAGTGCAACACAAGAACTATAGAAGACAAACAGTGGAACCATTTTTATGAAATAAGTGTTTTTATTTTAGTCCAAATTACACATATACAACCCCTGGCAAAAATGATGGAATCACCTGGCTCTGAGGATGTTTGTTCAGTTGTTTACTTTTGTTTAAAAAAAGCAGATCACAGACGGCACAAAACTAAAGTAATTTCAAATGGCAACTTTCTGGCTTTAAGAAACACTAAAAAAAAAAAAAAAAAAAAAAAAATCATGAAAACATAATGTGCTAGCCAGTAACAGTTACTTCTAAAGACCAAACAGGGGGAAATTTTCATTCCGAAAATTAATACTTGTATCAAATAACATCTGCTTGTTAGTTTGCATCTAAAAAGGAGGGATCACACCTTGGAGCAAAGTGGACTATCATGAATCATGGCTCCAACACGAGACATGTCAATTGAAACAAAGGATAGGATTATCAAACTTTTAAAAGAAGGCAAATCATTACACAATGTTGCAAAAGATGTTGGCTGTTCACAGTCAGCTGTGTCTAAAATCCGGACCAAATACAAACAACATGGGAAGGTTGTTAAAGGCAAATATACTGGTAGACCAAGGATGACAGCAATATGTCTCCAAAACAGGAAATGCACAACAAAACAAATGAGGAACGAATGGGAGAAAATTGGAGTCAATGTCTGTGACCGAACTGTAACAAACCACCTAAAGGAAATGGGATTTACATACAAAAAAGTTAAACAATAAAAGAGGACTGCCTAAAGAGAACATGTAAATTTCCACAGTCATTGATGACATGGGGCTTCATGTCAGGTAAAGGCACTGGGGAGATGGCTGTAATTACATCTTCAATAAATGCCCAAGTTTACATTGAAATTTTGGACACTTTTCTTATCCCATCAATTGAAAGTATGTGTGGGGATGATGAAATCATTTATCAAGATGATAATGAATCCTGCCATAGAGCAAAAAATGTGAAAACATTCCTTGAAAAAAGACACATAAGGTCAATGTCGTGGCCTGCAAATAGTCCGGGTCTGAGTCCAATTGAAAATCTTTGGTGGAAGTTGAAAAAAAATGGTCCATGACAAGGCTCCAACCTGCAAAGCTGATCTGGCAACAGCAATCAGAGAAAGTTGGAGCCAGATTGATGAAGAGTACTGTTTGTCACTCATTAAGTCCATGCTTTAGAGACTGCAAGCTGTTATAAAAGCCAGAGG
This sequence comes from Anomaloglossus baeobatrachus, assembly GCF_048569485.1. NCBI lineage: Eukaryota > Metazoa > Chordata > Amphibia > Anura > Aromobatidae > Anomaloglossus > Anomaloglossus baeobatrachus. The sequence continues at coordinate 34,048,052 of NC_134360.1, read as the reverse complement.
TGGTGCAACTAAATACTAGTGATGTATAAGAGTGTTCTTTTGTTTGTTTATTTATTTTTCATGATTCCATAATTTTTTCCTCATAATTGAGTGATTCCATAATTTTTTCCTCATAATTGAGTGATTCCATAATTTTTCCCCGTTAGGTCTTGAAAAGTAACCATTACTGGCTAGCACATTATGTTTTCATGATAGTTTTTAGTGTTTCTTAAAGCCAGGAAGTTGGCATTTGATATCACTTTAGTTTTGTGCAGTCTGTGATCTGCTTTTTTCAAACAAAAGTAAACAACTGAATGAATATCCTCAGAGCCAAGTGAGTCCATAATTTTTGCCAGGGGTTGTATAAAAATAATATATTATATATATATATATATATATATATATTTATTATGACAACAATCTAAAGTTATTCTCCTTTTTAAAGGGGAAGTAAAAAAATCAAATATAAATTATGTTTATATTATAAATATATATATTTATTTATTATTTTATTTTTTTAAATGTTCCCTTTAAAACAGTGAATTTTTTTAGATCATTGTCATAAAATAAATATAGATATATTTTATGAGAACAATCTACTACAAAAAAAATCACCTATTTAAAAGGGGACATTAAAAAAAAAATAATCAGAAAAAAAATCATATATAATATGAATTTTTTGTAGGTCGTTGTTATATTTATATATATTATATACAATGAGTACATATTTCTTAAAGCAGTAAAGTGACTAAATAAACTGAAAGGAAAAATGAAAACATGGGAAAAAAAATTTCATACAAGATCACATGAAGGCATTAATCAGGGGCTGCATTTTAGCCTCCGTATTGCCACATGTCTTGGCCTAATTGTAAGTCTACCCCCATGATATTCCTATGATAATGTTACTTGGGGGTCAAAAAACCTGAATGGGAGGCTTGAATTATGCCTAAATGTGCTTTATGAAGATAACCCATATTTTAAAGGAAAAGCTCCATGCTGATCATCGTTGCTCAGTGGTGATCACTGATCAGTGGTGTACACTTTCACTGCAGCGGCCACTACAGGAGGCCAGAGGTATTACATGCCAGTCCTAAAAGTGAACGCCAACCAAGTAAACTTTGGGTGGTCTGGATCTGCAATGCTTTGGCATATAGAGGGAGGTCGTAGACATGGACCGTCTATGAGGCAACCAATCAGGTCAAAGCTTTTATTTTGGGAACTCAAGAGCTGGAATCTGATTGGTTGCTATACTCAACATCCTCCAATTGATAACAAGCGTAATAAATTCCACGGCGGGAGGCTAAATTATAATATAAAGAATAATGGAACTGTTATTCCCCATAGATTTCAGAAGCAAAAAAAAAAATAATTAAAAAAATCAATACCAGAGTGGGTCAGGCAATTTCTCTTTTTTCCATGTCACCATTGATTTTCATTGGGCGTTGGGGTATAAAGTGAACATTGTGGTGCTCGTCCTTCTAATATTGTAAGAGACGGACAGACAAGGGCACTGACTCCGAACCGTACTGTATCTATAAAATACAGGGTTGTCAGGAAGTGCTGAGATTAGTTTTTTTGTTACCCATAGCAACCAATCACAGCACAGCTTTCATTTCATTTTCTGTTCTTTCAAAAAGAAAGCTGCGTTGTGATTGGTTGCTATGGGTAACAAAGACAATTTTCATCTTTTTGGACAGTTTTATAAATCATCTGCCCCTTTATGTGGTAGCATAGACTAAATTATATTTGTCAAGTTAATCCCCCTTTTAACAGTATCAGAAGTTTGGCTGTAATCCTTATATCAAGGTTTGGACTTACTGGAGACGTATGTGAATATGGAAAGCATCCATTTCACATACCGGTGTCCAAATCATGAGCTTAGGCAGACCCAAAATACAATCATTTTTGGGAAAAAGAGAGAAGTATATAATTTATACCTTTACAACCAATTATCACAATGCATCTGCCATTTTGTGTCACCATGGTAACGGTTTGGAAAACAAGGCTAGTTCAGTCTGACCCTGCCGTCTTCCGTTTGCCCACGTGACTCTTTTTGCTCCTCGACCCGAATTTAAGAATTGAAAAGATGGCAGTCTGCTACCATGGAGACGCATGAGTCCGCATAGGAGCTGTAGATGCAAAATTGTTCTGGATGAAAAAAATTGGTTTAGGCCTCAAAAATGATAACGTGGAGGGGATAGTTGCATCAAATTGCAAAAAGAAATCCGGAAAATCATCAACTAAAGCTGGAAATTCTGTGGATGTCCTTGAGTTGGCGATTTCTGCGTTCACACATTCTGAGCGGATTATTTCATACATTATACAAGCGGATTAGCAGTGGTTTTGCTTCGTTACATAAGGTGTGACATGGAGCTCCTGAATAAGTACCCTCGGTTCTCGCGGTCGCTGGACGTCACTAGACGGCCCTTAATGGAGCAGAGTTTAATCATTAGACAGTCCAAGGCCGGAAAGACAAAGAGCTCTACAGCCCACGGCAATGATACCTTACGAAAGGCCAGATGTGAGAATCTACAGATGGAAACCTGCTGACAAATAGCCTTAAAATCAACACAGAGACCTTCAAGAGCTTAGGAGAGGTGTGGAGCAAGGACGGAACTTCAGGGCTTGGGGGTCAGATGGATCCAAGAACCCACACAAGGTCACCTGAGATCCAGTACAAGGATTCACAGAAGCGTTCATAGATATTTGGTGGCCAACTTAATGATGACTGGTCACATGGACCTTACTATGGGAATGAAACACTGGTAACCAAGGCCATAGCCCAAAAAAATTACCAACATGACCCCTCTTTTTGTGTTAAGTCAAGACGCTTGACTCGTAGGACTAAAGGGGGTGTTACACGCAGCGATATCGCTGGTGAAAGCACCAGCCCCCGTAATTTGTGCGTCACGGGCAAATCGCACAATATCATTAGGAGCCGTCACACGTACTTACCTGCCTAGCGACGTCACTGTTGCCGGCGATCCGCCTTTCTTTCACAGCGGCGTCACTAAGCGGCCGCCCAATAGATGTGGAGGGGCGGAGATGAGCGGGAAGTAACATCCCGCCCACCTCCTTCCTTCCGCATTGCCGGAAGCCGCAGGTAAGGTGTTGTTCGTCGTTCCCGAGGTGTCACACGTAGCAATGTGTGCTGCCTCGGGAACGACAAACAACCTGTGTGCTCAACAATAAACGATTTTTTGAAAAGGAACGACGTGTCAACGATGGACGATAAGGTGAGTATTTTCCATCGTTAACGGTCGCTCCTTGCTGTCACATGCAACAACGTTGCTAATGATGCCGGATGTGCGTCACGGAATCCGTGACCCCGGCGATATATCGTTAGATACGTCGTTGCGTGTGACGGGGCCTAAAGGCATCGTTACACGCTACGATTTATCTGACGATCTCTTAAACGATGTGACACACCCAGATCGTAGTTACGATTGCAGAGATAGCACATAGGTCGTTTATTAGCGGTCACACGTAACAATCTCACAAACGACGCAACATTGTTCAGAGATATATTGTTTGACCAAGGCGGTCGTGTGGATGTTGGCAGGGTGTCAAACGTTCCAATATGTCTGCTGCGTTCCAAACGACGAACAATATTTTGAAACTGAATGATGTGTCAACGATCAACGATTTTCATCCTATTTGCGATTGTTCAGAGTCGCTCATAGGGGTCACACACAACGATGTCGCTAACGATGCCGGATGTGCGTCACGGAATCCGTGACCCCAACGACATATTGTCAGATAAATCGTAGCGTGTAACACCGCCTTTAAGGAATGGTGTGACCCCCTCCAGCTGGTTTTCCATTGATGACCCTGAACACACAACCATGAAGAATGTAAAACTAGATCTTGGGGTAGGAGTCTGGCTAGTGAATGGACTTTTGGGGCATTTGCCTTAGGTGCAGTTTTCAGAGGAGGGCGCCAACAAGCCACTTTGCTAAACAAGAAATTTGAATGCAGGGTGAGGGCATAGCATTGAACCTTTTACATTGGAAAATACAGCTCTCCTCTCCTCTCTTCTGGCAAGATCATTACATTAAGAACCCCTCTAATATTATAAATTTAAAAGCATAAAACAATAGTATAAAAGCTCTACTATCTCCAGTTTATGAGTGTAAAACAGTAAATAGGATAGGAGTGGTGGGGAGGAGGGGTATGCAGCTGCAGCTCCTTCATGAGAATGAGTTTGTATGCTGGAAAGTGGTGCAGCTTTTTACAAAATTCCTGATGAGCAAATTTCGGAGAATACCGTGTTTCCCCAAAAATAAGAGACAGTCTTATATTATTTTTTGCCCCCCAAAAAAATGCTAGGGTTCATCTTGGTGGTAGGCTTTGGGGGAAACATGGGTTGGGGGTAAGTTTACCTCCAAGAGAATCATACTTCCTAGACCCCAGATATCGGCGTTGCTCCCAGATCCTCAGTGCGTGCTTCCTGCATGTCCTTGTCTTGGTTCCTCCCCAACTTCCAGCCGGCACGCACACATGCACGCAGCACAGTGATACCACACTGCTTCCGACAGATAGGGGGACATACGACGTTGAGGACCTGTGGTGGAGTGTATGGAGGACCTGTGGTGGAACGCACTGATGCGTTACACCACAGGTCCTTGATGCGTTCCACAGCATCCCAGCTCAACAAAGCAGTATGGTATCACTGGATGTGTGTGTGTGTACGCATGCACGCGTTCCTCCCCAAGTCCTTGTGTTCCACAGCGTCCCAGGTCACCGTAGCAGTATGGCATGACTGGATGTGTGTTTGTGTTCCACCGCAAGTCCTTGCGTTCCACAGCGTCCCAAGTCACTGTAGCAGTATTGTATCACTGGATGTGTGTGTGTGTGTGTGTGTGTGTGTGTGTGTGTGTGTGTGTCTTCCACCCCAGGACCTTGTGTTCCACAGCGTCCCAGGTCATCGGAGCAATATGGTATCACCGGTAGTGTGTCTTCCACCGCAGGACCTAGCGTTCCGGGCCAGTAAGTATGATTGAGGGTCTGTCTTTTTTCTTTTGGGGGCGTCTGCTTTCTATAATGAAGTGTCCTGCAGTATTCTTTAACTTTTTTAGCTGCATGGACACCTCATTATTGAACCGCAACTAGGGCTCATTTTTTAGGGTAGGGCTTATATTTAAGCCTTACTCCAAAATGGCAAACAAAATCCTGCTAGGGCTGATTTTCGAGGTAGGACCTATATTAAAGCCTAAAGGGGGCTTTACCGCTGCGACATCGCTAATGCTAATGCATTAGCGATGTTGCTGCGTGTGACACCGATGAGCGATTTTGCATCGTTGCAAAAACGTGCAAAATCGCTCATCGGTGACATGGGGGTCTATTCTCGATTATCGCTACTGCAGCAGTAACGATGTAGTTCGTCGCTCCTGCGGCAGCACACATCATTATGTGTGACGCCGCAGGAACGAGGAACCTCTCCTTACCTGCCTCACGGCCGCTATGAGGAAGGAAGGAGGTGGGCGGGATGTTCCGGCCACTCATCTCCGCCCCTCCGCTTCTATTGGGCGGCCGCTCAGTGACGTCGCTTTGACGAAGAAAGGAGGCGGTTCGCCGGTCACAGCGACGTCGCCGGGCAGGTAAGTATGTGTGACGGGTCTGCACGATGTTGTGCGGCACGGGCAGCGATTTGCCCGTGTCGCACAACAGATGGGGGCGGGTACCCACGCTAGCGATATCGGGACCGATATCGCAGCGTGTAAAGTAGCCTTTACTCCAAAAAGCTGGAAAATTCCTGCTGGTTCTTATTTTAGGGCTAGGACATATTTTCTATAATTTGTCATTATTGGCTAAAGCAACATATAAAGTTAATGGTTGAGAGCTCAACGATATGAAGGCTAGTCCTATATTTTACGACTATCGTAAAAGGTAACATTTGCTCTGTAAATTCTTAATTTTCACAAAAGTTATTTCATTGCTTTAGGCTTTTACCATCAGTGAAAAGAGTTCCCAATTCACCCCTAACAATCGCACTATAGAACGCAGATCTCCATTGAGGTCAAGTGTTTACAAGCGTCACTTGGGGTCCGATTTCTCGTATAACCGGCAGTCACTTCCTCTCGTAGTTTAGAATAAGTGTCCTAGCCGGATTCTACAAATAAATTTTTCCTTTTTCTTTAGCAGTCGTATTAGCCAGTATTAGTCCTTTAACCGTCCCCTTCTCCAACTACATTTATTTTTGGAAAAGTTTGGTGACAACTAATATGGCTGACTTGACATCCAGAATTCCCCGAAACTTTCCAGGACTCTTGAAAGACTTAGCTGCTTAATTTTGGATTAATAAAGGAAAACCCTGGCAAAAACCCTGGTCGGGTCTTCATAAAATGAAATACCCCCCCCAAATCTCCCTTGATTTGCTTTTTCTCCTGTTCTGCAATGTAGACCGGAACTCACACATTCAGCATGAGCGATAATTCACAAGACCCCAGGCAAAGGAGGGGGTTTAATGGTGCCCAAATATTGACATGACACTGGCAGTGATGTGTGAAATGAGACTTGGGAGCTAAAAGTAGCTTGTGCAAGCAAAGAGCGAGGACTGCACCTTTCCTGCCGACGTAGCTGTTCATTTCCTGGGAACCTACAAATCCATGGCACGGCCGAAACGGTCATAAATCTATAAGAACCTAATATGGATGCAAGAACAAAAGGATCATTCCAGAAGAGCAAAACCTGTACAAACCCACCAGGGGTGCAAGATCTATCAAATCCTCAGAGGGGAGAGAACTACACCGGGGATGCAAAAAGGGAATATGCCTAACCATTCATGACTACCTGCTTAAAGGGAACCTGTCAGGTCCTGTATGCACCCAGAACCACAAGCAGTTCTGGGTGCATATTGCTAATCCTGGCCTGGCAGTCCTAGCCTAGAGTAGCACAGATAAAAGGGATCTTTAGAAAAAGTATTTCCAAAGATAATTTAGGATATGCTAATGAGGCCAGGGACTAGTCACAAGGGCGTTCGTTCCCTTGGCTAGTCGGCCCCCTTACCCTCTTAAAATGCTAATGAATGCGCAGTGTCAGAGGTATGGTCGCTCTCACCTCTCTGCTGCCACCACTGGTTTTCGGCTTAGTGCGCACAATCAGAACATCCCTGGACTTCTGGTCGTGCGCACTACACCAGTTTGAAGCTCGGACGCATACACCCGGCTTCATAGTACGCATGATTGGAAGTCCGGAACTTCTGATCATGCGTACTGAGCCGAAATTCAGCATCCGGCGAGGCAGCAGCAGCAGAGAGGTGAGATCGACCATGCTTCTGACGCTGCACATTCATTAGTATGTTATCACACCCACAGGGGCGTGCTTACATGCTAAGGGGGCCAACTAGCCAAGGAAAGTAACGCCAACTAGTCCCCTCGCTCATGAGCATATCATAAAGGATCTTTAGAAATTCTTTTTCTAAAGATCCCTTTATCTATGCTAGTGTATACAGGGACAGTTAGGCAGGGATTAGCAATATGCACCCAGAACTGCTCTTGATTCTGTGTGCATATTGGACCTGACAGGCTCCCTTTAAATCTATGAATCTGTTTTTTTTTCCAGTTAAGCCTGTTATGGCCACTTTACAGACATTGTCAGATTAAAATCCTCAAGCCACATGGCTGCCTATGAAACTCCGAACAAATCGACAAAGAGTATATAAAAATATATATATATGTCTAGGTTCTGCAGTCCGCTTGAACAATACAATCGCTACTTTTCCTCCAAGGCTTTGTGCGCACGCTGCAGACATTTTCTGCATGAAATCTGCACCTTTTGGCAGAAAATGGCACCAAAAATACGCATGCATTTCGGCGCGTTTTGATGAATTTTTGTGCCATTCAGGGTTTTCTTTAAGAAGTCAATTGGTGGTAGTGCTAAAAAAATGCAGGAAAAAAACGCTCCAGTAATTTTCAGATTATTTTCTGCACCAATCTTGCTCATTGACTTGCTGGCATAAAGATAGTCTTGCAGATTTGGGCCACAATCTGCACCAAAAAAACGCACCTTCATACGCAATTCGTATTGCTCCAAGAGCACGTCCTACTCTCAAATTCCAACAGAGCCACCAAAATACTAAAAATTAAACAAAGATATGCCGAAAGATTGGTTTTGATTAGAGTTGAGCAAGAAGCTAACTATTCGTACTCGCTATACTCATAACGAGTACTGTCTAATACTCGCGTATTCGTTCCAAATAGTGTGTGCAATGCAAGTCACTGGGGAAAAAAAATTGCAAAGTAACAAGTAACCCCAATTCCGTGAGAGTAGCGAATAGTACGGAATTCCGGTTACTCGTTACATTCCGGTTACTCGTTACATTGCGAGTATTCCCCATTGACTTGCATTCCACATGCTATTTGGAACGAATGCGCGAATATTAAACAGTACTCGTTATGAGTAGAGGGAGTGCGAATGTGACGCCCTGGCCTATCAGGTCGTCACAGGGTATTGTGCAATCTGCCCTTCTGCACAGTATCCACCCTCCTTGGTTACGGATCCTGGTCCTTTGGTGTTGCTAACAGGTTAGCCAATCAAAATCCTAGGAACCCTGTCCACTTTAACCTACCAGACACACCATTGGGGGGCCTGAAGGGAATAGGGCCGACCCCATGGGGGGGGGTCGGTGAGGGGAAAGTGAGGAAAGTGACAGTTGAGCAGAGTCGAGTGGAGACAGTGGAGTTGAGCAGAGGAGAAGTGACTCTCCGAGAGGGAGAGGTCACGGAGGAGAGCTCCTGTGTACTAGGTGGAAGACGTTGATGTGGGCCTGGTAGGAGCTGGAACCCCGGTCGCAAAAGACAGTGTCAAGGGGCACGGACTGCCGAGGAGGGCGGTCGGCGGCCTTGAGCTATCGTCGGGCAGGGGCCAGGGCACGACGGAGTACGTGGACTCCAGGCCGGAAAGTAGCTTCACGTGTTCCGGTAATTTACCCGACGGAGGTGAAGACTTCAAGTGTCATCCCCAACCCGCTCCAAAAATCGGGGTACTAGCACACCGATGGGATAGGACTTTCCCACTACAGTCCAAAGAAATTCTACGCGTGAACCCTGAGAGCAAGCTCACTCCGTTAGCCATACGGGTGAGCGGGATCCGAAGAGTTTTATACCCACGGGTCCAACAGAGTCGAAGGTGCCAAGGACAGGGCCACAGGCTAACAGCAAGACCAAGGGCACGGATCCAGGCGTGCTCCCTACAGGCTACAGTGGTGCTCAGAATTCTGGTTTACAAGCTGTTGGTGTAGTTATTCCGGGACTGAGTGAGTACATTGAAAACCCCTGTTCCTATCCCCAACGGCACCCAAATACCATCCTCTCCTCAACGGGCCCCGGGACACAAACCCCCTACCCACAAAGGGGTTAAACATCAGGCTGCCACACCATCGTCACCGGGCTCCCCAACAGCAGCGGTGGTCCCTCACATTACCACGCACCGTGGGTGGCGTCACGAACGTTCCAAAAACCCTCCCTTTACATATCCCCCCTTTTTAATAGAGTGGTCGCGCGACCCCCGGGTCCGGAGACCCCTCAAGCCACCGCGGATCCGGATCCGAGCAGCGGCCCGGCTGCTGGCACGGGGGCGGTACACGAATAGTTAGATACTCGCTCAACACTATTTTTGATATCTACTTAGAACATCACAAGAACGCATTACCTTTTATAAGCGATGATTTTATTAATGGAGTAAGGTGCTTCCACCCTCCACTGGGGCAAAACTCTTCTTCTGGTGCCATTTACGCTCTAAATAGAAGATAGAATACAGCGGCTATGTGCCATGGTCTTCCTCATGCAATAAATATGTTGTAGCGTTACGCGAAGTAAGAAGAGGACTCAAGATGACCACCTAAATGTGATCTGCTCACCTAACGTGACCGTGGAAAGACCACCTGGAGTCATTGCCCGACCCTACTGTAGTATACTTCAAGGGACCCATCGTGGAGCCAGCTCCATGTAGCCAAAACAACATGAGAGGCCCCTTGAAGAGAGCATACCGCCATAACATTATAGATGGGGCACCTGTTTAAAGACTCAGCTGTGCTCCAGGTTAATTGCGGGAAGGAATGTGACCTTCATCTGAAGAGAAGTGCTGGGCATAGTTTGGATTCTTAACAAGAAAATGGACACCCGGGGTTTGTTTTAGCAGAGCTGCTCACCATGACTTATGACTTGTGTGCGCATAAAATGATCATTAGTCAAGCCGAGGAGGAAAGTCGTAGGACAGACGCTCTACAAATGGCTGGTGGCCCGTCCTAAGGTCGAAGGTCTGCGAAACACTAAATCATTGCTCTTTGGGAAGATGTGATATAAGTAGAAATTAATAGAAAGGAAAAAGCAAGTTTGTGTTGGTCTTATCAAATTTAGAGCATGTGATGGAGGTATTGTGTGACATGGACAAGTCCTTTAAAGGGAACCTGTCACCAGATTTGGCCCCTATAAGCTGCGGCCACCACCAGTGGGCTCTTATATACACACTAGAAGGTGGCACGATTCTAAGGTATCGGGTAGTCTAGGGTGTGTATGTAGGTTTGCAGAGTGAATAATAAGGTAATGAATGGGCTCGGTAATTTAGTATTCTTATAATTGTTTATTGGTTTTAAAATGACAAACAACAGAAGGAACAGTTGTAATAGATGAGTCTAATGTTTAATGATGTCCACAGCTTGTAATGAAAGAAGGCCATGAGCAGTGTAAAGTTAAGTATAAATATGCTGCTGCTGTGATGTGCCCCCATGCGGATATGTGCCCCCATCGTGGTGCCGCCACCGTCCTGACATGTGCCCCCATCCTGTGGGGTAATATGTGCGGGGCGGTATACTACCCAGAATGGGGGAGAGAAAAGAGGAAAGAATAAGAGAAGGAAGAAATATGTGGAAATGATGTTCAATTTACTTTCCTGTATCTATGTGCTTTTCTCTCTTATATGTGTGATCCCATTCATATCCATGTATTATTTTTGTGGAACTGTATACTCCCCTTACTATCTCCATGGTGTACCTCCTTGCCCCCTTGGTGTATTACGTCCCTGTGGTCCGCCCTAATGTATAACCTTAAATATTTATTGGGGGGTTTGACTTGGACCACTCACTATGCTCTGACCAGCGTATTTAGGTCCGCCCCGTTATCTCAGACTGATGCCCTGGTGCGGCCCAATAGTGACGTTGCTTGCGCCATGTTTGATATGGTCCTGTGAAGCTGGGGACGCCCACTTCCTTGCCCATACCTGGGAGGTCCGCGGCGCGCGCCTCCCGTCTCTCTCCATTCCGCCCGCACTGAGGATTTCTCCAGCGGTGAGGGGTGACATCACGTTAGAGTCACTTCCGCTGGTGAGACCCGGAAGTGGTGGGCGGATGGATGTTACGAGCCGGGACGCGCGCGGCGCAGGTGGTGACAATCTCTGCTATTCATTATAGGGGTATTTATAGACCCATGCAGCGATACTCTGGCCACACACTGCCCCCCGAAGAAGCTAACGCAGCGAAACGCGTTGGGGCTCCCTTCTCCTGCACTGGAACCCTGCCTGGGCATTTGCCCAGCATTATTGCACTTTTTTTCTGATGGGTAAGTGGCAATATACTTATGCAATTACAATGAACTGAATTTCTAATTGCCCTCCCAGTGATTTGTATTCATAATGGCAGGGGCCCATAGTTGGGAATGCTTTCTGGAATCATCTTTCCTGCACTTATGCACCTTTTTCATTAAATTATAATGTTGTCTCCTTGTTGTTACAATCTTGGAATAAATTTATTACTCTTATTACAAGGAGTCTCCATATTTATTCTAGGTATGATGTATGGCCCTTTAATGCTCCTATTTTGTCTTTTGCTTAATATGTGCGGGGCGCGGGGGGTGGAGCCGAGCGGGGCCATGGCGCTGAGGATGTCAGTGCTGGGGACTGCATGGCTGGGGACAGGGGACTATTCGTGTGTGTGTGTTCAGTGTATACATGCAAAGGGCGGAGGCGAGCGGTGGGCATGTGTCGGCTGGGTTCCCGGGGGTGTGTGCAGCACTCACCGGGGAGTCGGGGCTCCATGTGGGTGTGGGGAAAAATGTTGGGCATCGTCCTGTCTGCCCGTAGTTCGGGCTGTTCAGTTAGCTGTCCCGTTGGTCGCAGGCTCTTTAGCGCGTGCGGTGTGGCGACGGTTGTCACTGTAATGGCGTAATTTTGGAGCAAGACAGACAGACAGAATAAAGGGGGCTCTACACGCTACGACATCGCTAATGCGAACTCGTTGGGGTCACGGAATTGGTGACGCACATCCGGCCGCTGTAGCGATGCCGTTGCATGTGACACCGATGAGCAATTTTGCATCGTTGCAAAAACGTGCAAAATCGCTCATCGGGGACATGGGGGTCCATTCTCAAAAATCGTTACTGCAGCAGTAACGAGGTTGTTCCTCGTTCCTACGGCAGCACACATCGCTCCATGTGACACCGCAGGAACGAGGAAGCTCTCCTTACCTGCCTCCCGGCCGCTATGCGGAAGGAAGGAGGTGGGCGGGATGTTCGTCCCGCTCATCTCCGCCCCTCCGCTTCTATTGGGCGGCCGCTCAGTGACGTCGCTGTGACGCCGCACGGACCGCCCCCTTAGAAAGGAGGCGGTTCGCTGGTCACAGCGACGTCGCCGGGCAGGTAAGTACGTGTGACGGGTCTGGGCGATGTTGTGCGGCACTGGCAGCGATTTGCCCGTGTCGCGCAACAGATGGGGGTGGGTACCCACACTAGCGATATCGGGACCGATATCGCAGTGTGTAAAGCCCGCTTAAGGCAATTATATATATATATTTTAGAATACAATATATAAAAGCCCACGCCGCTCTGTAAAACGTAAAAGAACGCTTATTATACTCACCTACAGTCATATGAAAAAGTTTGGGCACCCCTTTTAATGTTAACCTTTTTTCTTTATAACAATTTGGGTTTTTGCTATTTCAGTTTCATATATCTAATAACTGATGGACTGAGTAATATTTCTGGATTGAAATGAGGTTTATTGTACTAACAGAAAATGTGCAATCCGCATTTAAACAAAATTTGACCAGTGCAAAAGTATGGGCACCCTTATCAATTTCTTGATTTGAACACTCCTAACTACTTTTTACTGACTTACTAAAGCACTAAATTGGTTTTGTAACCTCATTGAGCTTTGCACTTCATAGGCAGGTGTATCCAATCATGAGAAAAGGTATTTAAGGTGGCCACTTGCAAGTTGTTCTCCTATTTGAATCTCCTATGAAGAGTGGCATCATGGGCTCCTCAAAACAACTCTCAAATGATCTGAAAACAAAGATTATTCAGCATAGTTGTTCAGGGGAAGGTACAAAAAGTTGTCTCAGAGAATTAAACTGTCAGTTTCCACTGTGAGGAACATAGTAAGGAAATGGAAGAACACAGGTACAGTTCTGGTTAAGCCCAGAAGTGGCAGGCCAAGAAAAATATCAGAAAGGCAGAGAAGAAGAATGGTGAGAACAGTCAAGGACAATCTACAGAACACCTCCAAAGACCTGCAGCATCATCTTGCTGCAGATGGTGTCAAAGTGCATCGGTCAACAATACAGCGCACGTTGCACATGGAGAAGCTGTATGGGAGAGTGATGCGAAAGAAGCCCTTTCTGCAAGCACGCCACAAACAGAGTCGCCTGAGGTATGCAAAAACACATTTGGACAAGCCAGTTACATTTTGGAAGAAGGTCCTGTGGACTGATGAAACAAAGATTGAGTTGTTTGGTCATACAAAAAGGCGTTATGCATGGAGGCAAAAAAACACGGCATTCCAAGAAAAGCACTTGCTACCCACAGTAAAATTTGGTGGAGGTTCCATCATGCTTTGGGGCTGTGTGGCCAAAGCCGGCACCGCGGGAATCTTGTTAAAGTTGAGGGTCGAATGAATTCAACTCAGTATCAGCAGATTCCTGACAATAATGTGCAAGAATCAGTGACGAAGTTGAACTTTCGCAGGGGATGGATATTTCAGCAAGACAATGATCCAAAACACCGCTCCAAATCTACTCAGGCATTCATGCAGAGGAACAATTACAATGTTCTGGAATGGCCATCCCAGTCCCCAGACCTGAATATCATTGAACATCTGTGGGATGGTTTGAAGCGGCTGTCCATGCTCGGCGACCATCAAACTTAACTGAACTGGAATTGTTTTGTAAACAGGAATGGTCAAATCTACCTTCATCCAGGATCCAGGAACTCATTAAAAGCTACAGGAAGCGACTAGAGGCTGTGATTTTTGCAAAAGGAGGATCTACAAAATATTGCCACTTTTATGTTGAGGTGCCCATACTTTTGCACCGGTCAAATTTTGTTTAAATGCGGATTGCACATTTTCTGTTAGTACAATAAACCTCATTTCAATCCAGAAATATTACTCAGTCCATCAGTTATTAGATATATGAAACTGAAATAGCAAAAACCCAAATTGTTATAAAGAAAAAAGGTTAACATTAATAGGGGTGCCCAAACTTTTTCATATGACTGTATTAGGCGGTCCAGTCTGATGTGCGTCGCTGATTTCTGGTCCGGTGCCTCCTCTCTGCAGCAATCGCAGCCTTCCTTCTACGCAGCCCACTATGGATGACGTGTCCTATGTACAGTTGAGTGGACCACCAATAATTCGGGTCCGGTGGATTAGCGGCGGGTTGACAAAGAAGTCCGGATCTGATCCGGACCCATATATGTAAATGGGGAGCGGAATCCGGGAAAAGAGAGAGAGGAGAGAGAAGAAGAGGAGAGGAGAAGAGGAGAGGAGGAGAGTAGAGGAGAAGAGGAGAGGAGAAGAGGAGAGGAGAAGAGGAGAGGAGAAGAGGAGAGGAGAAGAGGAGAGGAGAAGAGGAGAGGAGAAGAGGAGAGGAGAAGAGAGAGAAAAATAAATAAATATATAAATAATAAAAAAAGAATTTGGCGAATCTGGATCGGGCACCCGGAATCCCGTGTATGGGTCGGACTCGGATCTGCCGCTCAAACCGCGCGATTCTGGATTTTGCCGGTCCGGGTCCGCTCAATACTAGTCCTATGTCATCCACACAGAGGCCTCCATTACACTCCTGCGCATGCGCACTGTGATCTGCCCTCAGCTGATGGCTTTTCTCCTGTAAGAACAAGAGCTCAGACATATTGCAATCCAACATGCCTTATCCTGACTCTCCCCCTAATGGCGGATATTGGAGGAAACCTTCAAACACAATAGATGGTTTGGTCAATATTTATCAAATGTGCATGGGCACCTATAGACTACAGTAGAGTGGGTGTCGACTGCAGTAAAACTTAAATGGCAGCTATACTAGTTAGCCATTTTTTATGGTTCCCAAAAAAACAAAACTGGATAAGTGGACATTTGGGGGATCAAAGGTTGAGGTCAGCCCCTGAGGAAGCCTAATGGAATCTATACCTCTAATAAGTGACATGGTAAGTTCGGGGGGGCCAGTTACCAATTTTGCACTATGGCCCAGAACCATCAAGTGACAGCTCTGGTTAAGGGAATCTGTCACCAGGTTTTTCCCACCTAATCTGAGAGCAGCATAACATAGGGGCAGAGATCCTGATTCCAGCGATGTGTCACTTACTGGTCTGCTTAATGTAGTTTTGATAAAATCATTGATAAATCCGCAGGAGATCATCATTGCAGGACTACTTAGTGTGCTGCCAGGTAGTCCAGCATATTCATGAGCTCTGTATAACTGCTAGATCTGCAGCAGAGAAAACACTGATTTTATCAAAATGACAGCAAACAGCCCAGTAAGGCTAGGTTGACACTTCCGTTGTTTTAAATCCGTCAGGTCCATCAGCAACGGATCAGTTGTTTTTTTAGTTGTCAACTGATGCAACGGATGTGTTTTTCACAGGATTCCTTTCACAGGAATCCTGTGAAAAACGGATCAGTTGCGTCCGTTACATCCGCTGTGCGTCCGTTTTTTGCCGGATCAGTCATGATCCGTTTGTGTTTGGGACAGCCCAGTGGGTGTGCCAAACATGCTGGGCATGCTCAGTAGAGCATGACGGAATCCAGCGCTGGATTCCGTCGTAAGACGGATTACGACGGAATCCAGCACCATAGACATCCATTACAAGCTTGACGGACTGCGGCGGATTCCTGTGCGGTGTGTCAATTTTGACGACCAGAAAAACGTTACATTCTGCGTTGCTCCCGCCCGGCGGTCAGTCAAAAAACGACTCACCACGATGCAGCGGATGCAACGCAAGGTCATCAGTCGCAATCCGTTACTAATAGAAGTCTATGGGGAAAAACAGGATACCGTAATTCCTCAAGGCGACGGATTGTGACTGATGCAAAACAACGGAAGTGTGAACCTAGCCTAAGTGACACATCACTGGAATCAGGGTCTCTGTCTCTACATTAGGCTGTTCTCAGATTGGGGAGCAAAAATCTGATGACAGATTCCCTTTAAGGAATGATTTTATTTCAACATATATATCATACATACGGTAATAAATTGGAAAAGATTTTTTAAAAGGCACACGCTGGATAATACGGATAGACTTTCCACATTTGCAAAAGTGTCATTGGGGCGGAGCTTAGGGATACAACTCCTGTATCAGGCTCCGCCCCCGTAGACCACAATATATAGATCTGATGTAATCAAAGTAAGAAATCCACTCTCTCCACAGCATGGAAAAGGTTTTTGTCTGTGCATTCACCATTGATCTCAGTGGAGACCACAACATCAATACAAGTCTACGTAAAGTTCAGAACCGCACATAAAATATGCATAGTGGATTGTTCCAGCTTATGTGCATACTGGAAGGCGACATGCAATATCCATGTGAACTAATTGCCGAGCAGCCATGCAGAAGTAATGTGGCTGTTTGGATTCACATGACTGGTCTGGTAACTCTGCGTACAGGGGACAGACTCGCCCCCACTACGGTGCCATGTGAACAACTGCTGCACACCGCCATATACATCTACACTAACACGGGAGGGGGCCAGAGCTCGGCCCTTTATCATTATACATTACTTCTACATGCAAAAAAGTTACAGAAACAAAACTTACAAAAACGTTTAATCACATAGCAGGTCAAGGACAAAAGTAGCCAAGAGTACAAACTAGCCAAATCTACTGCATATAGTACCGTTATACACTGTCTTCTACCTATTCTTGTATTCTCTCAACCAATTCAGATTGGGGAACAGCTGACTCATTGTGGGAGAATGAGGGGGAAGTTTAGAACCCCCCCCCCCTTTCATAATTACTACTTTCTCTCAGCTGCTTTCACACTACGTTTTTCTAACATGCGTCATGAACGTTTTTTTGCTGTAAAAGCGGATCCTGCTTTTACAGCAAAAAAAACGCATGTGTTATTTTGGAGGATCCTGTCACTTTAAGTTTATGGGCGGGCATTGGAGTCATGTGATCGGCAGTCAGTGGAACTGAACGTGATAGACTGGGAGCCGGCATCTAACAGCTGCGGAGGCTCGTAACCAAGGTAAACATCGGGTAACTTGCTTGGATACCCGATATTTACCTTGGTTACGAGCATCCGCAGCTGCTAGGAGCCGGGCTGCCTGCTCCCTGCACACATAACCAAGGTAAACATCGGGTAACTAAGAATATCAAACCTGATATTTACCTTGGTTACGAGTGTCCGCAGCTCTCAGGCGGGGGAGAGAGAGGGGAGGGGGGAGAGAGAGGGAGGGGGAGAGGGGGAGAGGGGGAGAGGGGGAGAGGGGGAAGAGAGGGAGGGGGAAGAGAGGGAGGGGGAAGAGAGGGAGGGGGAAGAGAGGGAGGGGGAAGAGAGGGAGGGGGAAGAGAGGGAGGGGGAGACAGAGGGAGGGGAAGAGAGGGAGGTGGAGACAGAGGGAGGGGGAGAGAGGGACTGATCACGCCAGGCTGGTTTCTGGGCATGCTCAGTAGAGCAAGCAGGATCCTGTCTATCAGCATGCCAGCGTTCACATGCGTTTGCGTGCTGTTTAGTCAGGATCCAGCAATTTGCAGTATTTGGACGCAGCTCAAAAACGCTACAAGTAGCGTTTTTGAAAAATGTTAAAAAACTGCAAGTCGCTGGATCCTCACTATAACGCATGTTGAAGCGAGTCCATTGCAAATGCATTGAAATGAAAACACATTTGCACTGGATCCGTTTTTCGTTTAAAAAAACGTTCAGGACGCATATTAAAAAACCGTAGTGTGAAAGCCGCCTTATAGAGTAATGACCGAAAGTGTTCACACCCTTAAAATTGTTCCAGAAAATGAAGTATTTCTCCCAGAATTTATTTATTAGGCACATTATAGTCATAACAGATCATGGCATCATCAGAATGCAATATATATCACAATATTCTTTATATCCCCCCTCAACTTAATATTTGGTTGCGCCCTTTGAAATAAATACCTGCAATCAGTCGCTTCCTATACCCGTCCACAAGCTTCTTCCTCCTCTCACCTGGAGTTTTGGCCTTTGCTTTATAATCTCCTCCAGGTCTCACATATTTGAAGGCGTCTTCTCTTCTCTGCTCCCAAAAGCAATTTTCAGATCTCTCCACAGGTGTCAATGGGATTTAGATCCAGACTCATTGCGTCCACTTCAGAACTCTCCATTGCTTTGTTTCCATCCTTTTCTAGGGGCTTCTTGAAGTGTTTGGTGCCAATGTCCTGCTGGAAGACCCATGACCTAGGACGGAAACCCTGAATCTGACACTGGCCACTACTTTGTGACCCAAAGTCCTTTGGTGATCTTCAGATTTCATGATGTCTTGAACACAGTCAGAGCCCCCAGTGCCAGAGGCAGCAAAACAACCATAAAAAAATCTCTGACCCCCACCATGTGTGACTGTAGGTGCAGTGCTCTTTTCTTTGTAGGCCTCATCCATTTTCAGTAAACAGTAGAACGATGTACTTTACCAAAAAGCTCTATTTTGGTCTCATCTGTCCACAAGACACTTTTCCAGAAGGATTTTGGCTACTCATGTAGATTTTGGTAAACTGCAGTTTAGCTTTTTATGTCTCTGTGTCAGCAGTGGGGTCCTCCTGGGTTTCCTCCATAGTGTTTCACTTCATTCAGATGTGGACGGATAGTTCGCACTGACACTGATGCCCCCTGAGCTGGCAGGACAGCTGGAATTTCTTTAGAACTTGATTGAGGCTTATCCACTGTCCAGGCAATCCACGTTACAACCTTTCATCAACTTTTCTCTGCCATCCACATGCAGGGAGATTACTACAGTGCCATGGGTTGTAAACTTCTTGATTAAGGTGTGCGCTGTGGACAAAGGAACATCAAGATCTCTGGAGATGGACTTGTAACCTTGAGATTGTTGATATTTTTTCATCAATTTTGGTTCTCAAGTCCTCAGACAGTTCTCTTCTCCTCTTTCTGTTCTGCATACTTAGTGTGATACACAATGCAAAGATTGAGTCAACGTCTCCCCTTTTTATCTGGTTTCAGGTGTTATTTTCATATTGCCCACACCTGTTACTTGCCACAGGTGATTTTGAATGAGCATCACGTGCTTGAAAAAGGTTGTTTACCCACAATTTTAGAAAGGTGACAACAATTCTTTATGGCCCATTTTTGGGGTTGTGTGTGAAATTCTGTCCAAATTGCTATTTTTCCTCCTTTTTTTGTGTTGTTCCAACACACACACACAATATATTAACATGTGTATAACAAAACATGTGTAATTGCAATAATTTTCTGGGATAAATACTGCATTTTCTAAACAATTTGAAGGATTCCAACACTTTCGTCCATGACTGATTATCAGCATCCAGTTATATATCACTTCTGCATTATTTTAGCTGCAAACTTTAGGTTTTTGTATCTTAAAGAGGTTGTCCACCGTAGATTGTAAGCTCTTATGAGCAGGGTTGTCTTTATTTTTGACCTAATTATTCTATCTTCTATACTTGTTTGTTTATGAACCTCTGAATTGTAAAGCTCTGCGGTATATGTTGGCACTATAGAAATAAAGATTAATATTAATTTTACATTGATGGCCTAACCTTAGGATAGGTCATCAATGTCTGATCGAATGGGGTCCGACACCTCGCACCGCCGCCGATCAGCTGTTCTGTCCCGGAGGCGGCAGCAGGAAATGCTCAGTTCTGGAGCTGCTCTGTCTTCTGATCCGACACCCCGCAACGCCGCCGATCATCTGTTCTCTGTCCCGGAGGCGGCAGCAGGCAGCCGGAAACGCTCAGTTCTGGAGCTATTCAGTCTTCTGATCCGACACCCCACACCACCGCCGATCGGCTGTTCTCTGTCCCGGAGGCGGCAGCAGGCAGCCGGAAACGCTCAGTTCTGGAGCTATTCAGTCTTCTGATCCGACACCCCACACCACCGCCGATCGGCTGTTCTGTGTCCCGGAGGCGGCAGCAGGCAGCCAGAAACGCTCAGTTCTGGAGCTACTCCGTCTTCTGATCAGACACCCTGTAATGCCGCCAATCAGGTGTTCTTGGTCCCGCTGGCGGCAGCAAGAGATGCTCTGTTCTGGAGCTGCTCCGTCTTCTGATAGTGGCTGTGGCCGGGTACAACACATCCACCTCCCGTTCAAATCAATAGAAGGCGGATGTGCAGTATCTGGCCACGGCCACTATCAGAAGACGGAGCAGCGCCGGAACTGAGCATTTCCTGCTGTGCCGCCAGCGGGACCAAGAGCACCTGATCAGCAGAGGTGTGGGGTGTCGGATCAGAAGACGGAGCAGCTCCAGATCTGAGCATTTCCGGGTGCCTGCTGCCACCTCCGGGACAGAGAATAGCTGATCGGCGGGGGGGTGAGGTGTCGGATCAGAAGAAGGAGAATCTCCAGAACTGAGCATTTCCGGCTGCCTCCAGGATAGAGAACAGCTGATCAGCAGAGGTGCGGAGTATCGGATCAGAAGACTGAGCCGACAGAAGACGGATCATCTCCAGAACTGAGCATTTCCGGGTGCCTGCTGCCGCCTCCGGGACAGAGAACAGCTGATCTGCGGGAGTGCGAGGTGTCGGACCCCGGCCGATCAGACATTGATGACCTATCCTAAGGATACACTATCAGTGTTAAATTAGTGGACAACCCCTTTAAATAAACCAGACCTTGTTTGTTTTTGCAGAGTGTAAAGTTAGTAAACAAAAAAAGAAATATTCTATCATATATACATGAAGACCTGTTAAATTCTGATACAATTGCCACAAATTTATAAACCAAACTTGTGGCACGTCAGACTTTTTTTTACTCCGCGTGATGACTTCTTTGCATACATGCCAATATTTGGAGCAAAAAATGTCGCACTTTATAATTTTGTAGCATTTTACAACACAAAGTTTTTCTAGTTCATTTATCATGACAGGTCCACATTTACAACAGTGTATGCCAGTTTTTGGCAAATCACGCCACGTATCTCCCCTTTACATTCGCCAGTTTTAGTAACTGTAGGCCACGGGCACGTGCCACGTTATCCATTCCTCGGCAGAATTCTTCAGCATATTGTTTAATAAATCACCTGGGATACATTTGTCTTACATGGTATTAATCCATCGTCCGCCATAAGGGACGACAGCTCCATCTTCAGCGGGTGCCAGTTATGACAAGCTGCGCCAGGTACTGCTGGAAATAATAAAAACTAATAAAAACACATGGGCAAGCTATATTTTCCAGTTCAGTGCCACATCCAGGACTGTGGCTCCCCAGCCTTTCCCCCATGGAGCTGTGGCAGATAAGGTATTCAGACAGCAGCTGTTCCTGAATAGATGATAAGCGGGTCCGGCCCCCTCCCCCAATCCCAGCTCATTCACCACCCCACAACAATGGGAACAAAGGAATCTCCTGCCTCCTTCTCCAACCTACCATGATGGAGCATCTTTTTTTAATGCAGACCGCCACTAGCACAACTCATAGACTGGCATCTAGAAAAGCCACGTGGTTTGCACGAAAGGGTACCCTAGTGTTACTGTGCCTGGCAATACCCCGTTAACTAGCCACAGTGCCTTATTAACCCCTTAGATACCTTGAAAGTGCATTCAAATGTCTACACTCAACCCCTACCATGACCTTCAGCTTAGTAGACAATGCTCATCACAAATGCCGAGCCCCAGCTGAGAACATGGAATAGTAATGCGGGAAATAAGGGGAAGGGGGGGTGCATTTGTCCTACAAGAAGATGTCATAGGGATGACACAATGGGACATTCCAGAAGAGGAGGCACCACCAAAAAAAGACTTTGGGGGTCTGCCTGTCCTCCATTTCTTAACTCTTTCTATCCCACTAGTTACATAGGTTGAAAAAAGACCTAGGTCAATCTAAGTCGTTTATAATAATAATATTTATTCATTTATATAGCGCTATTAATTCTATAGTACTTTACATACATTAGCAACACTGTCCCCATTGGGGCTCACAATCTAAGGTCCCTATCTGTATGTTTTTGGAGTGTGGGAGGAAACCAGAGAACCCGGAGGAAACCCACGCAAACACGGGGAGAACATACAAACTCCTTACAGAAGGTGTCCTTGGTGGGACTAGAACCCAGGACCCTAGCGCTGCAAGACTGCAGTGTTAACCACTGAGCCACCACAAGACTGCAGTGCTAACCCCTGAGCCACCACAAGACTGCAGTGCTAACCCCTGAGCCACCACAAGACTGCAGTGCTAACCCCTGAGCCACCACAAGATTGCAGTGCTAACCCCTGAGCCACCACAAGATTGCAGTGCTAACCACTGAGCCACCGTGCCGCCCTATAACCAACAATGTTGTGTACTGAGGGAATCATCCAGCCCTGATATAAAAGCTGTTATAGTGTCTGCCATTACTACCTCGTGTGGTCGGCATTCCAGTCTGACTGCTCTAACTGTAAAGAACCCTTTCCTATTTAGCTGCCGAAATCGCTTTTCTTCCACTCGCAGTGAGTGCCCCCTGGTCCTTAGTACTGTCTTTGGAAGGAATAAGTCATGTGCCAGTCCTTTATATTGACGACTAGTTTCCTTAAGGCCCTGTCACACACAGAGATAAATCTGCGGCAGATCTGTGGTTGCAGTGAAATTGTGGACAATCAGTGGCAGGTTTGTGGCTGTGAACAAATGGAACAATATGTCCATGATTTCACTGCAACCACAGATCTGCCAAAGATTTATCTCTGTGTATGACGGGGCCTTTA
>NC_134360.1:33752474-34019974 GCF_048569485.1 Anomaloglossus baeobatrachus | reverse complement strand
TTTTCCAGCGTTCTTCTGCTCGGGGGCCTGGTTGGGACAGACCTGTGAGAGAGTTCCTGGAAACCTGGTCTACAGCGCCCCCCTGTGGCCAGACACACAAGGTAACTGATGTAATTGTATACCTGTTTGTAACCCATGCTTTATCTGTAACTGTACTCTGACATAACTGTATATTCTGTAGATTCCCTATTGTATATATTGTAGTTTCTAGTGTGCTTTAGGCGATTAAATTATATAATTAATCTTGGGCTGTTCTGTTATCTCGATCTTGAATCCCACGTCTGTGTGTTCGGCTAATAGTTACCGTAAATCGGTTGGTGGCAGCGAGTTGTGCCAAGGATTATTGTGGGGAGGCCAGTGAGATTCGGGGAGAGTTTATATATTCCGCCCGCGGAGGTCGGGGGAATATATACCCTTCTCTCGCCGGGGGCCCTTCAATAATCGGCATAAGTAGTATAGCGGCCTCCTTGCTTATTGTCGGGCAATTCCATAATTGGCCTGACTATAAGAGGGGCGCTAGAGAGCGCGTCACATGCTCTGTCTGTCGGTCGGGAGGTATAAAGTAGGGGTGACCCCCACTTGTTACCCCCCGATTGTGACGTACTGGTAGCCAGCGCGGGGGATTTCTGAGTGACCCCCCCGGTGGTTTGTGACATATTGGTGGCAAGCGGTGGGATCGAGATAATAGTGTGTGTGAGTGTGAGACCCATACTCCCAGACACTAAAGACTGCCTGCAGCAGCTGTGGCTGCTGGGGTCTTCAGACTAGCTCAACACTAGAGTGTCAGAGTGCAGATACTGTAAGGTGTGTGGAGGCATCAGGTGTCAGTTCTGTGTCAGTGACCAAAAGTCTGCAAGAATGGCTGAGAGCACCAGGAGCAAAGCCAAAGGAATGGCCGATGCTAAGGCCAGAGACGATGAGGAGGTTGTCCACGAGTCCTCCAGGAGCTCGACGCCAGAAAACAGCTCTGCAGAGGGCATTGCACAACCGGGCACTGCTGGACAAGATGAGGAGCAGCTCGCCCAAGGGTCCTCAACGAGCCAGATGCCAGCCCTCCGCTCTGCAATGGACAGTGAATCACCAGGCTCCGCAGCGGGCCGCAGATCACCACGTGCCATTCCACCGAGCCTGGGAGGCTCGGATAGCCTTCTTCAAATGGCTATGGCCCTACGCCAGGCTGGAGACCGGGAGGGCTACAAGGAACTCATGGCCGAGCGTGAGCGGCAAGCAGCGCGTGAAGAGCGCCAGGCAGAGCGTAACTACCAGCTGCAGCTAGCTCAGCTCCGGCCCTCATCAGCCACCCGTGACCTTCCAGACACCAAACTTCCAAAGGTCCGTGTTGAGGACTTCCCAGTGCTGGAGAAGGATGGAGACTTGGACTCTTTCTTGACTGCTTTTGAACGGACTTGCTTGCAGCATCATCTGAACAAGGACCAGTGGGCCAAATACCTGACCCCCCGTTTAAGGGGTAAGGCCCTGGATATCCTTGGGGACTTGCCTGCTGAGGCGGATCAGGGCTACGACACCATCAAGCGGGCCCTGATCCAACAGTACAACCTCACCCCGGAGTCCTACCGCAAGAAGTTCCGGACGCTGCAGAAGGGACCAAAGGACTCCTGGGCTGACCACCGGCGGGCACTTGCCCGAGCTGCCGACCACTGGACCCAAGGCCTGCAGCTTTCCACCGGACCGGAGATCCTGGACTTGTTCATCACGGAGCAACTCTTGTGGAACTGCCCTGAGGATCTCCGCCAGTTCATCCGAGACCAGAAGCCAAAGGGGTCCACGGCTACAGCTGCCCTTGCCGATGACTACACCAACAACCGGGCCCCTGAGGCCAGGAGAGCGGCCACCAGCAGCACCTGGAGAGGGGGTAAGATGAATTCTGCGACTGCCCCACCTGCCCCTAGACTGCAGGGGGTGTCCCCCTCAACTCCCCTCTCCAGGCCCGTGGCGGAACCAAGACGGTGCCATCAGTGCAACCTACCTGGACACTTCAAGGCCATGTGCCCTCAGCGTCCCAAGGCCCCGGCTCCGTCCCCGTCCCAAGGGCCGCCCAAGGTGTATTGTGTGGGTGGGGGTGGTGGTAGGTCCCTGGACAGCTTCCAACCTGTCACCGTCGGCCAGTCTGTGACCATAGGACTGCGAGACAGCGCCTCGGAGGTGACTCTGGTGCGGCCTGAGATGGTGTCCCCCCAAGACTTGATCCCTGGAAAAACCCTCGCTGTCTCCGGGATTGGAGGCATTGACCCGGCGCTGCCTGTTGCTGACATTTATGTGGACTGGGGCGCAGGGCGAGGGGTGAGGGAGGTGGGGGTAACTGATCGGATCCCTGCAAACGTGCTACTTGGGACAGATTCGGGGCAAATAACCTCCCAGTTTGGCCCCGCCCCAAAGGCTGAACCTTCAGCCAGTACTGACATGACTCCTGACAATGTTAATGTGTTATCTATGAATGATGTAAGGGAGGAGGGAGTGAACTCCGATATTTCTGCTTGCACAGACACCATAGACACACACGCAGCTGCAGCTGTGACAGGAGGGGAGGGGGTCAGAGACAGGTGTGACAATGCCTCTACAAGTAACCAGCCTGTGAGCTGGGATCTGTTGCCCTCTGCAGGGATAAGCAGAGAGCAGGGTGCTGCAGGGGGAGGACCAGTGTGTGGGGTGGGGGCTACCACAGCAAATGTGGGGTCCCCAGAGATTTCACACCGGGGTTCTGTTGCTGCAGGAGGGGAACAGGCAGGTGAGATTGGGGCCGGTCCAGGAGCGGAAGTGCTCCCAGGTAAGATCTCGGTGCAGGGTTCCCCCACAACCGGGGTGTCAGGAAGCCAGGTAGGTCTGCCTGAACCGGCGACTTGGTCAGGAACGGAGGAGGAGCAGGCACGACCCACGGTCGCAGCGGCTGTGGCCGCTGTCACCCGCAGTGGGAGTGCTGGAAGCCAAGGGGCCTCCCGGAGGTCCGATAGCTCTTCCCCTTCTGACCAAGTGGCAGCCGAGTCAGGTGGAGGCCAGGACACAGGTCCCGGGGTACTGACCGAAGATGTGACAGTCTCGTCGATTCTGGCCACATCTGGTCAGGGGTTTCAGGCAGCGTTAGGAGCTGACGACAGCCTGAAAGCTCTAAAGGAGCAGGCGGCACAGCCTCCCTCGGGCTCGGACCCGGAGCGAGTGGTCTGGGACCAAGGACGGCTGTACCGGGCCACGGTCCAGCAGGGTTCACCGGAGGCGTGGCCCAGGGACCGACAGTTGGTGGTACCCTATCCGTTCCGGACGGAGTTGTTGCGGATCGCACATGAGATTCCGATGGCCGGACACCTAGGGATCGCTAAGACCAAGGCCAGGTTAAACCAGCATTTCTACTGGCCAAAAATGGGGGCCGATGTGGCTGCCTACTGCCGTTCGTGTGAAACCTGTCAGAGAGTGGGGAAGGCGGGGCCACACCCCAAAGCCCCACTAGTATCTCTGCCAATCATCGATGAGCCTTTCAGGAGGGTGGCTGTGGATCTGGTCGGCCCGCTGGCCATCCCCAGCAGCTCCGGGAAACGCTTCATACTGACGGTAGTGGACTATGCCACCCGGTACCCAGAAGCAGTGGCCTTGTCGTCCATTCGGGCTGACAAGGTGGCCACCGCATTGCTGGAGATTTTCTCCCGAGTGGGTTTTCCCCAGGAAATGCTCACTGACCGGGGGACCCAATTCATGTCCCAGCTGATGGAGGCCCTCTGTAAGCAAGTCCAGGTGCGACATCTGGTGGCCAGCCCGTACCATCCACAGACTAATGGCCTGTGCGAGCGGTTCAATGGCACCTTAAAGCAGATGCTTAAGATGTTGGTCGACTCCCATGGGCGTGACTGGGAGCGGTATCTCCCACACCTGTTATTTGCTTACCGGGAGGTTCCACAGGCCTCAACAGGATTCTCACCGTTTGAGCTCCTGTACGGGCGACGTGTGCGGGGCCCCCTGGCTCTGGTGAAAGAGGCTTGGGAAGGGGATTTGGCCACCCCTGGAGTGTCGGTTATCGAGTATGTCATGCGCTTCCGGGACAAAATGCAGGCCTTGACGCAACTGGTACACGACAATATGGCTCAAGCCCAGGCTGATCAGAAGCGTTGGTACGACCAGAACGCTTGTGAGAGGACCTACCAAGTGGGTCAAGAGGTGTGGGTACTGGTCCCCGTACCACAGGACAAGCTTCAGGCAGCCTGGGAAGGCCCATACCTCGTGTACCAGCAGCTCAACCCGGTGACGTACCTGGTCACCCTGGACCCTGCCCGTGGAAGGCGGAAGCCCTTCCATGTGAACATGATGAAGGCACATCATGAGCGGGAGGCATGTGCGCTCCCCGTGTGCAACCTGCCCGAGGAGGGAGAAGCGGAAACCCTCTTGGATATGCTAGCCCAGGTTAGGGCAGGCGGATCCATTGAGGATGTGGAGGTTGGCCACCAGCTCTTGGAGGACCAACGGTCCCAGCTGTGGGCCACCCTACACCCCTTCCGGGGGTTGTTTACCAACCAGCCCGGAAGGACTGACTTGGCTGTCCATCACGTGGACACTGGGGATCATCCCCCGATCCGGCGTTCAGCATATCGGGTCTCCCTGGAGGTGCAGCAACACATGCGCCAGGAGATTGACGAGATGCTGAACCTGGGGGTGATCCAGGCATCCAACAGCGCTTGGGCCTCGCCTGTAGTCCTCGTCCCTAAGAAGGACCGAACCACTCGGTTCTGCGTGGACTACAGGGGGCTCAATGCGGTCACGGTCGCCGATGCGTACCCAAT
The DNA here is from genome assembly GCF_048569485.1 of Anomaloglossus baeobatrachus. NCBI lineage: Eukaryota > Metazoa > Chordata > Amphibia > Anura > Aromobatidae > Anomaloglossus > Anomaloglossus baeobatrachus. Next base: position 34,015,193 of record NC_134360.1, on the reverse strand, counting down.
GCCACGCATCGATGACCTGCTCGGTCAGTTGGCAGGGGCTCAGTACCTGACCATCATGGATCTGAGCCGGGGATATTGGCAGATCCCCCTGACTCGCAAGGCCAGGGAACGCTCTGCCTTTATTACCCCATTTGGACTGTACGAGTCCACGGTGATGCCATTCGGGATGAGGAATGCCCCTGCCACTTTCCAGCGGATGGTCAACACCCTGCTCAAGGGACTTGAAGGGTACGCGGCCGCGTACCTGGATGACATTGCCGTCTTCAGTCCCACCTGGGAAGATCACCTAGAGCATCTAGCACAGGTGCTCAGGCGGATCCACCGGGCAGGTTTGACCATCAAGCCGGGAAAGTGTCAGCTGGCCATGAGCGAGGTCCAGTACCTCGGTCACCGGGTAGGTGGGAGAACCCTGAAGCCCGAGCCTGAGAAGGTGGAAGCCATCGCATCCTGGCCCACCCCCAGGACCAAGAAGCAGGTGATGTCCTTCTTGGGGACCGCTGGGTACTATAGGAGGTTTGTTCCACGCTATAGTAGCCTGGCAAAGCCCTTGACGGACCTCACCAAGAAGAAGCTGCCCTCTGCAGTCGATTGGACAGTGGACTGCGAGACAGCCTTCCGGGCCCTAAAGGACGCCCTGTCCAGCCCGCCCGTGCTACAGGCAGCCGACTTCACGCGGCCGTTTGTAGTACAGACCGACGCCAGTGACTTCGGCCTCGGTGCGGTGCTCAGCCAGGTGGACTCTGCGAGCCAAGAGCACCCAGTCTTGTACCTGAGCAGGAAGCTGTTACCAAGGGAAGTGGCCTATTCTACCATGGAGAAGGAGTGCCTGGCCATAGTGTGGGCCCTGCAGCGTCTGCAACCCTATCTATACGGGCGCCACTTCATCGTGGAGACGGACCACAATCCCCTCAGCTGGTTGCACACCGTCTCTGGGACGAATGGGCGATTGTTGCGATGGAGCCTTGCGCTCCAGCAATACGACTTCACCATTCGCCACAAAAGGGGCCGTGACCACGGTAACGCAGACGGGCTGTCCCGACAAGGAGAGGTCGCGGACGGGCGCACGGGGGAACACCGGAGTGTGCTGCCCCCTAGCGCCCTCAAAAGGGGGGAGGTGTGAGGTAAATCCGGAGATATGACGATAAATCATGACATTCAAGTCATGTCAGGAAGCCCTCTCCTGGTGTCACTACCCCCTTCCCTTCACACAACTGGTTTAGCAACAAATCCATGGCCATGTCCTGTGATATGGAAATTAGGTGGCTTTAGGACAATGGACACAGGATGACTCCCTGCCGTCACCCTGTAGTAGGAGCTGCTAGCTAGTTAGCAAGGCTATGGAAATAGCCAGACAGAACGACTCCAGTAAAAAATGGTTCATATCTCGCAAGCCATATTTCCGATAAATATGGCAACCATAAAAATGGTGTCTCCGCATGTGGACGATGCCGGCACCCCCTTTTTTATGGGAACAGGACATTGGGAAATGCCCCAGGCGTGATATCAGCCAATGGGGAACTGGCAGACAGGTCATGAGTCCCCTCGTTCTGTAGCTAAATTCATAACTGTCACAATGAGACCGTTGGCGTCTGCCTACGACGCTCCCAGGCAAAGTTATGGCCAATATCCCCTTTGCTGGATAATTCTGATCCATGCAGGGGGAGTGGCAGTGCTTCCCTGTGAGGTCACTAAGGTAGGAGGGGACCTGGATTTGGCCAGGTTGATAACCCTACTTCGGCCATTTTCCAGCGTTCTTCTGCTCGGGGGCCTGGTTGGGACAGACCTGTGAGAGAGTTCCTGGAAACCTGGTCTACAGCGCCCCCCTGTGGCCAGACACACAAGGTAACTGATGTAATTGTATACCTGTTTGTAACCCATGCTTTATCTGTAACTGTACTCTGACATAACTGTATATTCTGTAGATTCCCTATTGTATATATTGTAGTTTCTAGTGTGCTTTAGGCGATTAAATTATATAATTAATCTTGGGCTGTTCTGTTATCTCGATCTTGAATCCCACGTCTGTGTGTTCGGCTAATAGTTACCGTAAATCGGTTGGTGGCAGCGAGTTGTGCCAAGGATTATTGTGGGGAGGCCAGTGAGATTCGGGGAGAGTTTATATATTCCGCCCGCGGAGGTCGGGGGAATATATACCCTTCTCTCGCCGGGGGCCCTTCAATAATCGGCATAAGTAGTATAGCGGCCTCCTTGCTTATTGTCGGGCAATTCCATAATTGGCCTGACTATAAGAGGGGCGCTAGAGAGCGCGTCACATGCTCTGTCTGTCGGTCGGGAGGTATAAAGTAGGGGTGACCCCCACTTGTTACCCCCCGATTGTGACGTACTGGTAGCCAGCGCGGGGGATTTCTGAGTGACCCCCCCGGTGGTTTGTGACAGTTTCTAACCTCCTATGGGAATAAAAAGGGAAAAAAGGTGGCGCCTCACCCAAAATGCCGTATAAACAACCAATACAAACATGCATCATTACTGGAAACAAGAAACAGATTCTCAGATAAAGTATTCTGCAAGATTCCTACTGATTGTCAGGATGGATCCCGTCCAAACAGAATGACTGGATCAAACAAATCAAAAGCACAAATCGTACAGAAACAATTGTTATTGTATAGTAATAGTAAACACCAAATAGAAGAAGATACATTTCTTCTGTTATTATATAGTAATAGTAAACATTAAATAGAAGAAGATATGTTTGTTATTTTTTGTTATTATATAGTAATAGTAAACACCAAATAGAATAAGATACATTTCTGTTATTATATTTTAATAGTAAACAACAAATAGAAGAAGATCCATTTGTGTTACATTGTGATACACTGATGCTGCAGTGTATTTACACCACTCAAAACCTGAAAATTTGGAATTAGCTTTAATATTTATTCATTTTAGATAGTACAAGGTCCTGAAAGCTGAGATATAAGAAGTTGTTTGCAGGCGTCTTACGCTGGAGCAGCTTTGCAGACTTTTCGGCAGTAGAATATTAGTGAGTGTAGTTTGGGGCATGGGTTCTATAAGGTTTGTGTTGGGCGTTCCGTATTCCTGCACCATAATCAGAATAGAAGGGGAATGGGTCACACGAGTGGCACCTGATGGATCCCATTGACCATAATGGGGGTCCATCAGGTTTCTGTTACGATGCAGATATAAACAATAGTTAATTTGTTTAGTCATTTAGGAAGGAAAATGCAACAAAGCCACCAACGCAGAAGGCTACGTTAGGACCAGTGGTCTGTCTAGTGGCCACAAATTAAGCCACCACTAACGCCTCATTCCAAGGTCAGTGATTTTTCTCATATGCAAAAAAAAAAAAAAAGGACCAACATCCATCAGATTCCTCTTTAACTTTAGGTCGGTGAATGAGTTTTTACTATCAGAGTCTCATCAGTATGCAAAAAAAAAAAAAAGATTTCACAAGCTTCTGAGTCCTATCGAAAAATTAAAACAAAAAGGCGCAGGCTACAGTGACCAGAATGATCGGAGGCTTGGACCAGACCAAAACAGGTAAAGTATCCTTGTTGTGATACCAACTACTTGGTTCCCCCCCCCCAAAAAAAACCCCAAAAAACAGGAACATACAGGATAATGGGCATTGGCTGCACCCATGAAAAACATGGATAAAACTTGATTGTGAAAAATGGACATCAGAATGAGCCTTCACTATCCAGGAAAAGAAATGTGACCACCAGCTGCTCCTGGATTAGCACCCTAACTGCTCCGCATAGCGTAACATGGGGTGAAGAAGGATACTAGTGTGAACTGCGGACACACCTGCACCGAAAGTAAGAAAGATGGATGGATGGACGGACAGATGGAAGAAAAGATGGAAGGATAGATGGAAGGATAGAAGGATAGATGGAAGGATGGAAGGATAGATGGAAGGATGGAAGGATAGATGGAAGGATGGAAGGATAGATGGAAAGATGGAAGGATAGATGGAAAGATGGAAGGATAGATGGAAGGATGGAAGGATAGATGGAAAGATGGAAGGATGGAAGGATAGATGGAAGGATAGATGGAAGGATGGAAGGATAGATGGAAGGATGGAAGGATAAATGGAAGGATGGAAGGATAGATGGAAGGATGGAAGGATAGATGGAAGGATAGAAGGATGGAAGGATAGATGGAAGGATAGAAGGATAGATGGAAGGATAGAAGGATAGAAGGATAGATGGATAGATGGATAGATGGAAGGATGGAAGGATGGAAGGATAGATGGAAGGATGGAAGGATAGATGGAAGGATGGAAGGATAGATGGAAGGATGGAAGGATAGATGGAAGGATGGAAGGATAGATGGAAAGATGGAAGGATAGATGGAAAGATGGAAGGATAGATGGAAAGATGGAAGGATAGATGGAAGGATGGAAGGATAGATGGAAGGATGGAAGGATAGATGGAAGGATAGAAGGATGGAAGGATAGATGGAAGGATGGAAGGATAGATGGAAGGATGGAAGGATAGATGGAAGGATGGAAGGATAGATGGAAGGATGGAAGGATAGATGGAAAGATGGAAGGATAGATGGAAAGATGGAAGGATAGATGGAAAGATGGAAGGATAGATGGAAGGATGGAAGGATAGATGGAAGGATGGAAGGATAGATGGAAGGATAGAAGGATGGAAGGATAGATGGAAGGATAGAAGGATAGAAGGATAGATGGAAGGATAGAAGGATAGATGGAAGGATGGAAGGATAGATGGAAGGATGGAAGGATAGATGGAAGGATGGAAGGATAGATGGAAGGATGGAAGGATAGATGGAAGGATGGAAGGATAGATGGAAGGATGGAAGGATAGATGGAAGGATGGAAGGATAGATGGAAGGATGGAAGGATAGATGGAAGGATAGAAGGATGGAAGGATAGATGGAAGGATAGAAGGATAGAAGGATAGATAGAAGGATAGAAGGATAGATGGAAGGATAGAAGGATAGAAGGATAGAAGGATAGAAGGATAGATGGAAGGATGGAAGGATAGATGGAAGGATGGAAGGATAGATGGAAGGATAGATGGAAGGATGGAAGGATAGATGGAAGGATGGAAGGATAGATGGAAGGATAGATGGAAGGATAGATGGAAGGATAGATGGAAGGATAGATGGAAGGATGGAAGGATAGATGGAAGGATAGATGGAAGGATAGATGGAAGGATAGATGGAAGGATAGAAGGATAGATGGATGGATGGAAGGATAGATGGAAGGATAGATGGAAGGATAGATGGAAGGATAGATGGAAGGATAGATGGAAGGATGGAAGGATAGATGGAAGGATAGATGGAAGGATAGATGGAAGGATAGATGGAAGGATAGATGGAAGGATAGATGGAAGGATAGATGGAAGGATGGAAGGATAGATGGAAGGATGGAAGGATAGATGGAAGGATGGAAGGATAGATGGAAGGATAGAAGGATAGATGGAAGGATGGAAGGAAGGATGGAAGGATGGAAAGATAGATGGAAAGATGGAAGGATAGATGGAAGGATGGAAGGATAGATGGAAGGATAGATGGAAGGATGGAAGGATAGATGGAAGGATAGATGGATAGATGGAAGGATGGAAGGATAGAAGGAAGGATAGAAGGATAGATGGAAGGATAGATGGAAGGATAGATGGAAGGATAGATGGAAGGATAGATGGAAGGAAGGATGGAAGGAAGGATGGAAGGATGGAAGGATAGATGGAAGGATAGATGGAAGGAAGGATGGAAGGAAGGATGGAAGGATAGATGGAAGGATGGAAGGATAGATGGAAGGATAGATGGAAGGATGGAAGGATAGATGGAAGGATAGATGGAAGGATGGAAGGATAGATGGAAGGATGGAAGGATAGATGGAAGGATGGAAGGATAGATGGAAGGATAGATGGAAGGATAGATGGAAGGATAGATGGAAGGATAGATGGAAGGATAGAAGGATAGATGGAAGGATGGAAGGAAGGATGGAAGGATGGAAGGATAGATGGAAAGATAGATGGAAAGATGGAAGGATAGATGGAAGGATGGAAGGATAGATGGAAGGATAGATGGAAGGATGGAAGGATAGATGGAAGGATAGATGGAAGGATGGAAGGATAGATGGAAGGATAGATGGAAGGATACATGGAAGGATAGAAGGATAGATGGAAGGATGGAAGGATAGATGGAAGGATAGAAGGAAGGATAGAAGGATAGATGGAAGGATAGATGGAAGGATGGAAGGATAGATGGAAGGATGGAAGGATAGATGGAAGGATGGAAGGATAGATGGAAGGATGGAAGGATAGATGGAAGGATGGAAGGATAGATGGAAGGATGGAAGGATAGATGGAAGGATGGAAGGATAGATGGAAGGATGGAAGGATAGATGGAAGGATGGAAGGATAGATGGAAGGATAGATGGAAGGATGGAAGGATAGATGGAAGGATGGAAGGAAGGATGGAAGGAAGGATGGAAGGATGGAAGGATAGATGGAAGGATGGAAGGATAGATGGAAGGATGGAAGGATAGATGGAAGGATAGATGGAAGGATACATGAAAGGATAGAAGGATAGATGGAAGGATAGATGGAAGGATAGAAGGAAGGATGGAAGGATAGATGGAAGGATGGAAGGATAGATGGAAGGATGGAAGGATAGATGGAAGGATGGAAGGATAGATGGAAGGATGGAAGGATAGATGGAAGGATGGAAGGATAGATGGAAGGATGGAAGGATAGATGGAAGGATGGAAGAATAGATGGAAGGATAGATGGAAGGATGGAAGGATAGATGGAAGGATGGAAGGATAGATGGAAGGATAGATGGAAGGATAGATGGAAGGATAGATGGAAGGATAGATGGAAGGATAGATGGAAGGATAGATGGAAGGATAGATGGAAGGATGGAAGGATAGATGGAAGGATAGATGGAATGATGGAAGGATAGATGGAAGGATAGATGGAAGGATAGATGGAAGGATAGATGGAAGGATAGATGGAAGGATAGATGGAAGGATGGAAGGATAGATGGAAGGATAGATGGAAGGATAGATGGAAGGATAGATGGAAGGATAGATGGAAGGATAGATGGAAGGATAGATGGAAGGATAGATGGAAGGATAGATGGAAGGATGGAAGGATAGATGGAAGGATGGAAGGATAGATGGAAGGATGGAAGGATAGATGGAAGGATAGATGGAAGGATAGATGGAAGGATAGATGGAAGGATAGATGGAAGGATAGATGGAAGGATAGATGGAAGGATAGATGGAAGGATAGATGGAAGGATAGATGGAAGGATAGATGGAAGGATAGATAGATGGAAGGATAGATAGATGGAAGGATAGATAGATGGAAGGATAGATAGATGGAAGGATAGATAGATGGAAGGATAGATAGATGGAAGGATAGATAGATAGATAGATAGATAGATAGATAGATAGATAGATAGATAGATAGATGCGCTGTCTACACAATAATGGAATGCAACCTCTAGAAATCAGGGAGGTTCATCCTGGGACAATGACTGATGACCATATTAATATCACTTTGAGGTCTCATACATCAATCCCATCCGGGTCCTGTTCATTATCTCTTCACCTGATATTTCCTAATTTAATTTTTACGCCTCCTCCTGAGACATTTTCTGAAAATTACTGAAGTGTTTCAACCCCTGATAAAAACAACAAAAAACAAAAGCACTGCCCACCAGGGATCATAGTGCCAGGCTGAAGCCTTTGCATACACTTTATAGTGGAAATTCCACCAGATTAACCCCATGATTGTTTTTCGCTCCTTGAGTCATGCTGAAGTACCTATGCACAAGTCTCTATGATGAACTGTCTCTGCATTACACCTATGAGATGAGCACAGAGAGGTTTGCAGAATTGTGCAATGTGCACACACAGGTGATTTACCATTAACCAGCAAAAGTAGATAATTGTGAAGTGCAGCCCCACTTCACTGCACACTTGAACCCTGCAGGGCTGTAGTGGGGGGTGTAGTGACTCCAGATCTGGACACTTGGACCCTGCAGGGCTGTAGTGGGGGGTGTAGTGACTCCAGATCTGGACACTTGGACCCTGCAGGGCTGTAGTGGGGGGTGTAGTGGGGCTGTAGTGGGGGGGTGTAGTGACTCCAGATCTGCACACTTGGTGGACCCTGCAGGGCTGTAGTGGGGGTGTAGTGACTCCATATCTGGACACTTGGACCCTGCAGGGCTGTAGTGGGGGTGTACTGACTTCAGATCTGCACACTTGGTGGACCCTGCAGGGCTGTAGTGGGGGTGTAGTGACTCCAGATCTGGACACTTGGACCCTGCAGGGCTGTAGTGGGGGGTGTACTGACTTCAGATCTGCACACTTGGTGGACCCTGCAGGGCTGTAGTGGGGGTGTACTGACTTCAGATCTGCACACTTGGTGGACCCTGCAGGGCTGTAGTGGGGGGTGTAGTGACTCCAGATCTGCACACTTCGACCCTGCAGGGCTGTAGTGGGGGTGTAGTGACTCCAGATCTGCACACTTCGACCCTGCAGGGCTGTAGTGGGGGGGGGTGTAGTGACTCCAGATCTGCACACTTGGACCCTGCAGGGCTGTAGTGGGGGGGGGGGGGGGGGTGTAGTGACTCCAGATCTGCACAAGGAGCTTGTCAGCGCTGAATCAGGTAGGAAGATAAGCAGTGGAGTCCTGACAGCTCCGCGCACACTGCACTTACCTCCGCGCGAGCTTCTCCTTGTAGCTGGAGCTTTATTAATCCATGGGAGCCTCTCACAAGCCACAATGCAGGAGTCCAATGACCACACAGTGGATTAACCCTTCACAAGCTGGGTGCAATCTTCTCTGGGTGCCTCCTGTGGATGTTCGCTGCTCGTATTCCCCCGTGTCCCCTCTCCATGCTCCGGTCACTCGTGTCCCGCGCTCTCCCACATTCTATGGGAATCTTTGATCCTTTACGATTTCAAGGACTTTCCTCCCCTTGAGGTTTAATGCATCGCAGAGAGTTGTCGCCCCCCGTGCAGGGTCCTGTGCGGCGCAGAATGGCTCGGGAGCGTCTCATCCCGTCCTCAGCACCACGCTCCGCCCGATCCCAGCAGCGCGGCCCCTCCGCTCACACTCCGCTCCGAGCACACTTCCCAAACTCACGGCACGGAGTCCACGCCCACAGACACGCCCCCTCCTCCTGCCGCAGCAGCCAGCGCCGAGAAATCTGCATAGCCACGCCCCTTCAAAGCCCCGACGGAGACCTGGTGATATTCAGGAGCAGCGTCACCTCCAGCGGCAAACCCGAGCTACAGGAGCACAGAAGGTATATTCTTGTACATAGGGGCAGGATTATAGTAGTTATATTCTTGTACATAGGGGCAGTATTATAGTAGTTATATTCTTGTACATAGGAGCAGTATTATAGTAGTTATATTCTTGTACATAGGGGCAGTATTATAGTAGTTATATTCTTGTACATAGGAGCAGTATTATAGTAGTTATATTCTTGTACATAGGGGCAGTATTATAGTAGTTATATTCTTGTACATAGGGGCAGGATTATAGTAGTTATATTCTTGTACATAGGGGCAGTATTATAGTAGTTATATTCTTGTACATAGGAGCAGTATTATAGTAGTTATATTCTTGTACATAGGGGCAGTATTATAGTAGTTATATTCTTGTACATAGGAGCAGTATTATAGTAGTTATATTCTTGCACATAGGGGCAGTATTTATAGTAGTTATATTCTTGTACATAGGGGCAGTATTATAGTAGTTATATTCTTATACATAGGGGCAGTATTATAGTAGTTATATTCTTGTACATAGGGGCAGTATTATAGTAGCTATATTCTTATACATAGGGGCAGTATTATAGTAGTTATATTCTTGTACATAGGAGCAGTATTATAGTAGTTATATTCTTGTACATAGGGGCAGTATAATAGTAGTTATATTCTTGTACATAGGGGGCAGTATTATAGTAGTTATATTCTTGTACATAGGGGCAGTATTATAGTAGTTATATTCTTGTACATAGGGGCAGTATTATAGTAGTTATATTCTTGTACATAGGGGCAGTATTATAGTAGTTATATTCTTGTACATAGGGGGCAGTATTATAGTAGCTATATTCTTGTACATAGGGGGCAGTATTATAGTAGTTATATTCTTGTACATAGGGGCAGTATTATAGTAGTTATATTCTTGTACATAGGGGGCAGTATTATAGTAGTTATATTCTTGTAAATAGGGGGCAGTATTATAGTGGTTATATTCTTGTACATAGGGGCAGTATTATAGTAGTTATATTCTTGTACATAGGAGCAGTATTATAGTAGTTATATTCTTGCACATAGGGGCAGTATTATAGTAGTTATATTCTTGTACATAGGGGCAGTATTATAGTAGCTATATTCTTATACATAGGGGCAGTATTATAGTAGTTATATTCTTGTACATAGGGGCAGTATTATAGTAGTTATATTCTTGTACATAGGGGCAGTATTATAGTAGTTATATTCTTGTACATAGGGGGGCAGTATTATAGTAGCTATATTCTTGTACATAGGGGGCAGTATTATAGTAGTTATATTCTTGTACATAGGGGCAGTATTATAGTAGTTATATTCTTGTACAGAGGAACAGTATTATAGTAGTTATAGTCTTGTACATAGGGGGCAGTATTATAGTAGTTATATTCTTGTATATAGGGGCAGTATTATAGCAGTTATATTCTTGTACAAAGGGCCAGTATTATAGTAGTTATATTCTTGTACATAGGAGCAATATTATAGTAGTTATATTCTTGTACATAGGGGCAATATTATAGTAGTTATATTCTTGTACATAGGGGCAGTATTATATTAGTTATATTCTTGTACAGAGAAACAGTATTATAGTAGTTATATTCTTGTACATAGGGGCAGTATTATAATAGTTATATTCTTGTACATAGGACCAGTATTATAGTAGTTATATTCTTGTACATAGGGGGCAGTATTATAGCAGTTATATTCTTGTATATAGGGGGCAGTATTATAGTAGTTATATTCTTGTATATAGGGAGCAGTATTATAGTAGTTATATTCTTGTACATAGGGGCAGTATTATAATAGTTATATTCTTGTACATAGGACCAGTATTATAGTAGTTATATTCTTGTACATAGGGGGCAGTATTATAGTAGTTATATTCTTGTACATAGGTGCAATATTATAGTAGTTACATTCTTGTACATAGGGGGCAGTATTATAGCAGTTATATTCTTGTACATAGGGCCAGTATTATCGTAGTTATATTCTTGTACATAGGGGCAGTATTATAGTAGTTACATTCTTGTACATAGGGGGCAGTATTATAGCAGTTATATTCTTGTACATAGGGCCAGTATTATCGTAGTTATATTCTTGTACATAGGGGCAGTATTATAGTAGTTATATTCTTGTACATGGGGGCAGTATTATAGTAGTTATATTCTTGTACATAGGGGGCAGTATTATAGCAGTTATATTCTTGTACATAGGGCCAGTATTATCGTAGTTATATTCTTGTACATAGGGGCAGTATTATAGTAGTTACATTCTTGTACATAGGGGGCAGTATTATAGCAGTTATATTCTTGTACATAGGGCCAGTATTATCGTAGTTATATTCTTGTACATAGGGGCAGTATTATAGTAGTTATATTCTTGTACATGGGGGCAGTATTATAGTAGTTATATTCTTGTACATAGGGAGCAGTATTATAGCAGTTATATTCTTGTACATAGGGGCAGTATTATAGTAGTTATATTCTTGTACATAGGAGGCAGTATTATAGTAGTTATATTCTTGTACATAGGGGCAGTATTATAGTAGTTATATTCTTGTACATAGGGGCAGTATTATAGTAGTTATATTCTTGTATATAGGGACAGTATTATAGTAGTTATAGTCTTGTACATAGTGGGCAGTATTATAGTAGTTATATTCTTGTATATAGGGACAGTATTATAGTAGTTATATTATTGTACATAGGAGCAGTATTATACTTATAGTCTTGTACATAGGGGCAATATTATAGTAGTTATATTCTTGTACAAAGGGCCAGTATTATACTTATAGTCTTGTAAATAGGAGCAGTATTATAGTAGTTATATTCTTGTACATAGTGGGCAGTATTATAGTAGTTATATTCTTGTATATAGGGACAGTATTATAGTAGTTATATTATTGTACATAGGAGCAGTATTATACTTATAGTCTTGTACATAGGGGCAATATTATAGTAGTTATATTCTTGTACATAGGAGCAGTATTATACTTATAGTCTTGTAAATAGGAGCAGTATTATAGTAGTTATATTCTTGTACATAGGGGCAGTATTATAGTAGTTATATTCTTGTACATAGGGGCAGTATTATAGTAGTTATATTCTTGTACATAGGGGCAGTATTATAATAGTTATATTCTTGTACATAGGGGCAGTATTATAGTAGTTATATTCTTGTACATAGGGGCAGTATTATAGTAGTTATATTCTTGTATATAGGGACAGTATTATAGTAGTTATAGTCTTGTACATAGGGGGCAGTATTATAGTAGTTATATTCTTGTATATAGGGGCAGTATTATAGCAGTTATATTCTTGTACAAAGGGCCAGTATTATAGTAGTTATATTCTTGTACATAGGAGCAATATTATAGTAGTTATATTCTTGTACATAGGGGCAGTATTATAGTAGTTATATTCTTGTACATAGGGGGCAGTATTATAGTAGTTATATTCTTGTACATAGGGGCAGTATTATAGTAGTTACATTCTTGTACATAGGGGGCAGTATTATAATAGTAATATACTTGTATATAAGGGCAGTATTATAGTAGTTATATTCTTGTACATAGGGGGCAGTATTATAGTAGTTATAGTCTCGTACATAGGGGCAGTATTATAGTAGTTATAGTCTTGTACATAGGAGCAGTATTATAGTAGTTATATTCTTGTACATAGGGGGCAGTATTATAGTAGTTATATTCTTGTACATGGGGGCAGTATTATAGTAGTTACATTCTTGTACATAGGGGGCAGTATTATAGTAGTTACATTCTTGTACATAGGGGGCAGTATTATAGCAGTTATATTCTTGTACATAGGGCCAGTATTATAGTAGTTATATTCTTGTACATAGAGGGCAGTATTATAGTAGTTATATTCTTGTACATAGGGGCAGTATTATAGCAGTTATATTCTTGTACATAGGGCAGTATTATAGTAGTTATATTCTTGTACATGGGGGCAGTACAATAGCAGTTTTATTTATGACTTGATGCATACTTATGCAGTGCTAGGTTGTACTTCTGGGTGGTTACTTTTCTGATGGCAAAAATGAAAGGAGAAGTAATTGAGTTACACGCTATGCAACCAATAATCCACACTGTCAGGTACCGATAAAAAAAAAAACCCTGAAAAAAATGGTTTTAAACCGTCAAAAATATGGCTTTTTAATGCAATCAAGGTTGTTTAAATTTCCATTAATTTCCTTGATTGCCTTTAGTCTGGTCAGTATGTAATAAGCGAGGTTCTCACGTCCCCCCCATCACAATCAGTCAGCAGAGGGCGACAATGAGCACAGGAAAAAAAAGCTCCCATTGTAATAAGAATGTGAGATTCTTAAAGGATGTTCTTGTAATAAAATGACATTTGTCACTTACTGTGATGTCATTATAGTTAATCTGAGTTCAGTGAGATTCATGTGCTACATTATTATAGAAAATGTAATACAAATGACACTAATGCTGCAATAAACCTGACAACCAAGTGTCTTACCAATGTTTCTTTTATCAGTTGTTTTCCCATGTGCTTGCAATATTAATCTTCATCTATGAAGGATTCTAGCTGTAGAATTGGGCACAAAGTGTCCTAGAAGCTTGGGGAGGTAGATTTGATTTTGTATTTATGAACCAGGAGGCTCAGGATGATACATTGATGTATTCTAATCAGTGGAATCTCTGCACAATACATTGCTATGCTGAACGAAGCAGCTGCACTTCACAAACATCCTCCGCTGTCTGTTCACCTGATCTTGTTTTTTCCTTTTCTCTTGCTGATTGTTCCGCCTCAGAGACAACATGTCAGACAGTTTTGTGATGTGCAGGAAAAGAAAAGTGGAAGTGAAACCCAAGCTAACAACTCATCATAGAGTTACAAATCCCAAAAATAAAGCAAATATTGCAAATAGACTTAATTACACATTTCCTACTGTTTGTTTATAAATTTTCAAAATTTGTCACCATGGTTACAGACTACAAACAAACCCTGCATAGTCTGATCCTACAGCCACGTGCCACTCTCTTCCACTAAAGGCCCGTTACACGCAACGACATCAGTAACGAGAATTCGTGACGCACATCGACGTCGTTGTGTGTGACACCTACGAACGACCGCTAACGATCAAAAATACTCAACTTAGGCTAGTTTCACACTTGCGTTGTGTGACGGATGCAACGGATGCTGCAAAACAACGCAATTCGTTTTGTTTTTTTTTGTTGTTTTTACAGTTTTACCATCGGCAGACTATTGTGAATGATCAGCTGATCGCTAACAGTAGTCCGCCGCCGGGTGATCAGCCGATCACTCTCAGTAGCCGGCCGCCAAGTGATCAGCCGATCACTCTCAGTAGCCGGCCGCCGGGTGATCAGCCGATCACTCACAGTAGCCGGCCGCCGGGTGATCACTCACAGTAGCCGGCCGCCGGGTGATCAGCCGATCACTCTCAGTAGCCGGCCGCCAGGTGATCAGCCGATCACTCACAGTAGCCGGCTGCCGGGTGATCAGCCGATCACTCTCAGTAGCCGGCCGCCGGGTGATCAGCCGATCACTCACAGTAGCCGGCTGCCGGGTGATCAGCCGATCACTCACAGTAGCCGGCCGCCGGGTGATCAGCCGATCACTCACAGTAGCCGGCCGCCGGGTGATCAGCCGATCACTCACAGTAGCCGGCCGCCGGGTGATCAGCCGATCACTCACAGTAGCCGGCCGCTGGGTGATCAGCCGATCACTCACAGTAGCCGGCCGCCGGGTGATCAGTCACAGTAGCCGGCCACCGGGTGATCAGCTGATCACTCACAGTAGCCGGCCGCCGGGTGATCAGCTGATCGTTCGGTCACCGACAATGTGTGCAGGGGGCGGGAGCGGCGGGCGGAGTGCGAAGTGGGTGGAGCCAAGCGGGGCCATGGCTGAGGACGTCAGTGCCGTGGGGACTGCATCGCTGGGGGACAGGTGAGTGAGTGTGAGAGTGTGTGTGTGTGTGTGTGTGTGTGTGTGTGCGATTGTGTGTATACATACAGAGTGCGGGGAGGGGGCGGAGCCGAGCGGGGAAGTGTCGGGCTCCAGGCACACGTAACCAGGGTTCCTTGGTTACCCGATGTGTACCCTGGTTACGGGTGGAGGGAGCCAGAGAGAGCATGCGTAGTGATATCCAAAGGATTCCGCTGCTCAAAAAAACGTTACAACGTTGATCGTTGACACGTCGTTCAAATCCCAAATATTGTTGCTGTTGCAGGACGCAGGTTGTTCGTCGTTCCTGAGGCAGCACACATCGCTACGTGTGACACCCCGGGAACGACGAACAACAGCTTACCTGCGTCCTACGGCAACGAGGTGGGCGTCACTTTCGTTCAGCTGCTCTCCGCCCCTCCGCTTCTATTGGACGGCTGCCGTGTGACGCCGCTGTGACGCCGCACGAACCGCCCCCTTAGAAAGGAGGCGGTTCACCGGCCACAGCGATGTCACTAAGCAGGTAAGTCCATGTGACGGGGACTAACGATATTGTACGCCACGGGCAGCGATTTGCCCGTGATGCACAAACGACGGGGGCAGGTAGCGATATCGCTGTGTGTAAAGCCCCCTTAACACTTCTTGCTTAGGCTGCAGACATTAGACTAGAGTTTGTATCATTTCAGAATTCAGTAAAGCCTTGTCTCACAACAAAAAAGCAATCTATGCTTTGTTCTCCACCCTCCTCAGGTCCAGCGTTGTGTCTCTGCCTCTGTTCCTTGCTATCGTCTGCATCAGTAATCTCACATCAACAGCGCTGCAGCCAATCAGTGAGCTCAGTGGCTCTATTCAAGCTCACTGATTGGCTGCAGCCCTGTCAAGTAACATAACTGCTGCAGACGTCCGTGTTTCAGGTATGTGTGACAGCCATTTTTAACACGGATTCCACACGTACCCATGTTATTCTCTAGAGTTACACTCACGTCCGTATTTTCACATGGACCGTGTGACCCCATGTTTCTCCACTCGTACACACTTGTCCATTTTTTTCTCCAGCAGCACTGATGTCACACGGACCGCACACTGATGTGATCCATGTCTCACGTACCAGAGAAAACACATGTTTTTAAAATAAAGAGATTTTCTATATTCACCTGTATCCAGCGCTGCTTTCTTCGTCTCTGCTGCCTCCCGCTCCTGACCCCCACTCATTATACTCACTGAATATTCACTGCACCTCGGAGCTAGAAGCCGGAGCATCACAAAGGACAGCATCGCCGGGGCAGCATCACTGGGGACAGCAGCTGGGACTGCATCGCTGGGGACAGCACCTCAGGTGACAGGTGAGTATTCAGCAAGCAGTGTGTGTGCAGTGACGTCCAGGAGGTCATCTGAGTTCCCAATGAACTCTGATGAACCCATGAAGTCTTCATCATGACAACCACTGTAGTGCGGATGTCGGGTGGGTGTCATCAGAGTTGATTGGGAACTCTGATGACCTCCTGGAAGTCACTGCACACAGAGTGTTTGCTGGATACTCACCTGTCACCGGCGATGCGGTCCCCGATGCTGTCCCTGGCGCTTTCACTGGCGATGCTATCCCCGGAGCTGTCCCCAGCGATGCTGTCCCTGGCTCTGTAGAAGTTAAGGACTCTTTCCTAGCTGGCTGTCCTTTATAGCCTTAATCTCTGGTGCAGCTCTTTTATGACCACTCCCCTTTACTATAAAAAGTCACATGTCTTAACATTTGATACTGGATATAGAATCCCATTTTTATGTAGACCACTTTGGAAGGAGTCGGTCTCTGGAAGAAGCTGAGGAGTTGTGACTATTGCAGCTGCGGTGTTTAGCTGCATTGGAGGAGCTTGGAGTGATTTCCTTTTTGTGTCTGGTTATAGAATCCCATTCTTATGTAGACCACTTTGGAAGGAGCCTGTCTCTGGAAGAAGCTGAGGAGTCGTGACTATTGCAGCTGTGGTGTTTAGCTGCATTGGAGGAGCTTGGAGTGATTTCCTTTTTGTGTCTGGTTATAGAATCCCATTCTTATGTAGACCACTTTGGAAGGAGCCTGTTTCTGGAAGAAGCTGAGGAATCGTTACTATTGCAGTTGCGGTATTCAGCTGCATTGGAGGAGCTTTGAGTGTTTTCATTTTGTGTCCCCATTTCTTTCCCTTACTTTGTGTTGTATTATTGCAGTGGTGAGACTAATGCTTTCGCTAGCCTTCTCACTAGCTAGGGTTAGTTGAGGGCTTAGGCACGTGACGGAGACCAATGCTTTCGCTAGCCTTATCACTAGCTAGGGTTAGTTGAGGGCTTAGGCACGTGAGGGAGATCAGTGCTTTCGCTAACCTTCTCACTAGCTAGGGTTAGTTGAGGGCTTAGGCACGTGACGGAGACTAATGCTTTCGCTAACCTTCTCACTAGCTAGCGTTAGTTGAGGGCTTAGGCACGTGACGGAGACTAATGCTTTCGCTAGCCTTCTCACTAGCTAGGGTTAGTTGAGGGCTTAGGCACGTGACGGAGACTAATGCTTTCGCTAGCCTTCTCACTAGCTAGGGTTAGTTGAGGGCTTAGGCACGTGATGGAGACTAATGCTTTCGCTAGCCTTCTCACTAGCTAGGGTTAGTTGAGGGCTTAGGCACGTGACGGAGACTAATGCTTTCGCTAGCCTTCTCACTAGCTAGGGTTAGTTGAGGGCTTAGGCACGTGACGGAGACTAATGCTTTCGCTAGCCTTCTCACTAGCTAGGGTTAGTTGAGGGCTTAGGCACGTGACGGAGACTAATGCTTTCGCTAGCCTTCTCACTAGCTAGGGTTAGTTGGGGGCTTAGGCACGTGACGGAGACTAATGCTTTCGCTAGCCTTCTCACTAGCTAGGGTTAGTTGAGGGCTTAGGCACGTGACGGAGACTAATGCTTTTGCTAGCCTTCTCACTAGCTAGGGTTAGTTGAGGGCTTAGGCACGTGACGGAGACTAATGCTTTTGCTAGCCTTCTCACTAGCTAGGGTTAGTTGAGGGCTTAGGCACGTGACGGAGACTAATGCTTTCGCTAGCCTTCTCACTAGCTAGGGTTAGTTGAGGGCTTAGGCACGTGACGGCGACAGTGGGGAAGGACCCATATAGAGACATTAGGGAGCGCAGGTACAGACTAAAGTGAGTTTCAGGAGGTGATTCCTCTCCCCATTGCCAGGATTTTCCTTCTATACCTTTACGCTGAGTCTCTGTACACTCCGGTGTGACACTGGCCTCACATCTTAAATGGGTTTTCTACAGGAAAAAAATATACTGCTTTAAACAATAAAATACATAAATTATTAATCTAATCCTATGATGCCAGGTGTCCCGATGCTCTGGTGGCCGCTCCATCCCAGGATCCTTCCTGCTTGAAAACCAGACATAGCGTTTCCTATGTTGGCACATGGCCACAGCTGTATCTGAAGGGGGCTGGCTGACTGCTTCTTTCAATAGCTAAGCCAGCCCCCTTCTCTGTCACCCGCGTCAAGGGTCCTCATACTGGCGACGTGAAGCCGTACAGCAGATAAGCAGGCAGCAAGTGGACTTCAAAGAGCCGAACCTCTGAAGTTTCTTTTATGCCGTTCTTGAGAATTGTTACATAACGACTTTTTAATTAATATTCATTTATGTTTCAATGTAAAACATTCTTCCAATTCTACAGTCGGCACAATGATATGACTCACGCCGCCCAGAAAGGAGCACTTATTATAAGACGAAACTATTGTAGAGGCCATTGAAAGAGTCTCAGATAAAGGTGCCGATAAGATGTATAATTTTAGTCTGTCTATTCTGAGTCCTGTGTGTATATTAGATGACGAGCGCTTTCCGTGGTTACATTTAATGAATGTTTGTCTTCATAATGCCCTTTAGTAGAGCGGAGAATGGCGCCGTGACTCAGTGATTAGCGCCATTGTCTTGTAGAACTCGGGGCGAAAGAAGTTTTGCATCCAACGAGTGCAACTTGGAACAAGTTTGGTTTTCCTTCATACAAATTCCTTCTTGCACCTTTAGAGGACTTGAGATTGTTTGGCTCTGTAGCGCTCCCGAAACCATCAGGGTGCTACAAGGTTCTGCATCCCCACCCCCCTTAGGGACCTAGAACCCCAGTGCCGGTGCCAACAAATACCCAGGTAATCCCAGTTTTCCCCAACAATCCCCCATACAATGGTACTTAGCTAGGGTGGCACCATGGATGGCCGCCTAGAGGTGAAGCCAGTCCAGTCCACTAGTTGACCAGGTGGGAGGGGCAGTAGTCAGAAAAAGAGAATAGTGTTGACAGTGGAGGTGTAAAGGTGTGACTGATCAACGTCCTGACTCGGGTTAACGGTGACCTCGTACCCAGGAGAAGTGGTTGCCGGTGAGGTACGGTGGAGTACTCCCAGAACTACGCACCAACGAGGTACAGGACCCTAGGACAGGAAAGAGCTTCAAGCCGACCTGTTAACACCTGCACAGCAAGGGGGACCTTCAAAGACCTCGCTGACCCTAAAGAATCCGAAGACTCAGTAGCAAGGAGAGAACCGGGGACAGGACCAGAGACTCCAACCCCACAGTGTTCACGCTACCGTCAGGCGGACAGAGGTGGACAAACCACAAACCGGGGACCCTCAGTGTTCCATACCACGTGGACCCACTTACCAGAGAAGGGGAAGAAGGTACCAGAGAACCAAACTGGCACTGGGACGAAGGGGACCTGGAGGCGAAACCAGCCGGCCTCGGGCAACCAGTTAACACCCGAAAAGTGAGTAAACCAGTTGCACTGACTACCTGTGTGGACTACCTACTTCCAACGCCTGCTGCACCATACACCCACTGGGGTAAAACCCTACTTGTGGCGGGACTACCATTCTAGCTGCAATATCACCAGCCCCAGTAGAGACATTCTGCAGCAGCGGCTCCCTACACTTAGCCGCAACACCGCAAGTGGCGTCACGAATAAACTTTATTCACAAATCCCCTGTAAATATCCCCATTACAAAAAGGGTCCAGAGCACGGAACCAGGTAACAGCCACCACCGTGACATCCCTAGGACGTATACTGCCCGGAACCGAGTACCCCATATCCCTTAGTCCTACAGCTCCTTGATGTACGAAGTGGCCACTGGCAAGAGGATGGTCGCTGTGCCCTAGTTTGCACACTACACAGCACAGAGCAGGCTGACATTTTCTGTTTTCTGCAGCTAACTTGTCGGCTTTACTGTGCAGACTGGGGCAGGGTCAGCAGAGGACAAAGGATTAAATGACAGACTTCAGATCTGTCCTGCTGAGGTCCTAGATAAGGCAGAATAGTAACACTCTATCCTATACACATAGATACCGCACTGTCTGCTGATCCTCTTTCCTTCTGTCGGTGAGGGGCTGCACGCGATCACTTTACTGAGACTGTATTAAAGGGGTTGTTGATTATATTATATTCTACAAATGGGTCCATGGATCTTAAAAAAAGGAAAAAAAAAACATGTACTCGACTATTCGACCCTATCTTAATTTGGGGTAAAAATCACTGACAAAAAAGAAACAGAAAATATTTAAAGGGACACAAGCCCAGACAAAAAAAAGCAAAACAAAAAAACTGAAGAACCAATATAAAAGTTGCAATTCCCATTTAGCAAACATAAAGACTGCAAAGTCTGAAATCACTCAGGCCGCCATGAATCTGTCAGAGAAAATAGCGATTCTCATACTAAAATTGGTCATAGACTGTTTAGGAAAAAAAATCATGGCTCCTAGGGGGCGGGGTCTGGTAAAAGAAGTGGGGCTTAATTTGCCTATTGTAGTGCTGGCATCCCTGCGCTCCCTGCTCCCCTCCTCCCGCAATGAAGTGCGCTACTTACTGCCACGGCAGCCCTCACAGGTGTCCCGGCATTCCTGCGTTCCCCACTCTCCTCCACCCACATTACCACGTGCCACTGACCACCACTGTCAGCTCACACTTGTGTCACAGCGTCTTTTTCCTCTTCCACGTGTACGCTCCCTGTTTCCCACCCCCAAGGCTAGTGCGTGCAAAGCAGGTCCTCCGGAAGTGTTCCTAGCGCCGCTGCTCTTTTCTTAAAGGGCCAGCACATCACTCCCAGAAAGTGCCTCTCAGCCTATCTCTGAGATACACTGATTATATAAGGCTCTTTCCCACTAGGGGAGGTGCCTGATCAACGTGGTTAGTTAGAGTTTCTGTACCCTAGCCAGCTAGTTGTCAGGTCCTCTTGACTGCTGTGCTTTTTACACTGTACTATTACCCTCAGCCTACCCTGGTGGTTCACGCCATACCAGAAACTGTGCCTGTCCAACCCCACCATGCCTCCAGCCTTAGCTACCCTGGTGGCTCACGCCACGTCATAGACTGTGCTGATTCCACCTGGCCGTGCCTCAAGCCTCAGGTACCTCCATAGTCCTTGCTACGCCAGACACTATGCCTATCCCACCTGGCCATGCCTCGATCCTCAGCTACCCCGGGAGTCTTTATTACACCAGAGACTGTGCCTGTTCTACCTGCATGTGCCTCCAGCCTCAGCTTCCCTGTGGTCCTTGCCATACCAGTGACTGCCTGTCCATCCCGGCCATGCCACCTGCCCCAGCCTGTCTGCTCTTGTGTCTGACGTTGCCCTAGAGGTCAGCTGCCACAGTCCCGGTCCCTGCCCTGGGAGTAGCACCTGGAGTCCCCCTCGCGGTGCGTGCTCAGTCAAGCCCCTCCCACAAAAAGGATAGGCCCATGGTCTCCCTGTGGTCCAGTGGGTCCACTTTAGCTCACCACTTCACCAGCGAGCATTACACCTATGCTACTATTCTAGACAGGACAAAACCATCAACTGCAGAAAGTAGTCTTCTCAACTGCAGCCATCCGACAAAAAAAAAAAGAGCTAAGAGATCGAGCTCGAAGATGGTTTCTTCCTGTTAAAGGTGGCCATGGATTTGGTACAAGGGTCACGTGACGTACCTCACAAGAGAAGAAGTGAGGAGATCAGGGGGTGACGTGGCCAACGACGTGGAGAAACAGTGTTGACCCAGTAGGTGAGAATATGATTGGGTTTTTAAGACCAACATGGACCCACTTGTAGAATATAAAATTATAATGAGCAACCCCTTTCATAAGGTCTCAGTGAAGTGATGGAGTACAGCGCGTCCTTTAGAGGATCAGCATACAGTGCTTTATCTATGTATATAGTATGTGGGAGGCACTATCCTGCGATATATAGGCCCTCAGAAGTAAATCTGACATCAATCCCTTGTCCTCTGTTGACTCTGTCCCAGTCTGCACAGCAAAGCTGGAAAATATGCTATAGAAATCAGGAAATGTCAGCCCATTGTGTGCTCTCTCTGGAGGACAATGTGAAAACTGAGAAATTGCAAGAATTGAAATAATAATAAATAATAATAAAACATTATTTTTATTATTATCATTATTATTATTATTATTATTAAATAACAATTGTTAGAATAAAAAAAAATGTCAATTTATTCAGTCATTTCTGATACAGATATTAATTTATAAATTACACAAACAATATAAACTCTGCTCTTAGATATCATTATATCAGTAGTTTAATGGCATGTATTCATCAAAGTTTTACTTTTTTCCCCAACTTTATATTATTAGATAATTCATATGTAACGCGCCATGGAATAAATATTAAATAATATTTTCACAAGTTTTGTGTTTCCCTTTTAGACGTATCTGTATATCTGGTGTGTAATAATGAGCGCTGATAATGATGGATAGAACTTGTTACAATGTATCAGATGCCATTGTTCTCTCTCCCGGTAGAGTCAGTTCACGCCTGGTCTACATGAGATTGACACCAAACATTCGAAGCCTTTGCTGACAAACTGTGAATTTTAAGCAGGTGTGCGCAGCGCTAAGGTCAGCGTTGGCCGGCCTGACGAATGACACCTCTTTTGTTGGATCTCATTAAGATGCGAGCCCCTTCTTTTCCTGTGGCATGTTTCCCTTGAAATGTTCGCAAGACAAGCCTAAGTCAACATGCAAAACGCGGAGCAACAAAGACGACTTTTCAAACTCCGGCAATCAGCGGCTCCAACTCCAGCGAGACTCAGGAAAAACATTTTCCATTTTGTTTTCTTAGCCTTGGTAGTTGTCAGGCACGACATAAAATCTCGTCGTTACAATATCAATGGGTTGATTATTTTGTAAAATGGGATCATGTGCGTTTAAAAATTATATTCGGGGCAAGGGTTAAAGAGTTTTTCAGCTTCAAATGTTATTTATTTCTTAGCAAGGTCCCTTGATTATAAACTGATCCTATGCCTTCTCGCTGCAGAGATTTTAAAGAGGATCTGTGATCCGCATGGAATCTGAAAGCAAGTGTTCCATTCCTCTACCGCAACCCTACAGGGGCAAGGGTTAAAGGGTTTCTCAGCTTCAAATGTTATTTATTTCTTAGAAGGGTCCCTTGATTATAAGGTGATCCTATGCTTTCCCGCTGCGTAGATTTTAAAGAGGATCTGTGATCTGCATGGTATCTGGAAGCAAGTATTCAATTCCTCTACCGCAACCCTACAGGGGCAAGGGTTAAAGGATTTCTCAGCTTCAAATTTTATTTATTTCTTAGAAGGGTCCCTTGATTATAAGGTGATCCTATGCTTTCCCGCTGCGGAGATTTTAAAGAGGATCTGTGATTTGCATGGAATCTGGAAGCAAGTATTCAATTCCTCTACAGCAACCCTACAGGGGCAAGAGTTAAAGGGTTTCTTAGGTTCAAATGTTATTTTTTTCTTAGCAGGGTCCCTTGATTATAAACTGATCCTATGCTTTCCCACTCCGGAGATTTTAAAGGAGATCTGTGATTCGCATGGAATCTGGAAGCAAGTATTCAATTGCTCTACAGCAACCCTACAGGGGCAAAGGTTAAAGGGTTTCTCAGCTTCAAATGTTATTTATTTCTTAGCAAGGTCCCTTGATTATAAACTGATCCTATGCCTTCTCGCTGCAGAGATTTTAAAGAGGATCTGTGATCCGCATGGAATCTGAAAGCAAGTGTTCCATTCCTCTACAGCAACCCTACAGGGGCAAGGGTTAAAGGATTTCTCAGCTACAAATTTTATTTTTTTCTTAGCAGGGTCCCTTGATTATAAACTGATCTTATGCTTTCCCGCTGCAAAGATTTTAAAGAGCATCTGTGATCCACATGGAATCTGGAAGCAAGTATTCCATTCCTCTACCGCAACCCTACAGGGGCAAGGATTAAAGGGTTTCTCAGCTTAAATGTTATTTATTTCTTAGCAGGGTCCCTTGATTATAAGCTGATCCTATGCTTTCCCGCTGCAGAGATTTTAAAGATGATCTGATTTCCGCATGGAATCTGGAACAAGTATTCCATTCCTCTACAACATCCCTACAGGGGCAAGGGTTAAAGAGTTTCTCAGCTTAAATGTTATTTATTTCTTAGCAGGGTCCCTTGATTATAAGCTGATCCTATGCTTTCCCGCTGCGGAGATTTTATAGAGGATCTATGATTCGCATGGAATCTGGAAGCAAGTATTCCATTCCTCTACAGCATCCCTACAGGGGCAAGGATTAAATGGTTTCTCAGCGTAAATGTTATTTATTTCTTAGCAGGGTCCCTTGATTATAAGCTGATCCTATGCTTTCCCGCTGCAGAGATTTTAAAGAGGATCTGATTTCCGCATGGAATCTGGAAGCAAGTATTCCTCTACAGCATCCCTACAGGGGCAAGGGTTAAAGAGTTTCTCAGCTTAAATGTTATTTATTTCTTAGCAGGGTCCCTTGATTAGAAGCTGATCCTATACTTTCCCGCTGCGGAGATTTTATAGAGGATCTTTGATCCGCATGGAATCTGGAAGCAAGTATTCAATTCCTCTACAGCAACCCTTCAGGGGCAAGGGTTAAAGGATTTCTCAGCTTCAAATGTTATTTATTTCTTAGCAAGGTCCCTTGATTATAAGCTGATCTTATGCTTTCCCGCTTAAGGGATTTTAAAGAGGATCTGTGATCGGCATGGAATCTGGAAGCAAATATTCAATTCCTCTACAGCAACCCTACAGGCCAAATGAGGAATTACACATTGCCTACTGAAAGCTATAGGCTATCCAATGAAAAAGTGACTGGACCCATTCCTGAAGAGCAAGTAGCATCCTTTATAGTTTCTATTACGAATGAATATGCCTTATCACAGACCCCCCTCACAAGTGTTTAAACCACACACCCCACTCTATAGAGCAGACCCTCTCTCCCTAATACGAGAACAAGCAGTAATGTAATGTAATGTGGTCCCCAATTTAAGGAAAAAAGATGTTCTACCCAAGGAAGAAGACCGCCATGAACTGAACATTTTACACTGACTCTAGATAAGTGACTATCAGTCTTTGCCGTCCTGGTGGCTGTAGTACTACAATTCCCAGATTTAGTGTCTGCCCCAGTAACTGTTCTAAAGCTGATAAAGGAAGTGTAATAAAATAAAAATACATAAAAATAACCTTAAATAGGGAAAAGTATGAAATGCTAAAGAAAGAGAGAGAGGGGGAAAAGACAGAAAGAGAGAGGGGGAAAGGAAAGAAAGATAGCGGGAGAAAGGAAAGAAAAGAGAGAGAGGGAGAAAAGACAGAAAGAGAGATATGGAAAGGAAAGAAAGATAGCGGGAGAAAGGAAATAGAGAGTGGGAAGAAGAGCGGAAAGAAGGAAAGAAAGATAGGGAGAAAGAAAAGAGAGAGAGGGAGAAAGGAAAGAAAAGAGAGAGCGGGAGAAAGGAAATAGAGAGCGGAAAGAAGGAAAGAAAGAGAGAGGGGGAAGGAAAGAAAGATAAAAATAAAAAAAATCTTTATTTTTATATAGCGCGAACATATTCCGCAGTGCTTTACATACATCAGGATCACTGTCCCCATTGGGGCTCACAATCTAAATTCCCTAACTTTATGTCTTTTGGAGTGTGGGAGGAAACCAGAGAACCCGGAGGAAACCCACGCAAACACGGGGAGAACATGCAAACTCCTTGCAGATGGTGTCCTTGGTGGGATTCGAACCCAGGACCCCAGCAGTGCAAGACTGCAGTGCTAACCACTGAGCCACCACAAGACTGCAGTGCTAACCACTGAGCCACCGTGCCGACCGTAGCGGGAGAAAGGAAATAGAGAGCGGAATGAAAGAAAGGGAGAAAGGAAAGAAAAGAGAGAGGGAGAAAGGAAGGAAAAGAGAGAGGGAGAAATGAAAGAGAGAGTAAGAAAGGATAGAAAAGAGAGAGGGAGAAAAAAAAGAAAGAGAGGGGAAGAACGAAAGGAAAGAAAGAGAAAGAGGAGAGAGAGAGAGAAAAGAAAGAGAGATGGGAAACAGTAAAGAAAGAGAGAGAAAGGAAAGTAAATAGAGGTAGAAAGGAAAGAAAGAGAAAGGAGAGAGAGAGGGAGAAAGTAAAGAGAGGGGAGAAAGGAGAGAGAGGGGGAGAAAGGAGAGAGAAGGGGAGAAAGGAAAGAGAAAGGGAGAAAGCAAAGACGGAATAGAAAGGGAGAAAGCAAAGAGGGGATAGAAAGGGAGAAAGGAGAGAGAGAGAGAGAGAGAGAGAGAGAGAGGGAGAAAGGAAAGAAATAAATTAGGTTGAACAAAACATAAAAAGAAAAAAAAAAAGAAGAAAAAAGAAGGATGAAAAAGAAAGAAATATAGAAAGAAAGAGCAAAGAAATGGGAGGCCAAAAAGAGGAAATAAAAGAAAAAAGGTAATCCAATTGAAAAAAGAAAGACAGAAAGGAAAGAAATAGAAAAAAAAAGAAAGAAAAAAGGTAGGAAGGCGAAAGAAAAGGAAAGTTTAAAGAAGAATGAAAGAAGGGAAGAATCAATGAGTAAAAGGATGACAGGGTAAAAAGAACAGAAAGAGAAAAATAAAGAGGAAAGAAAGAAGGAAAGAGTGAGGGGAAAAAATGAAAGTGCTGTAGGGTGATATACTGCTCTTACCCCTAGAAGCCGATCTGTAGACTTCTCTATTGGATATCAGTGTCCGGCCTGTGGTGGAGACGTGCGATGTGTTGGGTTTTCCTCTTCGTTCTCGCAGGATTTGTTCCCGCTGCACTTAGCTGATTTTCTTCATTTCTGTGCATTGGAGCTTTATAAGATTTATTATAGATTTGTTGTTGTGTGCGGTTTATTACGTTACTGCCTCATCAGGTTCTTGTCAGGTCCGGGAAGGAAAGTAACACAACTTGGCAGTTTTTATACCCTATAATTCCAAAATATTCATCATATTTTCTCAACTCTAGAAAAGTAATTTTATGTGGTTGGAGCGGGATCATTATATTGTGAGACCCCTTTGTTCTGGGAGACATTAGTAGAGGGGTCTCAGTCATGAAACCTTACCTATGTTATGACTTCCAATGTCTCTGTGAACGGTCACGCGGGTGGAGTTCCCCTTTAAGCGGCGTCTAGAATTACTCACTCCGCCATCCGTGTGTCTGTTACACTGTCGGTGACTCAGTGTCATTTGTGCGGGATTTATGGCGGCAGACACATGCGGCGATCATCTTACGTCTTCAGCGATTTATCTCCTCTACTTCTACAAGTCCAAGTGACAAATACCTGCGGCTCAGACATCTAACGCCAAATCATTTTCTGCAGTGGAAAAGGCTTCCTGTGGCTCCATCCGCCTTATCGGCTAATTCCACATAAACAGCGGAGAAGGCCGGCCCTTGATCTTTCTTGAAGGTCGCCCTGTGATCTGGGCTTTTTATACATCACTGGGATGATGAATTGTTCATTTTCTGGCAGATATGAGAAGAATAATAAATATCACTGGTATATGGAAACCCTGTAGTCGTTCTTTTCTATCGAGGGGTTAAGAATTGTAGGAAAGTTGGGTAACAATCAATATGATCAAATAACAGTTTGCTGAATTGAGCCTAAAAATGCCTATCACAATCATCCCCGCCTTTTTAAGATGGTGGAGCCTGTCTTCCCATGCCAACTATAGCTTTTGCTAAACCGGTCCATGGGCTGTTGTATCCCATTCCTGCTTGTGATTGTATTACTTTGTGCGTGGAGTTGTGTTTTTCTGTTGTCTTACTGTTTCCTCAATGCTCTTACTTTCCTCCTAAGCTCTTTGTGTTTTATACTTTGTGTCTATGTGCTGTGAAATAAATATTTGGTTTCCCCTGTTTATCTATTTCTGTTGGCTTTATCATTCCTGCCTGGGGTAATGGGGAGGGGGTATAAGATCAGGGCTGGTGATATTTCTGTTGGCTTTATCATTCCTGCCTGGGGTAATAGGGAGTGGGTATAAGATCAGGGCTGGTGAGAAGCAGGGAAAGGAAGGCGGCCCAGATATCCTCACCATCAGAGGTAACTTTGGGATTAGGGACAACTAGGGTCTCTTAGGGGTACTTTGCAAGTTGCAACATCGCTTCTGCGATTTCGTCAGGGTCAAATCGAAAGTGACACTCATCCGGCGCCGGTAACAACGTCGCAACGTGTAAAGCCTAGATGCGCCGATAAACGATCGCAAAAGCGTCGTAAATCGGTGATCTGTGTAGCGTCGGACATTTTCATAATGTCGCAGCAATAGGAGATACGATGTTGTTCCTCGTTCCTGCGGCAGCGCACATCGCTGTGTGTGAAGCCGCAGGAGCGAGGAACATCTCCTTACCTGCCTCCACTGGCAATGCGGAAGGAAAGACGTGGGCGGGATGTTTACGTCCCGCTCATCTCCGCCTTTCCGCTTCTATTGGCCACCTGCCGTGTGATGTCGCTGTGACGCTGCATGACCCGCCCCCTTAGGAAGGAGACGGGTCGCCGGCCAGAGCGACGTCGCAGGGCAGGTGAGTGCGTGTGAAGCTGCCGTAGAGATAATGTTCGCTACGGCAGCTATCACAAGATATCGCATCTGCAACGGGGGGCGGGTACTATCGCGCTCGGCATCGCTAGCATCGGCTAGCGATGTCGCAGCATGCAAAGTACCCCTCAGACTGAGGGCCAGTCTAGGAGCCCTTGGCCCCTGCTCTCCACCATCACTGTGACACTTACTTGCCAAGTAATTTCAGTAGTGCTTGAAATCTTGCACATGCTCGAGACTTCATTCCTCACTGTAGATGCGCAATGAATTTGGGTGTTTGAAGCACATCTGAAAGTAAAAAAGATACCAGGGGAATGTGGCCTGATATTTATTCTTTCCGCACCCCTCCATACAGATTCATGCCTAATTCAGTAAAGCGTACAAGTGTTCTCAAGAGCTCTGTTGAAGATGCATCAATCTTCAGAACAAAGGGTAATGTGAAGGATCGGGTATTGCGCATGTGCAAGGTTTGAAGCGCATGTCAAATAACATCTATTTTTGGGCCAAACTCAGAAGGCACTCATACATATTAGCAGACGTGTCAACTTTTGTAGCTGCTGTACTGGAGTATATAGACCCCAGAGACCAAATACCACTGGGCATAATTGACAGCTTCTTCACTTTCCAAGTTATTTTACATGTGCTTGTAATCTTGCTCATGCGCAATACCTCATTCCTCACTGAGCATGTCCAATGAAACTGGATGTTCTCTCCCTGGCTTTATTTCCACATTGCACATGCTCAGAGAGGAGTAAAGTGTTGCGCATTCGCAAAATTTCGAAACCGACTTGGCAAGTGAAGAGGATGTCAGTAATGGTCAGGGGGATGTGGCTTCTCAGATGGGGTATTTATATCTTTGCAGCTGCACAAGTTGGTGTATATGTTTTTATACAGTGCCTACAAGTAGTATTCAACCCCCTGCAGATTTAGCAGGTTTACACATTCGGAATAACTTGGCATTGTGACATTTGGACTGTAGATCAGCCTGGAAGTGTGAAATGCACTGCAGAAAAAAAGAATGTTATTTCTTTTTTTTTTTTTTTTAAATTGTGAAAAGTTTATTCAGAGGGTCATTTATTATTCAACCCCTCAAACCACCAGAATTCTGTTTGGTTCCCCTAAAGTACTAAGAAGTATTTCAGGCACAAAGAACAATGAGCTTCACATGTTTGGATTAATTATCTCTTTTTCCAGCCTTTTCTGACTAATTAAGACCCTCCCCAAACTTGTGAACAGCACTCATACTTGGTCAACATGGGAAAGACAAAAGGAGCATTCCAAGGCCATCAGAGACAAGATCGTGGAGGGTCACAAGGCTGGCAAGGGGTACAAAACCCTTTCCAAGGAGTTGGGCCTACCTGTCTCCACTGTTGGGAGCATCATCCGGAAGTGGAAGGCTTATGGAACTACTGTTAGCCTTCCACGGCCTGGACAGCCTTTGAAAGTTTCCACCCGTGCCGAGGCCAGGCTTGTCCGAAGAGTCAAGGCTAACCCAAGGACAACAAGGAAGGAGCTCCGGGAAGATCTCATGGCAGTGGGGACATTGGTTTCAGTCAATACCATAAGTAACGTACTCCACCGCAATGGTCTCCGTTCCAGACGAGCCCGTAAGGTACCTTTACTTTCAAAGCGTCATGTCAAGGCTCGTCTACAGTTTGCTCATGATCACTTGGAGGACTCTGAGACTGACTGGTTCAAGGTTCTCTGGTCTGATGAGACCAAGATCTAGATCTTTGGTGCCAACCACTCATGTGACGTTTGGAGACTGGATGGCACTGCATACGACCCCAAGAATACCATCCCTACAGTCAAGCATGGTGGTGGCAGCATCATGCTGTGGGGCTGTTTCTCAGCCAAGGGGCCTGGCCATCTGGTCCGCATCCATGGGAAGATGGATAGCACGGCCTACCTGGAGATTTTGGCCAAGAACCTCCGCTCCTCCATCAAGGATCTTAAGATGGGTCGTCATTTCATCTTCCAACAAGACAACAACCCAAAGCACACAGCCAAGAAAACCAAGGCCTGGTTCAAGAGGGAAAAAATCAAGGTGTTGCAGTGGCCTAGTCAGTCTCCTGACCTTAACCCAATTGAAAACTTGTGAAAGGAGCTCAAGATTAAAGTCCACATGAGACACCCAAAGAACCTACATAACTTGGAGGAGATCTGCATGGAGGAGTGGGCCAAGATAACTCCAGACACCTGTGCCGGCCTGATCAGGTCTTATAAAAGACGATTATTAGCTGTAATTGCAAACAAGGGTTATTCCACAAAATATTAAACCTAGGGGTTGAATAATAATTGACCCACACTTTTATGTTGAAAATGTATTAAAATTTAACTGAGCAACAGAACTTGTTGGTTTGTAAGATTTATGCATCTGTTAATAAATCCTGCTCTTGTTTGAAGTTTGCAGGCTCTAACTTATTTGCATCTTATCAAACCTGCTAAATCTGCAGGGGGTTGAAGACTACTTGTAGGCACTGTATATATATATATATATATATATATATATATATATATATATATATATATATAGCAGCCTTCCAACTCTCGCCCAAAAGTTAGTTTAGGCAGGCCTCTCTCTGGCAGTGGTTTGCATATGCATGCTCTGTTGAACTGGGCATACATGAGTCTGGATGTGGTCTCGGAAAAATTCCGGAAGAGCCACAACCCACTAGACATGAATCACAGCCTCTTCACTTGAATCTGAAATATTGAGTATGTGCAATAGTTACTCCCTTGCTTAGCATGTGCAATGAAGCTGGGTGTCCTATCTCCGGCTTCATTCACATGCTAAGGTATCGCGCATGCGCAAGATGTCAGTAACATGTGAAATGACTTGTCAAGTGAAAAGTGTGCTAAATGACCAAGGGGCTATGATTCCCCTTAGGCACCACCTGATCGGACACCACCTGATTAGGTCAATCAGGTGGTGCCTAAGGGGAATCATAGCCCCTTGGTCATTTAGCGCAGTACCCCCCACCCTCACCATGTGCCTTTTATAATACTGGTATCTTACCTTGGATCTCCTAAGGATCGGGGATCCAGTGCACCTCCTTATTCTACACCATGTAGTACAGACAACCTCACACATAAAGTCCCTACATGCTGCATTTATTGTATAATGATCATAAATAATACCGTATAATGGACGATGAGTGTAGATTATTATTTAGATGGCAGCAATTACAGCGTTCATTATGTACTTTGCAGCAAATGATATACATTTCCTTCCAAATGCTGCTCTGTAATGGCGCAGATCGCTGCCAGCACTGAGCTCTCTGTAAAGTAGATGCTCCTACAATGTAAAAATGCCCCGCAGCCAAGAAGTAGTGTCACTTCGCAGGCTTCATATTCTAAGGTCTCGCAGACCGTCTCGACAATGCATGCTGCAATATTGACACTTAGGGAAGAAGGGCTCCTTGGAAATCCGGGGTGCTCAGAGCAGTCTATGTAGTGTGAGCGTCACACAAAATATACTATGCAATGCTTAAAGGGGTTTTCCAGGACTTTAAAGTCCTAAGGATAAGTATTCGATTTCAGCGATGCCCCGGGAGTGTATAAACAGGAGAACTAAATGTGTTTTGACATTTTTATTTCTATGCAAAAAAGTGATGTCACACACGCTAAAAAGTCAGATGTGACATAAAACATATAAAAGTGACACCTGTCTGGAAAAGTTGGTAACGTGTAATCATATGGCACCAGATGTTACAAAAACATTCTATCAATGGATATCATAAGAATTCTAGTTATACATCAGGCATAAAAATATTGGGCAAAGGTGCATATGCCTCATGAATGAGAATGCATGAGAAATAGTTATCCCAAAATGATTCCCCCATGCATATTCTTATTATAAAGTGCCTGGTGCAAACAGGGAAATAGTCAGATCAAGGGAAAAATATCCTAGTGTAGTTCCCCATACATACCAATATAAGGTGCCTAGTGTATATAGATAATGGCAGGCTTTGGTGTCCCAAAGAAGGAAAGTTCCCTCAACACCCCCCGACGCGCGTTTCGCTAGGGAAACAAGAAATCTCAGTTGTAGCTTCTTCAGGGAGGGAGAGTTCCCCCAGGAGTGTAGTGGCTATGAGTGGTACTGCAGCTCTCTCATTTACTTGTATTGGGGTGCGCTCGTAGTACTACATGATACATGGAGCTGTGACCGGTCCATTGCCAAGACGCCCTTTTTATCAGTTAATTGGTGGGGTGCCCATCAATTTAAAACTTTTCGCCCAATATGCCCTAATATCCCAATACAGAAATGGTGCCTAATACAGAAATTACAAAATATCCACACACAGACCCACCTAGTACATAGAGACAGTAGAGCAAAAAGGGGTATCAAATTCTTAAAGAATTTTTCCCAAAGTACCCTGTTTTCCCAAAATAAGCTCTAGTAGGATTTTTGCTGTTTTTATTGAATATGCTTAAAATATAAGCCCTACTCCAAAAATAAGCCCTAGTTGCAGTTCCATAAGGAAGTGTCCAGGCAGTTAAAAAAGTTAGAGTACAGCAGGACTGGTCATCAAAGAAAGCAGACACCCCCAAAAGAAAGCATACACACCCCCCCAAAAAATAAGACACCCCAAAAGAAAGCATACACCCCCCT
This sequence comes from Anomaloglossus baeobatrachus, assembly GCF_048569485.1. Taxonomy (NCBI): domain Eukaryota; kingdom Metazoa; phylum Chordata; class Amphibia; order Anura; family Aromobatidae; genus Anomaloglossus; species Anomaloglossus baeobatrachus. Next base: position 33,981,574 of record NC_134360.1, on the reverse strand, counting down.
AAAAAGAAGATACCCTTAACAGAAAGCAGACACCACCAAAAGAAAGCAGACGTCTCCAAAAAAGAGCAGACACCTCCAAAAGAAAGCAGACGTCCCCAAAAGAAAGCACACACCCCCAAAAGAAAGCAGACACCCCAAAAGCTCACTAGAACCCATACAATTACAGTTGGCCAGTGCTGATGGTGGATGGGTTCTCACACAGAGATCTGCGTCGCTGTCCGGTTTCTCAACGTTCCAGCTGTATTGCGCTGCAGCTCTCACATACAGATCAGGTCACAGCATCACTCCACACGAGTGATACTGCTCACAGTCACCAGGTGGAGCCAACCGCTGTAGAACGCAGAGGGACCTGACAGCGACAGATCTGTATGTGAGAGCCCATTCACTTGCCACTTCTAATTGGGGTTTGGTAAGTGCGATTCTTTTAGGAGGTGTCTGCTTTCTTTTGGGGGTAATCTTAGCAGTACATAGAGAATAACAAATTTAAGCTGGTAATTTAAACCTTTGTAAATATGCTCTGTACCCACCACCATAGATTTAGTGCATCTTTCGGAGCAAAAAACAATAACAGACACTGTCTTATTTTTGGGAAAACATGGTAGTAACCTTTTCCTTCTGGCTTTTCCATACACATGCATGCTCAGCTCTGCAGAGCATCCACGTATTTTCTATGGACATTTTCTATGGTCGCTTACATTTGTCTTCTAATCCTGAGCACTTTAACACATATCTAATCTGGACTATGGTGATCAGTGCTTACAGAGATTGCCACCCAGCTTTCCTAGAGTCCAGAATGGAAAGGTTGTCTCTCTCTCTGTATATATATATATATATATATATATATATATATATATATATATATATATATATATATATATCCATATATACTGTATATATATATATATATATATATATATATATATATATTTATATTTATTTATTTTTTTTTTTTTTGCATACGTTGGTGTTGCGGAACGCTATGACCCTGGTGACGGCGGTATTGGTTGTCACTCGGCTTTCCCGGAAACAGCTGTAACGTGACAGCTGAGTGTGACGATTCACATTTAGTTTGGAATTTTTATAATTTTGGGGACAAATGCTCATTAGGATTCGCACCTTCTGCTGGTCCGAAAATAAATGGTATTCCCTAATTGTGTTTCCTCTGGAATAATTTACATAATTGCACCCGACTGCGATTTCCAAAGCGATGACACAAAGCTGTTTGATTGGGCAGCGCAGAAAGCGGGTTCCTTGTCTCCGCAGACGTCCAGAGGTTAATTCAGATGAGCGGAAACAAATGGATGTGACACCTCCACATTGCACAGCGAAAGGGAAACAAACAATCAATTTTGCCAGGAGAGGAATTGGTCGGCAGCCAGCGCGCTGCTAGCAGGGCTGCCACCAGGAATTTCAGGGCCCCATACTGCCAAGGTTTTCGGGCCCCCTTCAGACTCCACCACAGCTCCGCCTTTACCCCTCAAACCTTCAGCAATATAAAAGTTGGTTCCAGCATCACATCCAAGAAATAAGGTTTAAAAACAATTTTATTCCGTAGGGTTAAAACCTACACTAGTGTCAGGTTTCCAGGTTTTCCAGTTCTCTTTTGAATGAGCTCGCCCTCAGTTAACATGGAGTTTAAGGTTCTGTTGCCCTACTTCCTGTCCAGCTGCTTAAAAGGCCGCCTCTCAGCCCAGTCCAGTGCCTGAGTATACTGCTTGCTGTGTGCTCCTGCTTTGCTGCTGCTAATCCTGATTGCTTTTGGATCCTCCTAAAAGACTACCGACCGACCGACTCTGGACCTTACCCGGTTTCTCAAGCTGTGCCCGGATTCCGTCTGCCATCTTCGGTCAGCACTCTGCCCGGTTCTCTCTGGTTCGTAACCACTCTGGACAATCATCCCGTACGGACACTCCTGGACTTTTACCGCTTGCCCATTGTGTCCCGGCTGCTGCGCATTTAGGCCTTCCGGGGTGATTGCCGGACAGTCCCTGTATAGGGGTTCGCTCTGGTGGTCTCCCTGGGGGAGTCCGGTGCGTGGCCCCGGGAATTCCCTCTGCTCCGTTTCGGGAAGGTATTTGTGTATTTGTATTGCTGTGTTTGTTCCGTTATCTACCGTGGTTACAGATTATAAAACATCTTGTATCAAAAACTCGTCTCTGCTGATCATTGCCCTACGCTATCGAAATCCTCAGAACATATAATATAATACTATACTCAGGCCAAAAAAGAGGATTTCGCTGGGGCAATGACTGAGACACGAGGAGTAGATCAGCTCTTTTCCATGATTAACTCCTTGCAGCAGGAGATGGAGGCGGTACAAACTAAGCTTAGAGATGTGGAGGCACAGCTGGGCCATGATCACCAGGTACTGGGTCCGGCTATACAGGATTTGCAAGTCAGAGTGGAGGCTCAGGAAGCCGGCCCCACTACGTCCGTATCAGCTGCTGGTATGCCTAGGTTACCCCCATTCCGTTTCAATGGTGACCGTAGTCAGTTTCGTGGATTTGTGAACCAATGTATACTGTTTTTTGATGTACATGCTGATTATTACCGTTCTGACCGGTCCAAAGTGTTATGTATAATTATGTTATTAACCTCACGAGCACTGGCTTGGGCTAATCCTATGATAGAGAACCGGGACATCCGTTTAAATCACCTAGATGATTTTCTGACCGCAATGGCGCAGATGTTTGATGATCCGAATCGCCGTGCTACCGCTGAATCGGCTCTCCTTTCCTTACGTCAGGGAAAGCGTTCTGTCGTTGAATACGCCACTGAATTTAAGAGGTTAGTGGTAGACACCGACTGGGGAAACAATGCATTATTGTCTGTTTTCAGAAAGGGTTTGTCCGGTACCATCAAGGACGAGTTAGCTCGTTCCGAATCGCCAGGGGATTTTGAACTGTTTCTCCAGCACTGTGTGCGTATTGATACCCGCTTGACGGAACGTAGACAGGAAAAATGGGCAGCCGTAAACCGTGTAAACAACTTTGCATTTCCTTCCAGAGAACCCGCTCTCAGGACGCCACGGGAGGCCGAGGACGTTCCAATGCAAGTAGACTCTCTGCAAAAGCGAGAGACCAATGAACGTCGCGAACACCGGCTCCGTGAGCGTTTGTGTTTCTATTGCGGTCAATCGGACCATTTCTTGATCGACTGCCCGAAACGTCCGAATCGCCCAAATAAGGTATTGGCAGCCATGGCAGAGTGTGACAACACGGACGCAGAGTCCGATATCTCTGAGGCAAGTGGACACTTGGATGCGGTATTTCCCTTGACTGTAATGTCAACCTCACCGAAGGACTCAGAAGGGAAATATACCCATTGCTCACTCCCCATTCAGATCCGTTGGGAGGGACAACTAATTCCTACCTCTGCAATGATAGACTCTGGGGCAGGGGGAAATTTCATGGACTCTTCTTTTGCCAGGAAACACGGTATCCGGTCTCAGCAAAGATCCGCACCGGTTACCATGGAGACGGTAGACGGATCTCCGTTAATCTCTGGACCAGTTGATCGGGAAACCGTACCGCTAGAATGCGTCATGAAGCCAGGTCAGCAGGAGACCCTTGTTTTCATGCTAATTTCATCTCCTCATTTTCCGATTATTTTAGGTATTCCGTGGCTACGGTCTACAAATCCGGTCATCGATTGGGAAACTAAGGAAATATCCTTCCCACCGCAGAATATTCCGACCATTAGTCCAACTGTTCCGGTTCCAGTACCACCAAATACGGAGAGCACTGTACAGGTACCTGTTTTACCCCCGGTTTACCGTGACTTCGCTGATATATGCGACAAAAGAAAAGCCGACCGGCTTCCCCCGCATAGACCGTATGATTGCCCCATAGACTTACTCCCAGGGGCGGAGATTCCGTTTGGTCATGTCTACCCGTTGGCGGCACCTGAGCTAGGAGCGCTAAAAGAGTACATTGATGAAAGCCTAGCCAAGGGATTTATTCGTCCGTCTACCTCACCCGCAGGGGCACCCATCTTTTTCGTGAAAAAGAAGGAGGGGACTCTGAGACCCTGTATTGACTACCGGGAATTGAATAAGATAACCATCCGGAACCGGTATCCGTTACCGTTGATTCCTGAGCTATTGGAGAGGGTCCAACAGGCAAAAATATTCACCAAATTAGACCTCCGTGGGGCATATAATCTGCTTCGTATACGTCCCGGAGACGAGTGGAAGACCGCGTTCCGATGTCGGTACGGACATTTTGAGTACCTAGTGATGCCTTTTGGACTTTGTAACGCTCCCGCGGCATTTCAACATCTAGTTAACGATATTTTTAGGGATATCATGGACCAATTCATGGTGATCTATCTGGACGATATCCTAATCTTTTCTGATTCTCTACAGGAACACCAGGAGCACGTCAAGACCGTACTTACCCGTCTGAGGGAAAACCACCTGTACATTAAGCTGGAGAAATGCGAGTTCCACTGCTCACAAATACAATTCTTAGGTTATGTCATCTCTCCTCAGGGACTAAACATGGAATCTAGCAAGATACAAGCCATTCTGGACTGGCCGGAACCGGGAAACATCAAGGAGGTACAACGCTCTGTCGGTTTTGCCAACTTTTACCGACGCTTTATCCGTAACTTTTCAGAGATTGTCCGTCCCATCACTCTGTTAACCAAGAAAGGACAGAAGTTTGTGTGGTCCGCCCAGGCCCAGGAAGCATTCCAGCGTCTCAAGGTATGTTTTACCTCAGCGCCAATATTAGTCCATCCGAATCCCGCACTTCCTTTTATCGTGGAGGTCGACGCTTCCAACTATGCATTAGGGGCCATTCTTTCTCAAAGGACCGGGGACAAGAGTCTCTTGCATCCGTGTGCCTTCTTTTCCCGCCGGTTGTCCCCTGCAGAAAGGAACTACGACATTGCGGACAAGGAATTATTGGCGATTATTGCCGCTTTCAAGGAATGGAGACACCACTTACAGGGAGCCGCGCAGCAAGTGATAGTACTCACGGATCATCGTAATCTGGAATTTCTTAAGTCTGCCAGGTGCCTGTCTCCACGGCAAGCCCGTTGGAGGCTATTTCTTAACCAATTCAATTTTATCGTTACATACCGTCCAGGTTCACGTAATGGGAAAGCCGATGCCTTGTCCCGAATCCACGCCGTGGACTCCGTGCCTGGAACCCCGTCTCAGACCGTGTTATCGGATGCCAATTTCGTTGGAGTACTCCAGGACCGGGACTTGTGGAAGGACATCAAGCTGGCCTATGATGGTGACGTATTTCTTGCTGCCCCCCCGAATGATGTAACTCTTGTTCTTCGGAATGGTGTGTGGTTGAGAGAGCGACGCATTTATGTCCCGGAGGCCGTAAGACTTCGGGTTCTCAAGTTGGTCCATGACTCCGTGTTGGCTGGTCATAGGGGGGTACAGAAGACGCAAGAATTTCTGAGCCGTTTTTTCTGGTGGCCTACTTGTTTAAAGGATGTGAAGGACTATGTCCACTCATGTGTGGTTTGTGCCCGGTGCAAGGTCCCTCGTGTGGCTCCTACGGGACTCCTCCAACCGTTACCCGTGCCATCTCGCCCTTGGGGGTCTATCTCCATGGATTTTATTGTGGAGTTGCCAGTCTCATGCGGACACAATACCATTTTAGTGGTGGTAGATCGATTGACTAAAGCTGCTCACTTCATTCCGTGTACCGGTCTTCCCTCAGCCGCAGAGACAGTGGATTTGGTTATCCAGAATGTATTCCGATTGCATGGGGTACCAGACGAGATCATCTCTGACCGGGGCGTGCAGTTCACGTCTAGATTCTGGAAGGGGTTTTGTACGGCACTCCAGATTGATGTCTGTTTGTCTTCTGCATACCATCCTCAGACAAATGGGCAAACCGAACGGACGAATCAAACCCTGGAACAATACCTTCGATGTTATGTCAGCCATCTCCAAGACGATTGGTTGAAGATGCTTCCGTTGGCGGAGTTCTCATATAACAACACTCAGAGCAGCTCCACTAAGGTAACGCCCTTTTTCGCTAACTTGGGTTACCATCCGAATGTTTTGCCTAGGTCACCGGTTGCGGTTTCGGTGCCAGCGGTGGAGGACAGATTGACAGAGCTACGACAAAATCTGGAGGTTCTGAAGGACACTGTGGCTACGGCCCAGGAGCGTTACAAGAGGTCGGCCGACACTCACCGGAAACCGGCACCCATGTACAAGGTAGGGGACTCTGTATGGTTGTCCACCAAAAACCTGAGATTGGGTGTTCCTTCGCAGAAGCTGGGACAAAAATTCATCGGTCCATTTAAGATCACCGGGATCGTGAGCCCTGTGGCCTGTCGGCTACGGTTGCCGCACCATCTAAAGGTACACCCGGTCTTTCATGTGTCTCTCCTCAAACCTGTCTCCCCTAATACGTTTCGTGGTCGTGTTGTGCCTCCTCCGCCTGTGATGGTCGACGACGAGGAGCAGTTCGTGGTTGAGGACATTATTGACTCCCGGCTCCATCGTCGTCGGCTTCAATATCTGGTACGTTGGCAGGGGTACGCCCCCGAGGACGATTCCTGGGAACCGGTGGGTAACATTCGGGCACCCCGGAAGATCGCTCAGTTTCATCGACGGTTCCCGGACAAGCCGGGCCCTGATCCGTCCTGAGGCCGTCTCTGGGGGGGGGAGTAATGTCAGGTTTCCAGGTTTTCCAGTTCTCTTTTGAATGAGCTTGCCCTCAGTTAACATGGAGTTTAAGGTTCTGTTGCCCTACTTCCTGTCCAGCTGCTTAAAAGGCCGCCTCTCAGCCCAGTCCAGTGCCTGAGTATACTGCTTGCTGTGTGCTCCTGCTTTGCTGCTGCTAATCCTGATTGCTTTTGGATCCTCCTAAAAGACTACCGACCGACCGACTCTGGACCTTACCCGGTTTCTCAAGCTGTGCCCGGATTCCGTCTGCCATCTTCGGTCAGCACTCTGCCCGGTTCTCTCTGGTTCGTAACCACTCTGGACAATCATCCCGTACGGACACTCCTGGACTTTTACCGCTTGCCCATTGTGTCCCGGCTGCTGCGCATTTAGGCCTTCCGGGGTGATTGCCGGACAGTCCCTGTATAGGGGTTCGCTCTGGTGGTCTCCCTGGGGGAGTCCGGTGCGTGGCCCCGGGAATTCCCTCCGCTCCGTTTCGGGAAGGTATTTGTGTATTTGTATTGCTGTGTTTGTTCCGTTGTTATCTACCGTGGTTACAGATTATAAAACATCTTGTATCAAAAACTCGTCTCTGCTGATCATTGCCCTACGCTATCGAAATCCTCAGAACATATAATAAGTATTACAACTAGGTTGGATGAACGTCCACGAAGTATAACACAATGAATTACACGTTCCAAACCTAGAGGAGGTTTTTAGGGGTACTTTACACGTTGCGACATCGCTACCGAAATATCGTCGGGGTCACAGTTGTTGTGACGCACATCCGGCGCCGGTAGCGACATCGCAATGTGTAAACCCTAGGAGCGACGATGAACGAGGGCAAAACAGTCAAAAATCGCTGATCTGTGTCACGTCGTTCATTTTCATAATGTCGCTCCAGCTGCAGATACGATTATTATTATTATTATATATTATTATAGCGCCATTTATTCCATGGCGCTTTACAAGTGAAAGAGGGTATACATGCAACAATCATTAACAGTACAAAACAGACTGGTATAGGAGGAGAGATGACCCTGCCCGCGAGGGCTCACAGTCTACAGGGGATGGGTGAGGATACAGGAGGAGAGAGGATCCTGCCCGCGAGGGCTCAGTCTACAGGGGATGGGTGAGGATACAGGAGGAGAGAGGACCCTGCCCACGAGGGCTCACAGTCTACAGGGGATGGGTGAGGATACAGGAGGAGGGAGGACCCTGCCCGCGAGGGCTCACAGTCTACAGGGGATGGGTGAGGATACAGGAGGAGAGAGGACCCTGCCCGCGAGGGCTCACAGTCTACAGGGGATGGGTGAGGATACAGGAGGAGACAGGACCCTGCCCGCGAGGGCTCACAGTCTACAGGGGATGGGTGAGGATACAGGAGGAGAGAGGACCCTGCCCGCGAGGGCTCACAGTCTACAGGGGATGGGTGAGGATACAGGAGGAGAGAGGACCCTGCCCGCGAGGGCTCACAGTCTACAGGGGATGGGTGAGAATACAGGAGGAGACAGGACCCTGCCCGCGAGGGCTCACAGTCTACAGGGGATGGGTGAGGATACAGGAGGAGAGAGGACCCTGCCCGCGAGGGCTCACAGTCTACAGGGGATGGGTGAGGATACAGGAGGAGACAGGACCCTGCCCGCGAGGGCTCACAGTCTACAGGGAATGGGTGAGGATACAGGAGAAGAGAGGACCCTGCCCGCGAGGGCTCACAGTCTACAGGGGATGGGTGATGGTACATTAGGTGAGGACAGAGCTGGTTGCGCAGTGGTCTACTGGACTGAGGGCTATTGTAGGTTGTAGGCTTGTTGGAAGAGGTGGGTCTTGAGGTTCCTCTTGAAGCTTTCCACGGTAGGGGAGAGTCTGATATGCTGGGGTAGAGCGTTCCAGAGTATGGGGAGGCACGGGAGAAATCTTGTACGCGATTGTGGGAAGAGGAGATAAGAGAGGAGCAGACAAGGAGATCTTGTGAGGATCTGAGGTTGCGTGCAGGTAGGTACCGGGAGACTAGGTCACAGATGTAAGGAGGAGACAGGTTGTGCATGGCTTTGTATGTCATGGTTAATGTTTTGAACTGGAGTCGTTGGGTGATGGGAAGCCAGTAAAGGGATTGGCAGAGTGGCGAGGCTGGGGAATAGCGAGGGGAGAGAAGGATTAAGCGGGCCGCAGAGTTTAGGATAGATTGGAGGGGTGCAAGAGTGTTGGAAGGGAGGCCACAGAGCAGGAGGTTGCAGTAGTCGAGGCGGGAGATGATGAGGGCATGCACTAATATTTTTGCTGATTCTTGGTTAAGGAAAGCACGGATCCGGGAGATATTTTTGAGTTGTAATCGGCATGAGGTGAAGAGGGCTTGGATGTGTGGCTTGAAGGATAGAGCAGAGTCGAGGGTTACTCCAAGGCAGCGAGCTTGTGAGACTGGGGAGAGTGAGCAGCCATCAAGTTTGATGGAAAGGCTTGTTGGAGGAGATGAGTGAGGGGGAAAGACAATGAACTCACTTTTGTCCATGTTAAGCTTTAGGAATCGCGCCGAGAAGAAGGATGAAATAGCAGACAAACATTGTGGGATTTTGGTTAGTAGAGAGGCAGTGGCATAGCTAGGGTTTCAGCTCAGGGGGGGCAAAACATCTGAGTGGGCCCCTTACCAGGTCACCATGATAACTACGGTGGCGCAGACTAATCGTGGGTATAGTGGACCTCGGCAGATGACACTGATGTTACGGCTATATGGTGACTATATAGTGGTAGATATCGGCGCTGCAGCACATACAAGAGGTCACAGTGCAGTTATAGATGGTGACTTACAGCTGACGTTCTTTCAGATGGAGTTGTTCACCTTTTCTGTGTTTTCCATCTGGCCCAGACCAACATGACAACTTCTTCCAGCCACAACTCTTCTACAGAAATTACAACAAAGACACATTTCACTCCTCACACTTCCCCCGAACCCCATCTAATCCCAACCTGCACAAACCCCTCATCCTGCCGTCACCCCAATACTGAGCCGCTGCTGCCGTGTGTCCCTATTACTGCACCTGCTGTGTGCACAAAAACTGCCACACATAATAATGCCACCACTGTGCCCCCACATAATAATGCCACCACTGTGCCCCCCACATATTAATGCCACCACTGTGCCCCCACATAATAATGCCACCACTGTGCCCCCACATAATAATGCCACCACTGTGCCCCCCACATAATAATGCCACCACTGTGCCCCCACATAATAATGCCACCACTGTGCCCCCCACATAATAATGCCACCACTGTGCCCCCACATAATAATGCCACCACTGTGCCCCCACATAATAATGCCACCACCGTGCCTCCACATAATAATGCCACCACTGTGCCCCCCACATAATAATGCCACCACTGTGCCCCCCACATAATAATGCCACCACTGTGCCTCCACATAACAATGCCACCACTGTGCCCCCACATAATATTGCCACCACTGTGCCCCCCACATAGTAATGCCACCAGTGTGCCCTCACATAATGTCACCACTGTACCCCCACATAATAATGCCACCACTGTGCCTCCACATAATGCCACCACTGTGTCCCCCACATAATGCCACCACTGTGCCTCCACATAATAATGCCACCACTGTGCCCCCCACATAATAATGCCACCACTGTGCCCCCCACATAATAATGCCACCACTGTGCCCCCCACATAATAATGCCACCACTGTGCCTCCACATAACAATGCCACCACTGTGCCCCCACATAATATTGCCACCACTGTGCCCCCCACATAGTAATGCCACCAGTGTGCCCTCACATAATGTCACCACTGTACCCCCACATAATAATGCCACCACTGTGCCTCCACATAATGCCACCACTGTGTCCCCCACATAATGCCACCACTGTGCCTCCACATAATAATGCCACCACTGTGCCTCCACATAATAATGCCACCACTGTGCCCCCCACATAATAATGCCACCACTGTGCCCCCCACATAATAATGCCACCACTGTGCCCCCCACATAATAATGCCACCACTGTGCCTCCACATAACAATGCCACCACTGTGCCCCCACATAATAATGCCACCACTGTGCCCCCCACATAGTAATGCCACCAGTGTGCCCTCACATAATGTCACCACTGTACCCCCACATAATAATGCCACCACTGTGCCTCCACATAATGCCACCACTGTGTCCCCCACATAATAATACCACCACTGTGTCCCCCACATAATAATGCCACCACTGTGTCCCCCACATATTAATGCCACCACTGTGCCTCCACATAATAATGCCACCACTGTGCTCTTTACATGGTAAAATGCCTCATTTGTGCCCTCTAAATGGTAACATTTCCCCCTAGAAAATATTAATGACCTGTGTAAGTGCCCTAGAAAGGTGCCCACATATTGTTCCTAGAAAGTAATAGAGCCCCCAGTGTGCCTTTCACGGTCACAATACCCTGACTGCCCCTATAACAATAATGGTTCGTAAGTGTCCACTTAACATTTAATAATGTCCCTCCCATGTACAGCTCCCCTATACACAGTATGAAGCCCTTATACCTCCCCTATACACAGTATGATGTTCCCATGGCTCCCCTATACACAGTAAGATGCCTCTACCCCTTCCCTATACATAATATACCTCTACACCTCCCCTATACACAGTATGATGGGCCTACAGCTCCTTACAGACACCCCTGCATACAGCCGTATACACATACACACACCTGCGTACAGCCGTATACACATACAGACATCTGCGTACAGCTGTACACACATACACACACCTGCATACAGCCGTATACACATACAGACACCTGCGTACAGCTGTATAAACATACAGACACCTGCATACAGCCATATACACATACAGACACCTGCGTACAGCCGTATACACATACAGACACCTGCATACAGCTGTATAAACATACAGACACCTGCATACAGCCATATACACATACAGACACCTGCGTACAGCCATACACACATACACACACCTGCATACAGCCATATACACATACAGACACCTGCGTACAGCCGTATACACATACAGACACCTGCATACAGCTGTATAAACATACAGACACCTGCATACAGCCATATACACATACAGACACCTGCGTACAGCCATACACACATACACACACCTGCATACAGCCATACACACATACACACACCTGCATACAGCCATACACACATACACACACCTGCGTACAGCCGTACACACATACACACACCTGCGTACAGCGATATACACATACAGACATCTGCGTACAGCTGTATAAACATACACACACCTGCATATAGCCATATACACATACAGACACCTGCGTACAGCCATATACACACACATATATACAGACACCTGCGTACAGCCGTATACACACACATATATACAGACACCTGCGTACAGCCGTATACACACACATATATACAGACACCTGCGTACAGCCGTATACACACACATATATATACAGACACCTGCGTACAGCCGTATACACACACATATATACAGACACCTGCGTACAGCCATATACACACACATATATACAGACACCTGCGTACAGCCGTATACACACACATATATACAGACACCTGCGTACAGCCGTATACACACACATATATATACAGACACCTGCGTACAGCCGTATACACACACATATATACAGACACCTGCGTACAGCCATATACACACACATATATACAGACACATACACAGATATAGTCACATAGAAGTGTATACATATTTGAAAACATTCACATACAAATAATCATACACAAAAGACAGACACAATCCTATACACAGACACAATCCTATACACAGACACATACTGGAGGTGCTTTTTACTTTTGATGATTGGGGGACACTTCTCTCGTGCAGCCACAGACTTGTTTCATGCCATGGTAAATCCCTCTAAGCTAAAGGACCTGTGGTGACGTCACGCCCATGTGATCAGAAGGGGCGGGACCTCAGCAACGCAGGTGATGACAGAAAGAAACTCCAGGTGTCCTGGAGTTCTTTATGATAGAAGCAGGGACCGAGGTAAGACCTCCAGATGGGGGGTTCAGGGGGGCGCAAAGCCTACATGATTATAGTGGACGGGAGGAAACATGGCCACGCCCACTAACAAAGCCGGTCACGCCCACTACCCAGTCAGCTTCTAATCACTGGGATGCAGCCACAACACTGGATGGAGGCAGTGCGCACTGCATGACGTCATTATAACGCACGTGGCCGCGCAGTGTGCATGCCAGCGGCCGGGTCTCCTGTACTATGTGGCGGTCAGCACTGTCTGCGCCTGTCAGTGTGGCCGGCCACATCTTAGTACAAGAGACACGGCCGCGCGCAATTCACTCTGCGCGGCCATGTGTGTTATAATGACATTATGCAGCAGGCGGCCCGCGGCCGGCCCTCAACAATAGCTGGGAGAGCAGCCTGGGGGGCAATTGCCTCCCCCCCCCCCCCCGCCCGGCGCTGAGCGATGAGGTCACCATGCCGGGACTTTGTGTCCTGCGTGTGTGCTGTCATCAGCAGCAGCGCAGGGAGATCATGTCTCCTCCGCACTGCCACAGAGGTTAACTATATCGGTGCGCTGTGCACGCCGATATAGTTAATGGTATTGCCTCTCCGGGTGGGCCCCCTCTGAGCACAGGGCCCGGGGCGGCGTCACCCTCTGCCCCCCCCTGCTAGCTACGCTACTGTGAGAGGTAATGTCAGGTCCAGAGAGGTAGACGTAGACACATCACTGTGTGTAAAGCCGCAGGAACGACAAACATCTCCTTGATCGTGATCCGTGAGCTGGACCGCAGAGTGAAGGCAAAAGGGCCAAGAAGTGCTAAGCATCTCTGGGAACGCCTTCAAGACTGTTGGAAAACCATTTCCGGTGACTACCTCTTGAAGCTCATCAAGAGAATACCAAGAGTGTGCAAAGCAGTAATCAAAGCAAAAGGGGGCTACTGTGAAGACCCTAGAAAATAAGACATATTTTCAGTTGTTTCACACTTTAAGTATTTCATTCCACATGTGATCATTCATAGATTTATGCCTTCAATGTGAATCTACAGTTTTCACAGTCATAAAAATAAAGAGAACTCTTTGAATGAGAAGGTGTGTCCAAACATTTGGTCTGTACTGTATATAAATATATTTATATATATATATATATATATATATATATATATATATATATATATATATATATATATATATATATATAAATACACACACCCACACACAGTTGTGCTCAAAAGTTTACATACCGCGCCAGAGTTTTTGCTTTCTTGGTCTTTTTTCAGAGATCATTAATGATTATAACACACAATATTTCTTCCACTCATGGTTAGTGGTCGGGTGAAGCCATTTATTGTCACTACTGTGTTTTCTCTTTTTAAATCATAATGACCACCAAAAACATCCAATTGGCCCTGATCAAAAGTTCCCATCCCCCAGTTCCTAATACTGTTTATTGCCCCCTCTAACATCAATGACAGCTTGAAGTCTTTTGTGGTTGTTGTGGATGAGGCTCTTTATTTTCTCAGATGGTAAAGCTGCCCATTCTTCTTGGCAAAAAGCCTCCAGTTCCTGTAAATTCCAGGGGTTTCTTGCATGGACTGCGAACTTGAGTTCTCCCCAGAGTGGCTCAATGATATTGAGGTCAGGAGACTGAGATAGCCACTCCAGAACCTTCAGTTTGATCTGTTGTAACCAATGACAGGTCGACTTGGCCTTGTGTTGTGGATTGTTGTCATGTTGGAACGTCCAAGTTCGTCCCATGTGCAGCTTCTGAGCTGATGAGTGCAAATTTGCTGATAACGTGCTGCGTTCATCTTTCCTTCAACTTTGACCAAGTTTCCTGTGCCTTTGTAGCTCACACATCCCCACATCATCAGCGATCCACCTCCATGCTTTACAGTAGGAATGGTGTTCCTTTCATCATAAGCCTTGTTGACACCTCTCCAAATGTAACATTTATGATTGTGGCCAAAAAGTTTAATTTTGGTCTCATGACTCCAAAAGACCTTTTTCCAGAAGTTTGGAGACTTGTCTCTGTGCTTTTTGGCGTATTGTAGGTGAGATACTTTGTGGCATTTGTGCAGTAATGGCTTTCTTCTGGTGACTCGAACATGCAGCCTATTTTTCTTCAAGTGCTTCCTTATTGTGCATCTTCAAACAACCACACCGCTAGTTTTCAGGGAGTCCTGTATTTCAGCTGATGTTATTTGTGGGTTTTTCTTTGCATCTCGAACAATTTTTCCGGCAGTTGTGGTCGAAATTTTTGTTGGTCTACCTGATTGTTGTTTGGTTTTTACAGAGCCCCTGATTTTCCATTTGTTAATCACAATCTGAACACTGCTGACTGGCATTATCAATTACTTGGATATCTTTTTGTATCCCTTTCCTGTTTTATACAGTTCAACTATCTTTTCCCATAGATCTGTTGACAATTCTTTTGCTTTCCACATGATTCACAATCCAGAAACGTCAGTGGCTGGATGAAAGATGCAAGAGTCTGTCTGGACCCCAGAATCTCACTCGGCTTTTATGCACACACTGATTACAAGCAAACAGGACACAGGTGAGGATGTTACCTTTATTAGCCATTCAAACCCATTTGTCTCTGGTTGTCATTAGGATTAAAAAAAGAGAAAACACAGTAGTTTGACAATAAATGGCTAACCATTAGAGGAAAAAAAAAAGTTTTTGCGTTGTCATTCATATTCTTTGTAAAAAGGCCAAGAAAGCAAAAAAAATCTACTGTGGTATGTAAACTTTATATATATATATATATATTTAAAAATATATATACAGTGTTTATATATATATAAATATATTATTTTTTTTATACATATATATATATATTAATTAAAAAAAAACACCCCCTATTGCCACAGTATCTAGTCATGCTATTTCCAGGAGGAACAACAGAAGGACAGCACAGTTATGTATTGATTCTCAGAGCATGCTTGCACTTGTAGTTTGGCAGCCATTGGAGAGCCAATAGTTGAGGATCACTAGTGTAGGGTGACATACCATTACCAAAAGGGATAGTGATGCCATTTCCAAGAGGAACAACAGAGGGAACAGCACAGTTAAGTATTGACTGTCAGGACATGCTTGGAATCGTAGTTTAGCAACCATTGGAGAGTCACTAGTTGAGGTTCACTAATGAAGGATGACATCCTATTACCAAAAGGGATAGTGATGCTATTTCCAAAAGGAACAACAGAGGGACAATACTCTGTTGAATCATTCATTGGCTATTGGGGCATGCTGAGAGTTGTAGCTGTGCAGTAGCTGGAGAGCCACTAGTTGAGGATCACAATGCCAATTCCAGGAGGAACAACAGAGGGACAGCACAGTTCTTCGGAATTATACATTGGCTGGCAGAGCACACTGGGAATTGTAGTTTTGCCACAGTTGAGGCACAAGTTGAGGATCAGAAGTCTAAGAACACATCATATTTCCAAATTAGATGATATTAGCATTCCC
The DNA here is from genome assembly GCF_048569485.1 of Anomaloglossus baeobatrachus. Classification (NCBI taxonomy): domain Eukaryota; kingdom Metazoa; phylum Chordata; class Amphibia; order Anura; family Aromobatidae; genus Anomaloglossus; species Anomaloglossus baeobatrachus. The sequence continues at coordinate 33,965,446 of NC_134360.1, read as the reverse complement.
AGGAGGAACAACATAGGGACAGCACAGTTTTTTGGAATTGTACATTGACCGGTACATGACGTCAGGATCATAGTTTTGCCACAGTTGATGAGCCACAGGTTGAGCATCAGAAGTCTAGGTACACCCATATTGCCAAAGTAGATGATATTAGCATTTCCAGGAGGAACAACATAGGGACAGCGCAGTTTTTTTTTAGTTATACATTGGCTGGCAGAGCACGCCAGGATCGTAGTTTTGCCACAGTTGTTTGAGTCACAGGCTGAGGATCAGAAGTCTAAGAACACATCATATTGCCAAAGTAGATGATATTAGCATTTCCAGGAGGAACAACAGAGGTTCTCCAGACTAGTTATATCATTGAGAATATAAATATTTACTAAAGCACACATGTATAAAGAGCAGGCAAGGTGTGTGTACGCTTCCTGCATACTGATATTTACCCCAGATTTAGAACATTTAAGAACACAGCAATTTCCTTTGCCGCCTTGAGCTGTAGAATTAAAGTATCCAGATCCTATTATTTATCTTCTAGGCTTTGTGCTCGCAGCTCTTGGCACGTCTTGTGCGCAGGCTGTGTCTGGTATTGCAGCTCAGCCCTATTCCAGTGAATGTAGCTAAACTGCAGTACCAGACACAACCTGTGCAAGAGAGTGGCGCTGTTTCATCAGTAAAATTGGAAATGAAAATGCATTTGAGACCCCTCCTAGGATGTGATTGTACCGCCCCACGGGCTCGGCTGCGACCGCCGAGCCGCTCGGATCCGTGCTCGTGTACTGCGGGTGGTGGCTCGAGCCTCTCACGGACCCGGGGGTCACGTCGCTCTGCAAGGGAGTTGGCGCTACATGCGGGGATTTGGGGTGTTTGGATTTGAGGTGATAGTTCGTGACGCCACCCACGGGTTGTGGTGATTGTAGACACCACCGCTGCGGTGAAGGTACGGGAATCCCGGGAGCGGTGTAATGGCGCAGCTAGATGTTGACCCCTCCGTGGGCAGGGGATGTTGGTCCCGGGGTCCGGCGGGCCGAGGCCCGGGTGCAGGGTGTAGTGTTGCGGTGCAGCGCGGCGCGGTGCCTGATGGCACTGATGTACTCACTCTGACACAAGACACTGGAGCCGCTGGTAAACCAAACGGAGTGATGAACGGGGCCCGCAGCCGGCTGCAGCTTTTCCCAGGTTAGGTTGGTAATGTCCGCCTTTCTCCTGCACCTTTATATGTGAATCTTGACTCCTGTGGCTAAGCATCGGTAGTCCGCTCCCCGGCGTGTATCTGTTGTAGGAGCCCGTTTGCCTGCAGACGCTGGCCCGTTGGATCTCTTGCCTCTGACGGTGGCACTTATCCGGAATGGTTGGGCTGTTGCCTTCAATCGGGACTTAGGTGGGAATGAACCCCTGAGGTCCAGACTGCAATCAGTTAATTTGACTATGGTGGTGGCTTATAGCCTAGTTCGGGGTCTGAGTACCCTGCCTGGTGCTCCGGTATCCAGTTGGCTCCCCGGTTTGGTTCCGGCGGGCCACTACCCTGTCCCGGTCCCTTACGGTTCCACCGGTCGTATTCCCGGTCTCCTGCAGGCGGCCACTACCGTCTGTCTCCTTGTCAATAGTGACCCAGCCACCGGAGTAGTTTTTGGCAGGCCTGAGCACAGGTCTGCTTCTGGACACAACCTCCCTCCTTCACTGTCAAAACCACTCTCTCAACTCACTTGAACTTGACTACTAGGTTCCCGCCTCCAGGCCTGTGAACTCCTCGGTGGGTGGAGCCAACCACCTGGCTCCACCCCCCCTGGTGTGGACATCAAACCTGGAGGGTGGTGACAAGGCTTTTAGTTTGACTGCTGTTACCTAACCGGAAGGGGTGTGTAGTGTTGTTGTGTCTACCTGGCACGACCTGGGTAGTCCAGGGCGTCACATGATGTCCTATATACAGGAGGAGCCATAATTCAGGGGTTATATTTTTTTTCTTTTCGCAGATGACATTAGATAATAGTCGGAAGGTATAATTAAATATTAGCACATGACGCCCTTCTTCAGGTTCTATCACTCAGCTCCGATTACAGCCTAGAAGGGAGTGTTTGCCATAGTCTGTGCTTGTACTGACACCTCGGCTAAAAATGCGCTCGAATTTGGCACATGATGGAGAAAATGGCGCAACAAGGTTTAGAAGTGTTTGATGTGTTTTATATACTTGTTACACCTGTCATGTCTCACCTGGTGAGGTGGATCCTGAAAACCTGGACAGCATCTTGGAAGAGTAGAGTAGTAAACCACGAAGAAGCTGGAGACAGATGAAGCAGAGTCGAAATAGCGGCTCAACGGAATGACCCAGCAATGTGGTAGAGAGTGAATGCAACAGAGTAGACCAATGTAGCAGAGCTGGGTATGTCAGAAGATTTACTAGCAGAGAAGCAGTAGAGTCCTGAGGAACAGCAGAGCTGGGTATGTCAAAAGACTTATAAGTAGAGATGTAGCAGAGTCCTGTGGAACAGTAGAGCTGGATGTCTCAGTAGTCTTTTTAAGTAGTGATGTAACAGGGTCCTGTGGAACAGCAGAGCTGGGAATGTCAGGAGATCTTACAGTAGAAATGAAACAGGCTACTGTTCAAGAGAAGAGCTGGGTATGTCAGGAGACTTATAAGTAGAGATGTAGCAGAGTCCTGTGGAACAGCAGAGCTGGGAATGTCAGGAGATCTTACAGTAGAAATGAAACAGGCTACTGTTCAAGAGAAGAGCTGGGTATGTCAGGAGACTTATAAGTAGAGATGTAGCAGAGTCCTGTGGAACAGCAGAGCTGGGAATGTCAGGAGATCTTACAGTAGAAATGAAACAGGCTACTGTTCAAGAGAAGAGCTGGGTATGTCAGGAGACTTATAAGTAGAGATGTAGCAGAGTCCTGTGGAACAGCAGTTCTAGATGTCTCAGTAGACTTTAAAGTAGAGATTTAGCAGAGTCCTGTGGAACAATAGAGCTGGGTATGTCAGGAAACTTTTAAGTAGAGATGTAGCAGAGTCCTGTGAAACTGTAGATCTAGATATCTCAGTAGACTTTAAAGTAGTGATGTAACAGGGTCCTGTGGAACAGCAGAGCTAGGTAGGTCAGTAGATCTTAAAGTAGAAATGAAACAGGGTACTGTGGAAGAGAAGAGCTGGGTAGGTTAGGAGACCTTAAAGTAGAGATGTAACAGGGTCCTGTGGAACAGCAGAGCTGGGTATGTCAGGAGACTTTTATGAGTAGAGATGTAGCAGAGTCTTGGGGAACAGTAGAGCTGGATGTCTCAGGAGAATTTAAAATAGAGCTGTAGAAGAGTCCTGTGGAACAGCAGAGCTGGGTATGTCAGTAAAATTACAAGTAGAAATGTAACAGGGTCCTGTGGAACTGTGGAACAGCAGACTTATCAGTAGAGATGTAGCAGAGTCCTGTGGAACAGTAGAGTTGGGTATGTCAGTAGAATTACAAGTAGAGATATAACAGGGTCCTATGGAACAGCAGAGCTGGGTATGTCAGGAGACTTTTATGAGTAGAGATGTAGCAGAGTCTTGTGGAACAGTAGAGCTGGATGTCTCAGGAGAATTTAAAATAGAGCTGTAGAAGAGTCCTGTGGAACAGCAGAGCTGGGTATGTCAGTAGAATTACAAGTAGAAATGTAACAGGGTCCTGTGGAACAGCAGACTTATCAGTAGAGATGTAGCAGAGTCCTGTGGAACAGTAGAGTTGGGTATGTCAGTAGAATTACAAGTAGAGATATAACAGGGTCCTATGGAACAGCAGAGCTGGGTATATCAGGAGACTTTTACGAGTAGAGATGCAGTAGAGTCCTGTGGAACAGCAGAGCTGAGTATGTCAGGAGACTTTTATGAGTAGAGAAGTTGTAGAGTCCCATGGAACAGCAGAGCTGGGTATGTCCAGAGACTTATGAGTAGAGAACTAGTAGAGTCCTGTGGAACAGCAGAGCTGGGTATGTCAGGAGACGTTTATGAGTAGAGATTGACGCACACACAGAGTCTTGGGGGTTACTCGTCACCGGGCCGGTGTCAGTTTGGGATGTCACAACGGCCTGGCCCAGTTTTGTGACCCCGGCGGTGTCAATAAAGATGGGGATGGGGATGATGGGGGTAGTAGTTATTCGGGACGCCACCTATGGTATGCGGCCAGTTATTAGCCGCCGCTGCTGGGGTTCTCGCTGGGGTCGATGGTGACGCATGTTTGGCCGTTACAGCTCTCCACAGGTAGAGCTGGGCCGCAGGGCGGATGAGGGGAGTAGTAGTCCACTCTATCAGAGGAGCGCAGGGCTGGAAGCGCATAAAGGAAGGGAACGACACAGGGATTGCAGTCAAAGTTCTTGTACTCACTGATGAATGTCCCAAAGCAACACGACATGTCAGTGGCCATCTTTAGAGTGCCAGGCTCCGCTGTGATGGGCTCCAGCCGATCCCGGGTGGTTTGGAGGTTTAGACCGGTGCACCTTTCTATATGTCCGTCCCTGGTCGTCTTCCTGCGCTGGCCCTTAGGACCCCTTCCACTTGATACCCGGGTCGAGCTGCTCCAACTCTAGACCACAGGTCTTTCCTCCTCGACTGTCTCCTCGGTTCTCCGTTCTCCACACATTTCCCACCTACTCGCTATGCTCCACCCCCGGGTAAGCTGGACTGGGGTGTCATAACCAGTGGTCGCTATCTCTAGCATTAATAAGCCGCCCGACCCATGTCCTGGTGTAGAGCTGCTATCTAAGAGTGTTGTGTGTTTTTGTGTGTACCGGTGTACTGACTGAGGTACAGTACCTCTGTGGCGCTTGAAGCCGCAGGGGCGCCACATACCCCCACAGCGACTCCCAGCACGTCCGTGGGCTGAAACAAAATACAATGGCATTAAAACTGCAAAACTTTTAAATGCTGTCAACAGGTAACAGATAACATTTTTTTCCCTTTATGGGAGGCACCTTCACACAAACGTTGCAAACATTATAACTCGTGGCAGTTCAATATAAAACCTTGTGCATTGTCATATAAAACCTTTAGCATATAAAAGAGACATATAAAACTTTGCATTATAAACATGCAGCAATATTTTCGGCGGAGTCCATGATGCCAAGGTCCTGTGCACCGCTCCTGTTAAGTGTAATATAGCAAGCATTATTTCAACAACATCACAAAATGAGGGACCTGCCAACCCCAACGTAGGCTCTGGGCGTGCGTTAGAGCGTTCCCGACCACGCTTCATTGCTTGGGCACGCACGACAAGTTTTGGGTCCTGTGGTCCTATTAATTCTGGAAGGAGCACAACTGGGGCAACTATTTACAAGCTAAGTTCCGGCCACCCATAGTTCAGTGACCCGGTTGTCCATCAAACATGAACTGGCTCAACAAACATTATATTCACTTGGGGTAAGGGGACTCTGGACCAGTTGGTCTCGCAGAGCTTGCTCCCAGGGTCTGGGTGCACTTATCAGCTATGCGGGCTGGAATAGGCTCCTGGCGTGGACCGACACTGGTTGTTTCTGCTCCGGGACAGCTGCCTCCGGACGAAACCGTCCCACATCCAGGGCGTACCAGCCCTGCTCACCCTTGTGCCGCGTGTATATTACTGAGTCTCCTGGGTAAAGGTCACGACCCGGGTGTCCTCTGTCCAGGTGAGACTCCACATCTCGCCAGGAAACAAAGATCTCCTTAGATAACCCCAGCTCTGAGATGAAGCCCCACCCTTTACTGAGGTTGAATCGGACGACCAGTCCCATCCTCAGCGGTCCCCGGTCAAACAATCGGGCTTTCCGGAGCCGCTGGTTCGCGGCCATATTCCGAGCCTCTATTGCCTCGCGCTGGGCCTGAAGCTGCTCCTCCTCGGCTGCCATCTGAGCAATCATCTGCTGGCATGAATCGTAGGTGCTGTTGGACTCTGTACTTGCCTCGTCTTCCGCACTCCAGGGTACAGTGGTAGGCGACAACGGTGGGCAGCAATCCCCCCAAGCCATACCTGGTGGATCTGGCTCGTCCAGCGGTCCCGCTACGATGTCGCCTACCGTCAGGGGTTGCTCTGTGTCACTGGTCTGGGCCGTGGCAGCAGGCAGCCCGGTGTTGTCAGCTGCCAGGTCATAATTGGGAGCATGATGTAGAGCTCGCTGCCGCCCGGAGCTGGTAGTCTCGGCTACCTGATGTAACAGAACAATTACTTCTGCAAAACAATTTTCTATTACATTGGTACCGATAATCATCATTGGAGTACGTTCTCGACGATCACCATCCACAATCATTCCTTGTGACTTTAACGCTACTCGTCCCACATTAATGGTCACCTCCTTATACCCCACCTGTGGCACGGGCTGACCATTAATGGCGACTATGGTCAAGTCTGTATTTGGGCCACGGGTAATGTCAGAATCAGCCCAGTGCCTTTTGTAGAGAACATACGGCATTGTTGTCACCTGGGACCCAGAGTCCAGGGGGGCGTTCATCAGGATGCCATCCAGCACGATTGGAAGGACCGGTTGCCATCCCAGATACTTGTCCCACCAGTCAGATGAGGCGGATCTCCCCACAGCCGAGGGTTGGTCTGTGGCCCCAGGACAGTCTCGAGCATAGTGTCCTGCCTTGTCAAAGCAGCGGCAAATCGGTCGCCCAGCGGGGTCATAGTGATCGACGACCTGTCCCCAGGCCGGTGGAATCCCCTTCTGCTGTCGTCTCGGGATGTCATCTGTATTTGTGGCACGCCTGCTATTCCTGGGCTGCGGGGCTTCCTGTAACGTCTGCACAGTTTTTGCTAGAGCGGCCATGCTTCTAGTCAGTTCTTGGACTTGTAGCTTTAGGTCTGCGGAGGAGGCTTTACCTATGTGCGAGTGGTGCGGTCGCAGAATGCAGAGGGGAAGCCCAGGGAGCAGCAATTCACTTTCACTTTGCTGCTCCTTCAGTGCACAGGCTCCAGCAGAGGGCCCCTCCCTTCCTCTGGGCTCTGCATCCTGTGTTCTTCTGCACTGCACAGGCTCGAGCAGAGGGCGCCCTGCCCTCCTCTGTGCTCTGTGTCCTGTCTGCTCCCTTCTTCACCAGATAGAGGGGGGAGGGGCGCCTGCACTGCTGAAGATGCTGCAAATAAAGCCCTACTGAACTCCTGGAGCCCAGGAAGTAACTGTAGGTGAGTATAATGTGCTGTGTGTCATATCTGTAATGTATTATGTGCTGTCTGTGTATGTGATGTATAACCTGTGTGTCCTGTATATTGTGCAATATCTACATGTCTGTTTGTCTATACATCCATTCCGGCTGTCTTCCTATCTATACATCCATTCTGGCTGCCTGTCTATCTATACATCCATTCTGTCTGCCTGTCTGTCTATACATCCATTCTGACTGTCTTCCTATCTATACATCCATTCTGGCTGCCTGTCTATCTATACATCCATTCTGTCTGCCTGTCTATCTATATATCCATTCTGTCTGCCTGTCTATACATCCATTCTGTCTGCCTGTCTATACATCCATTCTCGCTGCCTGTCTATACATCCATTCTCGCTGCCTGTCTATACATCCATTCTGTCTGTCTGTCTATACATCCATTCTTTCTGCCTGTCTGTCTAGACATCCATTCTGTCTGTCTATACACCCATTCTGTCTGTCTGTCTGTCTATACATCCATTCTGTCTGTCTGCCTGTCTATACATCCATTCTGTCTGTCTGTCTATACATCCATTCTGTCTGTCTGCCTGTCTATACATCCATTCTGTCTGTCTGCCTGTCTATACATCCATTCTGTCTGTCTGCCTGTCTATACATCCATTGTCTGTCTGTCTGTCTATACATCTATTCTGTCTGTCTGTCTATACATCCATTCTGTCTGTCTATACATCCATTCTGAAAACTAAGGATAAAAAGAATCAGGTTCAATGCTGCGCTAGAAACCACATGAATCCATGTAATAAAAATCTTTTCTTAATTTCTGCTGGTCAACGCGTTTCAAAGACATATCTGTCTTCTTCATCAGGACACAAGAAACATACCCAGGCAGCGGTGGTGCAGTAAAGCATTCAACTGCTGTAAAGCGCTGACGGCAGCGACAGCTCCGTGCACTGGACGTGATCATCAAGGGGTGCTTCTTGCAGTCTATGTGCGCACAGTGCCTTGAGCCGGTGTTCGTGGGCCTTACGGGGTTTACTCTTTTCTTTAGGTCCCCTGACCCTCTGTGGACTCCTTCCAGCGGATTCGTAGGTGGGTTCGGCTTCGGTACCTGAAGTATCCTCAGCCTCTGGATTACTAATTGAGCACATAGTTTTTCTCTCATAGTCTAGGATTCCAGTTTCCGTTCTTGCAGCCAGTCCCGCCACCCATATGCTATAAGTGGCTCGAGTCCACGGGTGTATGGCGCACGACCTGTGGCCCTTAGGACCCCTTCCACTTTGTTCCCACTCCAGACCACAGGTCTTTCCTCCTCGACTGTCTCGTCAGTTCTCCCTTCTCCACACACTTGCCCCCTATCTGCTATGCTCCACCCCTGGGTAAGCCGGACTGGGGTGTTATAACCAGTGGTCGCTATCTCTAGCATTAATGAGCCGCCCAACCCATGTCCCGGTGTGGAGCTGCTATGTAAGGGTGTTGTGTATTTTTGTGTGTACCAGTGGTCGACCCTCTCCATACCCAAGGATGGGGTACCACACCTCTGGCTGAGGTGCAGTACCTCTGTGGCACCTGAATCCGCAGGGGCGCCACATACCCCCACAGTGAATTCCAGCACGTCCGCAGGCTGAAACAAAATACAATGGCCTGAAGCCGCAGGGGCGCCACAAGATGAAGTAGACTCCTCTGGAACAGTAGAGTTGAGTATTTCAGAAGACTTATGAGTAGAGAAGCAGTAGAGTCCTGTGGATAAGCAGAGTTGGGTATGTCAGGAGACTTTAAACTAAAGATGTAACAGGGTCTTGCGGACCAATGGACCTGGGTATGTCAGGAGACTTTAAAGTAAAGATGTCACAGGATCCTGTTGAACAACAAAGCTTGGTAAGTTTACAAGTAGAGATGTAGCAGAGTCTTGTGGAATAGCAGAACTGGGTATATTGGGTAGCTCAGTAAGGGGGCAGAGTCAATTAGAGAGAAAGTTATGGTGAGCACGCCAAGTACCTGAACACTCAGGTGATTTTCTGCGCCTGAGTGGCTGTATAAGACCTGGATGCCTGATCTGAGAAGTGCACAGGAGCAAAAAAAAACAAAAAACAGTCCTCTCTTGAGAAAGATGAGAGTCTGATCCTAGAGCCTTGACAAGCAGATGTGACAGAACAGGGGAGTGACCTAAAATGTAACAAAATTTCCTAAATTATCCAGGGTAGCGCATTCCAGGGAACTGGTGCAGCACAGGAGAAATCTTAGAGATGGTGATAGGGGATTCTGATTACCTCTGGTGGCATCTTATCTCCCCGAGTACAGTTGAAATCCAACTCCTCGATTCTCTTCTGGCCCCAAAATCTCCCATTAGGAGCTGAATTGTTCAGTTCTGCTGATACATAGGGGGTTTTATAAAGACACTGAACCAGGAGGTAATGCTGAGAGATGTGAACTCTGAAAAATATGCAGAAAACAATTACAGGACGGCGATATTACTTTTGCAGTAGAGTTTTTCTCACATGTTCAGCGCTGCCGCCTTTGGAAGAAAACCATGATTCAGCAGGGAACAATACATTAGACATTTTTATAGACTCCTCTAATTTACGACGTGCCCATAAAAGCTTGATTAAAAAATGATATTTAAAGGCGGCACCATTAAACGAACATCAGCACCGTCATGGCCAGCGCCGGGGATTGCGATACCGCCTGTAGCCTATGGGTAAGTTCCAATCGGGTCATCAAATGCATGGAGTTTACATCTTATTAATATTCTGGACGTCTACTAGAACCTCACCTCCTCCAAAAAAAAATGACCTAGTGATGCATCAATATGAGAATAGTATGGGGCCCATTTCCATGCAGAGTCACAGCAAGGCTATGAGCTGTCACTAACCCCTTATTACCCCGATTGTCACCACATCAGGGCAATTCGGTAAAGGGCGGGAGTTGTCGCATGTAATGGATGCGACAATCCTTGGCAGCTGCAGGCTGATATTTTTAGGCTGGGGGGTGGCCAATAACCATGGGACTCCCCAGCCTGAGAATACCAGCCCCCAGCTGTCGGGCTTTATCTTGGCTGGGTATCAAAATTGGGGGGGACAACATACCATTTTTTAAATTATTTATTTAAATAATTAAAAAAAACAAAAACAAATGCATGCAGTTCTTCCTATTTTGATACACAGCCAACAAAAGTGCACGGCTGGGGGCTGGAGCCTGTAGGCATGGCTTTATCTGTGCTGGGTATCATAATATGTGGTGACCCCATGTCAATTTATTTTTTATTTTACTGTGCAATATAGACCGGTGACTGTGATTGGAAGCATCAAACACGCTGTCACTCAGTGTGGGGGGCGTGTCTGACTGTAACCAATCACACAGCAGTGGGCGGGGGAAGCAGTGAATATGCATGAGCCTAATGAGCAGCTCCGGAAGAAGAATGAGAGGCTGCTGGAGCATACAGCAGTGTCGGTGACTCGGTAAGTATTAAGTGCTTGCTCCTACCCGTTTGCGCCGGATTCTGGTCCCCATAGATTACATGGGGGCCAGATACCAGGGATGAATCCCCCACCGATCCCGAGTAGGTTGGGGGGTTGATTTGCAAGTCCTCCCATCACTAGCGAGAAACACAGGGACAAAACGCAAAAAGAATGAACATGCTGCAATTTATTTGTCAGAAGTTTGCTGGGAAGTCAAAAGTGAGAACTTTCTGACAACAAAACTGCACCAAAAAACGCGGCAAGAAAAAGCAGCAAGCACATGTAGCCTAAAATGTCTTTTTTTTTAATGTGGTGGGCGCTAAATTTAGGCTTCCTACAGTTACTAGGTGGAGCCCGTTGTATAAAGCTGTATAATAATTCTGTCTTCATTGGGCTCCCCCTAGTGGTGACTTTAGGTAATTAGTATTTCATCAGTGTGTCAATGGAAATAACAGTAAAATTGAGCTTTGTATTATAAAATAAACAAACACCACTTGTATAATAAAAAAAAAAGATACTGCAACAATGCAAATTCTGCAAACAGGGAAATAGAAGAATACGACTGGTAAAAGTAAAAGGTCGGAAGGCGGCCTTACTCTGCAACTTCTCATTTTTCCCATGTTCCTACTACTATACATCGATTCACACGTAGATCTGGGAATGAACATCTGTCCTTCGAGCCGGAGGCCTCCAGAATAGATGTTTGTTGTTTATATTAAGAAACCCACAACTCCTGTAAGGGACCCTTGTTAGCCGCGTCCGAATGCCAAACAATCAGCCTCATTGTATGGCCATTAACAGGATGCCGCTCTATACACTGGATTTACTGTACCTTCAAAAGCGGCCACTAAGCACCCCCCCACCTACCACCACCACCACCACCTTCCCTCGTGGCAGTTAAAGGGTTAACAGATTTTGGAAGTGTGCGCGTCCCATCAGCATGGAAAAAAAACAACAGGGAGAATGCGAAACGCGGCGGAACAATGCGATTAGACATGAAGGTTCAGGAGCCCCCTCCTCTCCAAGTCATTCATTATTTCTTTATCTGATAGTAAAGGGGTTAATTGAGTGGATCTGATGGCAGCGATTTCTGCACCGCCGGGAGAGATGTATAAATATTCCCCGGTAGGACTAAAAATAGATATTATCTGCTGCGGCAATTAAGATGCGTCCTCCTGGGACCGGCGGCAGTTGGCAAACTGGAATGAAAAATGATAATATTTACAGAACACAAAATCCAGGCTGAGCGCAGCATTGTCCATCCAGTGCTGTGCAAGAGGGGAGTCGGGACCTGGGCTATGGCGTTTATAGAAGAAATCCGGCGGGCCTTAAAGTGGTAATCCCTACTCTGGTCCCATATCTTAAAGGGGTACTCCCTACTCTGGTCTCACATCTTAAAGGAGTACTCCCTACTCTGGTCCCACATCTTAAAGGGGTACTCCCTACTCTGGTCCCACATCTAAAGGGGTGCTCCCTACTCTGGTCCCACATCTTAAAGGAGTACTCCCTTCTCTGGTCCCACATCTTAAAGGAGTACTCCCTACACTGGTCCCACATCTTAAAGGACTACTCTCTACTCTGGTCTCACATCTTAAAGAAGCACTCCCTACTCTGGTACCACATCTTAAAGGAGTACTCCCTACTCTGGTCTCACATCTTAAACGAGTACTCCCTACTCTGGTCCCACATCTTAAAGGAGTACTCCCTACTCTGGTACCACATCTTAAAGGAGTACTCCCTCCTCTGGTCCTACATCTTAAAGGAGTACTTCCTATTCTGGTACCACATCTTAAAGGACTACTCCCTACACTGGTCCCACATCTTAAAGGACTACTCCCGACTCTGGTCCCACATCTTAAAGGAGTACTCCCTACACTGGTCCCACATCTTAAAGGAGTACTCCCGACGCTGGTCCCACATCTTAAAGGAATACTCCCTACGCTGGTCCCAAATTTGGGACATGCATCAATTGGAAAATGGGTTCCACTAGCAGACACAGACAAGAATAATATATGAGCCCATTACAGTCCAATAGCTCATAATACTTCATAATTCCACCTGCTTTGGAGCTGGATGTGGCCCCCTTGCCTCTTGGGCCCTTGTGCGGCTGCACAGGTTGCAACAATGATATGTCAGCCCCTGATGGGTTCCCTCGAAACGAACATGTATGACCATCTCTCCATTCATTCTCCACCTGGATGCTGTGACCACCAGACCACGTCAATCAGTGGTAGGGTGACCATTCCAGTCCACATAGTTATGGGTCTCAGTAATGCTGGCTCTACCTAGGTGAGAGAGAAGAGAGACGCTGAAAATAGAGGCAGAGGGAAAGAACGAGAGAGAAAAATAAAAAGAAAGGTAGAAAAGGAGGGAGGTAGAGAAAGGAGGGAAAGCGAGATATAGAATAAAAGAAAGTGAGGGAGAAACAGCGGTGGTAAAGGGAACAGAGAGAGTGAGAGACATAATTTCACACCAATACCCCAAAACTGGGCCGGACAAAATTGTTGGCACCTTTCCAAAATTGAATAAATCAAAAGAAACGAATAACAAGCCCAAATAGTAAAAATATTAAATTTTATTTAAATTCATTAAAATTGTACAAAAAATAGGGATGCGATCCCAAACACTAAGTACATAAAAACAGAAAAGAAAACCAGGCGGACACCTGACATGTAATAAGTAGGTGAAAAAAAAAATAATATATATATATATATACAGTACAGACCAAAGGTTTGGACACACATTCTCATTCAGAGTTTTCTTTATTTTCATGACTCTGAAAACTGTAGATTCACATTGAAGGTATCAAAACTATGAATTACACATGTGGAAACGCGAACCGGATGGAATAGCACGCCGCTGCAAGATGCTGTGGTAGCCATGCTGGTTCTGTATGCCTTCAATTTTGAATAAATCCCCAACAGTGTCACCAGCAAAGCCCCCCCCCCACACCATCACACCTCCTCCTCCATGCTTCACGGTGGGAACCAGCCATGTAGAGTCCATCCGTTCACCTTTTCTGCGTCGCACAAAGACACGGTGGCTGGATCCAAAGATCTCAAATTTGGACTCATCAGACCAAAGCACAGATTTCCACTGGTCTAATGTCCATTCCTTGTGTTCTTCAGCCCAAACAAGTCTCTTCTGCTTGTTGCCTGTCCTTAGCAGCGGTTTCCTAGCAGCTATTTTACCATGAAGGCTGCTGCACAAAGTCTCCTCTTAATAGTTGTTCTAGAGATGTGTCTGCTGCTAGAACTCTGTGTGGCATTGACCTGGTCTCTAATTTGAGCTGCTGTTAACCTGCGATTTCTGAGGCTGGTGACTCGGATAAACTTATCCTCCGCAGCAGAGGTGACTCTTGGTCTTCCTTTCCTGGGGCAGTCCTCATGTGAGCCAGTTTCTCTGTAGCGTTTGATTTTTTTTGCCACTGCACTTGGGGACACTTTCAAAGTTTTTCTAATTTTTCGGACTGACTGACCTTCAGTTCTTAAAGTAATGATGGCCACTTGTTTTTCTTTACTTAGAATTTGTATTATGGCAAGAAAAAAGCAGCTAACAGTCTATTCAGTAGGACTATCAGCTGTGCATCCACCAGACTTCTGCACAACACAACTGATGGTCCCGACTCCCAACCCCATCTATAAGGCAAGAAATCCCACTTATTAAACCTGACAGGGCACACCTGTGAAGTGAAGACCATTTCCGGTGACGACCTCTTGAAGCTCATCAAGAGAATGCCGAGAGTGTGCAAAGCAGTAATCAAAGCAAAAGGTGGCTATTTTGAAGAACCTAGAATATAAGACATATTTTCAGTTGTTTCACACTTTTTTAAGTATTTAATTCCACATGTGTTAATTCATAGCTTTGATGCCTGCAATGTGAACCTACAATTTTCGGTCATGAAAATAAAGAAAACTCTTTGAATGAGAAGGTGTGTCCAAACTTTTGGTCTGTACTGTGTGTGTGTGTATATATATATATATATATATATATATATGAAGCTGAGTCTGTGCATGTATGTGTGTGTGTGTGTGTGTATGTCCGCTAAAGGAATCTGCACCGTCTCGTTAAAAATCATGAAATTTTGCACAGACACCCCATGCGACTCAGGGAATTTCATAGACTATGTTTTGACCGGAAAATTTAACCCCGTGCTTTACAGTTGATCTCCAAAAAACCTGCCTCCATTAAAGTGAATGGAGCTGTGAGCTACAGGTTATTATAGCAGCTGTGATTGGTTGCTATAGGAACAAAGGACATTGTTAGTATAAGAAGCTTATGTGTGAGGTAATAAGATGTCAGTGAGGAGATGGCTAGAGAGAGACAGAAAGAGACAGACAGACAGACGTAGGCACAGACACAGACAGAGTAAGAGGCAGACAGGGAAAGAGACAGACAGACAGGGAAAGAGACAGACAGGGAAAGAGAGAGAGAGACAGACAGACAGAGAAAGAGACAGACAGAGGCAGACAGACACAGACAGACAGGAAAATAGACAGACAGGGAAAAAGACAAAAACAGGGAAAGAGACAAGGAAAAAGACGGGGAAAGAGACAGACAGACGGGAAGAGACAGACAGGGAAAGAGACATACGGGGAAAGAGGCAGACTGGGAAAGAGACAAATGGGGAAAGAGACAGACGGGGAAAGAGACAGACAGAGATAGAGAGACACAGACAGACACAGAGATAGAGAGAGACACAGACATAAAGAGAGACAGAAAGAGAGACAGAGACAGACAGAGAGATAGACACAGACAGACAGACATGGATAGAGACAGACACACATGGATAGAGTGAGACAGACACACAGACAGAAAGAGACAGACAGGGAAAGGGACAGAGACAGACACACAGAGACAGACAGGGAAAAAGACAGACACACAAAGAGACTCACAGACAAAAAGAGACAGACACACAGAGACAGACAGAGACATACAGACAGACAGAGACTGGGAGACAGAGTTACAGTTACTATCCCGGACAAGTATAAATATGTAGAGAAGCTATATATAAATAATAAATATGTAAATATTCAGTGTCTAAAGGTAATAGTACATAGCACACCTAATAATAAGGAAGGAGCATATCAAACAACATGCAAATTCCCTAGTTGCAATATATGTTCTCCAAGACGAAACATTGAGTTGCAAAACGCGAGTCGAGTGAGGCGGGACCCTGCATCTTCATTTACTTACTTTAGGTGATGTACTTTAATTGAATGGCTTCTAAATATATGGTGTGGCCTTTGTAGATTTTTGCACATGTCTTTTGAATAAATATTGTAATTAGGGGATATGCTTGTTGTTTGATATCCTCCTTCCTTATTATTAGGTGTGCTCATATAGTTATACGTTTTATATATATTTTTTCACGTATTTATTACTTGTCAGGTGTCCACCTGATTTTCTTTTCTGTTTTTATGTGCTATGTGTTTGGGGTCTCTTCCCTATTTTTTTGTACAATTTTAATTAATTTAAATAAAATTTAATATTTTTACTATTTGGGCTTGCTATTTGTTTCTATTGGGTTGTTCAGATCTATCATTAATGTATCGAGCCCCTACATATTAAGTGAGGTGAATGGTGTATTTAACCTTTCCAAAATTGTGGATAAACAACTTTGTTTCAAGCATGTGATGCTTGTTCAGACTCACCTGTGGTAAGAAAGACGTGTGGGCAATATGAAAATCACACCTGAAACCAGATAAAAAGGGGAGAAGTTGACTCAGTCTTTGCATTGTGTGTCTGTGTGTGCCACACTAAGCATGGAGAACAGAAAGAGGAGAAAAGAAGTGTCTGAGGACTTGAGAAATATAATTGTTGAAAAATATCATCAATCTTGGGGGCACATGAGACCAAGATAGAGCTTTTTGGTAATGTACCTCATTTCACTGTTTACCGATTGAGCCCTACAAAGAAAAGAACACAGGACCTACAGTCACACATGGTGGAGGTCAGAGATCTTCTGCTTGTTTTGCTGCCTCTGGCACTGGGTGTCTTGATTGTGTGCAAGGGATCATGAAATCTGAAGATTAAGGGTTTTGGGTTGTAATGTAGTGCACTGAGGTTACTTCTTGTGGTTTTTCTCATGGTACACTCTGTGTAAGCCACCAGCTGTGATCTCCGGTGAACTCAGTGTTGAACTGTGCTTACGCTAAGACACACAGGCTAACAATCTGGCATTGAGTTCACCTGAGGACATTTCTGGTGGTTCACATAAGTATCCTCTTTGTGAGCCACCAGCTGTGACCTCAAGTGAACTCAGTGCCGGACTGTTGGACTGCGCTGCCGCTGTGATACACAGGCCGACAGTCTGGGACTGAGTTCACCTGAGGACACTTCTGGTGGTTCACATAGTACCCTCTGTGTGAGCCACCAGCTGTGACCTCAGGTGAACTCAGTGCCGGATTATTGGACTGCGCTGCCGCTGTGATACACAGGCCAAATGTCTGGGACTGAGTTCACCTGAGGATACTTCTGGTGGTTCACATAGTACCCTCTATGTGAGCCACCAGCTGTGACCTCAGGTGAACTCAGTGCCGGATTATTGGACTGCGCTGCCGCTGTGATACACAGGCCAACACTCTGGCACTGAGTTCACCTGAGGTCACAGTTGGCAGCTCCCAATGCTGCTCTCTGTGTGTCCCAGAGGCCGTGGTAAGTGGTTACATGTCATCACTCACCATGGCCTGTGGATGTAGCAGAGCCGGGATCATCGTGGAACCTCAGTTGGATTATGTCGGACCTGCATGGATGGTTTGAGGATTAATAAATTGGTGAATTCCAAGGCAGAGCGGGCAGTGATGTAGCAGAGTTACCCAGTGATTTTGCAGAGCTGCGTTTGTAAGAGAGTCATAAAGGCATTCCATAGTAGTGGCGTGGATGCCGATTACCTGAATACTCTGGATGTAATGCCTGTACTGGAGAGGAGAGGAGAGTAACCTCAGACTCCAATAGACAATGCCCATAGAGCTGCCCTAACAGGATAAGAAAAACATGGTTGTTTTTTCTTTCTCCCAAAATAGCGCCCCTCCTGTGTAGAGGTTGTGTGTGGTACTGCAGTTCAGCCCATTCACATTACTGTGGGCAGGTGTGGTGCTGTTTTTGGAATAAAGCATCCATGTTTTTCTCATCCTGGTCATCCCCTTTCAGTACTCTTACCTCATGGAATAATTGTCCCGGGAACATAGGGGCTGTATAGTGCTCTGGTAACCAGGCAGCGGACACAAACCTTCGCCTCCTCCTCCCCCTCATTCATGACTCCAAACACTAATCCATTTTGTACCCCCACCGCCAGAACAAGCCCAGGACCCCCCATCCCCGGCTCCCAGAGCTCCCTATATAAAGAGGACAGTAGAAAAACACGGCGAGGGAGATGAGAAAGGCCGGCATTATCCGTCCCCCCGAGCCCCGGCCGCAGAGAAGGCCTGCTCTGGTATATTACGTATTTTGGGAGTGGAGAAAAGACTGGAAATGCTGAGAGGAGGACACAGGCTGCCTCTCATCAGCCCCAAACACTGCCCCATTCATAACCTCCAGAGCTGGAATCTGTACCCGGAATATTCACCCAGAAAGGAGGGAAATCACCTCACACGGCAGGACGGGGACAATATGGCCGTGTGCAGACACCTCAGACATGAGCGATACATGAAATGTGTCTACTATCACATTCTATCCATCTGTCCATCTCTATATCTATCTATTGTATCTATCTATCTATCTATCCCTCTATCTATCTATCTATCTATCTATCTATCCCTCTATCTATCTATCTATCTATCTATCTATCCATCTATCCCTCTATCTATCTATCTATCTATCTATCTATCTATCTATCTATCTATCTATCTATCCCTCTATCTATCTATCTATCTATCTATCCATCTATCTATCTATCTATCTATCTATCTATCTATCTATCCCTCTATCTATCTATCTATCTATCTATCTATCTATCTATCTATCTATCCTTCTATCTATCTATCCCTCTATCTATCTATCTATCTATCTATCTATCTATGTATCTATCCCTCTATCTATCTATCCCTCTATCTATCTATCTATCTATCTATCCCTCTATCTATCTATCTATCCCTCTATCTATCTATCCCTCTATCTATCTATCTATCTATCTATCTATCTATCCCTCTATCTATCCATCTATCTATCTATCTATCCATCTATCTATCTATCCCTCTATCTATCCATCTATCTATCTATCTATCCATCTATCCCTCTATCTATCTATCTATCTATCTATCTATCTATCTATCCCTCTATCTATCTATCCCTCTATCTATCTATCTATCTATCTATCTATCTATCCCTCTATCTATCCATCTATCTATCTATCTATCCATCTATCTATCTATCCCTCTATCTATCCATCTATCTATCTATCTATCCATCTATCCCTCTATCTATCTATCTATCTATCTATCTATCTATCTATCTATCCCTCTATCTATCTATCTATCTATCTATCTATCTATCTATCTATCTATCCATCTATCTATCTATCTATCTATCTATCTATCTATCTATCTATCTATCCTTCTATCTATCTATCCCTCTATCTATCTATCTATCTATCTATGTATCTATCCCTCTATCTATCTATCCCTCTATCTATCTATCTATCTATCTATCTATCCCTCTATCTATGTATCTATCCTTCTATCTATCTATCCCTCTATCTATCTATCTATCTATCTATCTATCTATCTATCCCTCTATCTATCTATCTATCTATCTATCTATCTATCCCTCTATCTATCCCTCTATCTATCTATCTATCTATCTATCCCTCTATTTATCTATCTATCTATTTATCTATCTATCTATCTATCTATCTATCTATCTATCTATCTATCTATCCCTCTATCTATCTATCTATCTATCTATCTATCTATCTATCTATCTATCTATCTATATATCTATCTATCTATCTATCCCTCTATCTATCTATCTATCTATCTATCCCTCTATCTATCCCTCTATCTATCTATCTATCTATCCCTCTATTTATCTATCTATCTATTTATCTATCTATCTATCTATCTATCTATCTATCTATCTATCTATCTATCTATCTATCTATCCCTCTATCCCTCTATCTATCTATCTATCTATCTATCTATCTATCTATCTATCTATCTATCCCTCTATCTATCTATCTATCTATCTATCTATCCCTCTATCTATCTATCAATCTATGTATCTATCTATATCATATTATTGTTATCTATTCAGGTCCCTGTTATCAGGTTGTGGGGATGTATCTAATTTTTCTATGGGGCCCTATGATTTCTAGTTAAGCCCCTGGTATATGAGTAGGGCCTGTACATGGGGGGGCTGGATTTCTAAATAGTGGTGTGTGGTCCCGTCAATAGTCCTTATTTTGGATAATACTCCCTTAGTCTTCTGTGACACGTCATGTGTAGAAAGTAATGATTCCTGGAAAAACAAACATCACATCTTTACTGTAATTAGAGGCCGCCGCCCTCATTCACACACAGGTTGCAGAGTTATTTCCAATGGTCCATAAAACATTGTGACTGATGACAGCTCTGTAACTTCTCACATTCTTACAGTTTTACCTGATCACTATCTTCAATATCTATCTATGTGCTACCAGAGAATGAAAACCTTACAGAGACAATGATTGCTACAATTGTATCCAATCCAGACAATCTGCTGGGAGTTACATGTATGTATACTCCAGAGCTGCACTCACTATTCTGCTTGTGCAGTCACTGTGTACATACATTACATTACTTATCCTGTACTGATCCTGAGTTACATCCTGTATTATACTCCAGAGCTGCACTCACTATTCTGCTGGTGCAGTCAGTGTGTACATACATTACATTACTTATCCTGCACTAATCCTGAGTTACATCCTGTATTATACTCCAGACCTGCACTCGCTATTCTGCTGGTGCAGTCACTGTGTATATACATTACATTACTTATCCTGTACTGATCCTGAGTTACATCCTGTATTATACTCCAGAGCGGCACTCACTATTGTGCTGGTGCAGTCACTGTGTACATACATTACATTACTTATCCTGTACTGATCCTGAGTTACATCCTGTATTATACTCCAGAGCTGCACTCACTATTGTGCTGGTGCAGTCACTGTGTACATACATTCCTTTACTTATTCTGTACTGATCCTGAGTTACATCCTGTATTATACTCCAGAGCTGCACTCACTATTCTGCTGGTGCAGTCACTGTGTAAATACATTACATTACTTATCCTGTACTGATCCTGAGTTACATCCTGTATTATACTCCAGAGCTCCACTCACTATTCTGCTGGTGCAGTCACTGTGTACATACATTACATTACTTATCCTGTACTGATCCTGAGTTACATCCTGTATTATACTTCAGAGCTGTACTCACTATTCTGCTGGTGCAGTCACTGTGTACATACATTACATTACTTATCCTGTACTGATCCTGAGTTACATCCTGCATTATACTCCAGAGCTGCACTCACTATTCTGCTGGTGCAGTCACTGTGTACATACATTACATTACTTATCCTGTGCTGATCCTGAGTTACATCCTGCATTATACTCCAGAGCTGCACTCACTATTCTGCTGGTGCAGTCATTGTGTACATACATTACATTACTTATTCTGTACTGATCCTGAGTTACATCCTGTATTATACTTCAGAGCTGCACTCACTATTCTGCTGGTGCAGTCACTGTATACATACATTACTTATCCTGTACTGATCCTGAGTTACATCCTGTATTATACTTCAGAGCTGTACTCACTATTCTGCTGGTGCAGTCACTGTGTACATACATTACATTACTTATCCTGTACTGATCCTGAGTTACAGCCTGCATTATACTCCAGAGCTGCACTCACTATTCTGCTGGTGCAGTCATTGTGTACATACATTACATTACTTATTCTGTACTGATCCTGAGTTACATCCTGTATTATACTTCAGAGCTGCACTCACTAGTCTGCTGGTGCAGTCACTGTGTACATACATTACATTACTTATCCTGTACTGATCCTGAGTTACATCCTGTATTATACTCCAGAGCTGCACTCACTATTCTGCTGGTGCAGTGACTGTGTACATACATTACATAACTTATCCTGTACTGATCCTGAGTTACATCCTGTATTATACTCCAGAGCTGCACTCACTATTCTGCTGGTGCAGTGACTGTGTACATACTATACACATACATACTATTCGAACATTCTCCAGAATTATTGGAGCTCATCGAAGCTATTAGAAGTTTTATCTGTCAGTAAACTTTATATCTTTATTTTGGTCAGAACTCGCTTTTTATAAAGATAATAATATTTATTCATTTATATAGCGCTGTTAATTCCACAGCGCTTTACATACATCAGGAACACTGTCCCCATTGGGGCTCACAATTTAAATTCCTTATCTGTAGGTCTTTGGAGTGTGGGAGGAAACCAGAGAACCCGGAAGAAACCCACGCAAACTCGGGGAGAACATACAAACTCCTTGCAGATAGTGTCCTTGGTGGGATTTGATTTCCAAATGTTCTGCATTCCTTCTTGCGGCCATATAGATGAATGATTTTATTTCATTCTGGCTGCCTGTAGCCACCACTAGAAGGAACTTAACACGCTTGGATTTTTTTGGGCTAGTGGTGATCTCTTTGGGAGCTTTATACCTCTTTATTCTGTGAGCTCCGCCTGGTGGTGGCTGTGTATATCTGAGTTCAGTGAGCTCCCCCTAGTGGTGACTATATATCTATATCTAATATATAAAGCTGACTGTATGTATGTGTGTATGTATGTATGAAGGAATCCGCACCCTCGCATTTACAATCACGAAATTTTGCACAGCCACCCCATGTGACTCAGGGAACGTCATAGACTATGTTTTGTCAGGAAAATTTAACCCCGCGCTTTACAGTTATTCTCCAAAAAAACTGCCTCCATTAAAGTCAATGGAGCTGGGAGCTATAGGTTATTAATAGCAGCTGTGATTGGTTGCTATAGGAACAAAATAAATTGTTAGTATAAAAAGCTTATGTGTGAGGTAATAAGATGTCGGTGGGGAGACGGATAGAGACAGAAAGAGAGAGACAGACAGAGAGACAGACAGGGAAAGAGACAGAGACAAGTTAAAGACGGAAAGAGACAGACGTGGAAAGAGACAGACGGGGAAGGAGACAGACGGGGAAAGAGACAGACGGGGAAAGAGACAGATGGGGAAAGAGACAGATGGGGAAGAAGACAGAGACAAGTAAAAAGACAGGGAAAGAGACAGAGACAAGGAAAGAGACAGAGAAAGAGACAGACGTGGAAAGAGACAGACGTGGAAAGAGACAGACGGGAAAAGAGACGGATGGGGAAAGAGACAGACGGGGAAAGAGACAGACGGGGAAAGAGACAGAGACAAGTAAAAAGACAGGGAAAGAAACAGAGACAAGTAAAGAGACAGACGTGGAAAGGACAGACGTGGAAAGAGACATATGGGTAAAGAGACAGACGAGGAAAGAGACAGACAGGGAAAGAGACAGACGGGGAAAGAGACAGACGGGGAACGAGACAGACGGGGAACGAGACAGACGGGGAAAGAGACTG
The DNA here is from genome assembly GCF_048569485.1 of Anomaloglossus baeobatrachus. NCBI lineage: Eukaryota > Metazoa > Chordata > Amphibia > Anura > Aromobatidae > Anomaloglossus > Anomaloglossus baeobatrachus. Next base: position 33,942,287 of record NC_134360.1, on the reverse strand, counting down.
ACAGACAGATCGATAGAGACAGGCAGACACAGACAGACATAGAGATAGAGAGGCTGATAGACACAGAGATAGAGACAGACAGAGAGACTGACACAGAGACAGACAGAGACAAACAGACAGAGACTGGAAGAGAGACAGAGACAGTTACTATCCCAGGCTACGCCGGGCACTATAGCTAGTATATATATATATATATATATATATATATATATATATATATATCTGTATTCAGTGAGCTCCCCCTAGTGGCAGCTTCCGGTCATCTGACTATTATCATGAATTGCTGCAAATTACCCCTTTAAACTGAACATCCGTTTTGCGGCTGTTTTCATTATTCATGTCTCTATTGTGCGGTAAATGTGTTTGGCGTGTTAATCTTTGCCTCGCATGGAGTTTACCAAGAGGAATTTCATCAATAACAAATTTCTCCCGCTATGAAAGATCTTTCCGAAGCTTCTGAATACTGATTCCAGAATATTAAAATATCATTATTCACAGAAACGTAGCGTCCTAACTACCGGTGAGACAGATCCCTCATTACAGATGAGCAGACGCCAGATGGTCCTGAGCGATCAGTTATAGACATCATTCTCCAGAGCTGAAATCAACTCCCTCACATACAGAGAGATGAATTACACAACCTTAGATTTCAGAACAGGGTATGTTTAACCCTGAAAATTAAAGAGACAGCACCAGCAAATAATAGCTTATCCTCCAGATAATAAGAAATTGTGTCCAGCTTATATTAGCTCATCTGTTTCTGGGAAAGCTGGGTTACATTCAATATGGCCATTATAACATCTAGGGTATTATGACCCAGCTTTCCCTGGACCCTGTACATATTTATGTTTTTAGGAAATTTCATGCTAAATATATATAACTCCGAAGTGGCGTACAATTTATTAATTACTAATTCGATACATTGTCTAGAATGATAATACTACATGGATATAAAGAAGATAATATACCACCATATTGACACATAATACTCCCATACAGTTCACACACTTTTTTTACATATAGTTTAATCATAATACTGCCATATACTTCAAATGTAATCTTGCAATATAGGTCACACATAAGATTGCAGCATATATCATGCACAATACTGCTGCATAGATCACATATAACACTGCCATATAGATTACATATAACACTGCCATATAGATCACATATAATACTGCCATATAGTTCACAATATAATACTGCCATATAGATCACACATAATACTGCCATATAGATCACATAATACTGCCATATAGATCACATAATGTTGATAATATAGTTTACATGTAGTACTGCCATATAGTTTACACGATACTGCCATATAGATCACACATAATACTGCTGCATAGATCACACATAATACTGCCATATAGTTCAAACATAATATTGTTATATAGTTTACATGTAGTACTACTATATAGTTCACACATGCTCCTGCCATATAGTTCAAACTTAATACTATCATATAGTTCACTAGTGATACACATGTAATACTGCCATGTAGTCAGGCATATTCTTGCTTTATATGTAATACTGCAATGTACTGTTGTTCACACATAATAATCCCATATAGTTCACTCTTAAAACTACCATACAGTGTACACAGACATAATACTTCTATATAGTTTGCTCATAATGCAGCCCAATAGTCTATAAATAATATTGTCATTCAGTCCACATATGGTGCGCTCGTATAAATCACACAGAATGCCGCCATGTAGTTCACACAAACTACTACAATACAGTTCAAATATGATGTCAAAATTATTCATACATTTTACTATACAGTGCACAGGTAATACCACCATAAAATTGACATATAATTTTGCCATATAGTGCATACATAGTAGCACCACAGTGCACCCGTATTGCAATCATATTGTTCACACATGATGCTGCAACATAGTGCACACAAAACAGCATTATGGAGTTTACTCATCATACTCCCATAGAGCTCACACATAATACCCCCAAATAGTTTACATATAATACCACTGTGAAGCTCACAAATAATATCAGAAATATTTTACACGTTCCTATATAGTACACACATAATACTCCCATATAGGTGACACAATATACTGTCATAGTTCACATATCATACCGCCATATAGTTCACATATAATACTGCCACATGGTTCATGCACAATACCCCCATATAGTACACACATATTGATGCCACATAGTTCACACAATACTCCCACATAGTTCATACATAATGCCGTTGTATAGTCAGCAGATATTGACGACGTCATATAGTTGACACTCGATACTCCCAAATAGTTCACACAAAATACCGCCATATAGTTCACATATAATTTGTACATATTAATGCCATATTGTCCATAGACAATACTCCCACATAGTTCACACATAATACCGTCATATAGGTCACACATACTGTAGTACTGCCATATAGTTCACACATAACAATGCCATATCGTTCACACATAATGTTGCCACATGATTCACACATAATACCGCCATTTAGTTCATACATAATACCACCATATTGTTCAAACATAATACCGTCATACAGTTCACATAATACCACCATATAGTTCACACATAATGCCACCATATTGTTCACACATAATACCGTCATATAGTTCCCACATAATCCCATCATATAGTGCACACAATGCCGCCATATAGTTCGTACATAATACCGCCATATGGTTCACACATAATACCATCATATAGTTCACACATAATGCTGCCATATGATTCACAAATAATACCACCATATTGTTCACACATAATACCGTCATATAGTTCATATAATACCGCCATATAGTTCACACATAATACAGTCATATAGTTCACACAATACCGCCATATAGTTCACACATAATACAGTCATATAGTTCACACAAGGCCGCCATGTACTTCGCACCTAGTACCGCCATATGGTTCACATTTAATAGCGTTATATAGTTCACACATAATCCCATCATATAGTGCACACAATGCCGCCATATAGTTTGCACCTAATACCGCCATATGGTTTACTTTTAATACAGTCATATAGTTAACACAATACCGCCATATAGTTCACACATAAGAGTGCAGTTTTATGTCTCTGTGATTCTTGTTCTCAGGACCCCCCAGATAACCTCAGCTCAGGCCGCCGCGCCGTCCCCCGGCCCCTCCGGTCTCGCTGCAGTAATCCTTCCCCCCGGACTAATAATAAAGTATTCCCGCTATTTTCTGCCCATAGTGACACAATCTTCATGTCTGACTTTTTCGGAGCGATATTTTTGGAGGCGCTATTTTAGGAAGAAACATATTTGCCTTTGGCAGAAGATTCTGATCTCAGAGCAAATTTCCACTGGCAAATATTCATCACTCCTAGTGCTGAGGACGAAGCGATGGAGGGAGCGAGCGCAGCGCCTGCAGCTGAGGCAGCACTACCCTCCAGAGCTGCATGCACAGAGTGCGCCCCGGGGAGCCGGGAGCTAATACAACAGTCCCCAATATATGAGAATACACATCAGTGGGAATTAATTAAAGGGGAACTCCACCAGCAAACCCACACATGAGGAATCCTTCAGATGCAAATAAGCATGTCGGTGAGCAAAGGATTGGGCAGATCAGCGAAGATGTGCCACCACCAGGGAAGCATGTAAACTCCGCTCTCCCCATAGGGGAGTCAGGAATGATAGCTGTCACTCAAAACCTAAAGGGGGTTGTCCCAATTCTCCAATATCTACAATCATATGAAAAAGTTTGGGCACCCCTATTAATGTTAACCTTTTTTCTTTATAACAATTTGGGTTTTTGCAGCAGCTATTTCAGTTTCATATCTCTAATAACTGATGGACTGAGTAATATTTCTGGATTGAAATGAGGTTTATTGTACTAACAAAAAATGTGCAATCTGCATTTAAACAAAATTTGACCAGTGCAAAAGTATGGGCACCCTTATCAATTTCTTGATTTGAACCCTCCTAACTACTTTTTACTGACTTACTGAAGCACTAAATTGGTTTTGTAACCTCATTGAGTGTTGAACTTCATAGGCAGGTGTATCCAATCATGAGAAAAGGTATTTAAGGTGGCCACTTGCAAGTAGTTCTCCTATTTGAATCTCCTATGAAGAGTGGCATCATGGGCTCCTCAAAACAACTCTCAAATGATCTGAAAACAAAGATTATTCAACATAGTTGTTCAGGGGAAGGTACAAAAAGTTGTCTCAGAGATTTAAACTGTCAGTTTCCACTGTGAGGAACATAGTAAGGAAATGGAAGAACACAGGTACAGTTCTTGTTAAGCCCAGAAGTGGCAGGCCAAGAAAAATATCAGAAAGGCAGAGAAGAAGAATGGTGAGAACAGTCAAGGCCAATCCACAGACCACCTCCAAAGACCTGCAGCATCATCTTGCTGCAGATGGTGTCAATGTGCATCGGTCAACAATACAGCGCACGTTGCACAAGGAGAAGCTGTATGGGAGAATGATGCGAAAGAAGCCGTTTCTGCAAGCACGCCACAAACAGAGTCGCCTGAGGTATGCAAAAGCACATTTGGACAAGCCAGTTACATTTTGGAAGAAGGTCCTGTGGACTGATGAAACAAAGATTGAGTTGTTTGGTCATACAAAAAGGCGTTATGCATGGAGGCAAAAAAACACGGCATTCCAAGAAAAGCACTTGCTACCCACAGTAAAATTTGGTGGAGGGTCCATCATGCTTTGGGGCTGTGTGGCCAATGCCGGCACCGGGAATCTTGTTAAAGTTGAGGGTCGCATGGATTCAGGAAGCGACTAGAGGCTGTGATTTCTGCAAAAGGAGGATCTACAAAATATTAATGTCACTTTTATGTTGAGGTGCCTATACTTTTGCACCGGTCAAATTTTGTTTAAATGCGGATTGCACATTTTCTGTTAGTACAATAAACCTCATTTCAATCCAGAAATATTACTCAGTCCATCAGTTATTAGATATATGAAACTGAAATAGCTGCTGCAAAAGCCCAAATTGTTATAAAGAAAAAAGGTTAACATTAATAGGGGTGCCAAAACTTTTTCATACGACTGTATCAATATCTATCATCTATCTAGGTGAAACCGTTCTGATCCCTGGGGGTCTGACTGGAGGGACCCTCAACAATGTGCAAAATTGCGCTCTGAAATGCCACGGTAGAATAGAATTGTGGCTGCGCAGGCGCATGCGCACCCAGTGTATTTTAACAGCATCCGCTAGAAATGTTGGACAGATGCATGTACTGTATACTGTATATATGTATACATTTACTGTTCTAAATCCTATGAAGACATACGAGTCCCCCCCCCCATTATGTAGTAATGTCCCCCCCCTGTTCTAATATCCTCCATCCTGGGCTCCTTCCTGGTAAATATGTCCCCCATCCTGGCATATTTATTCCCCATCCTGGAATATATGCCCCCATCCTGGCATATATGTTCCCCATCCTGGCATATATGCCCCCATCCTGTAATGTCCCCCATCCTAGTAAATATGTCACCTATCCTGGTATATACTGTCCCCCTCCTGGTATATACTGTCCTTCTCCTGGTATATATGTTTCTCTCCAGGGCCCCTCCTGGTGTATACTGTCCCCTTCCTGGTATATACTGTCCCATTGCTGGTACATATGTTCCTCTCCTGGGCCCCTCCTGATATATATTGTCCCCCTCCTGGTATATATGTTTCTCTCCTGGGCCCCTCCTGATGCAGATTGTCCCCCTCCTCGTATATATGTTCCTCTCCTGGTACCCTCCTTGTATATACTGTCCCCCTCCTGGTATATTCAATCACCCTCCTGGTATATATTGTCCCCCTCCTAGTATATATGTTTCTCTCTCCTGGGCCCCTCCTGATGTATATTATCCCCCTCCTAGTATATATGTTTCTCTCTCCTGGTATATACTGTCCCCTTCCTGGTATATATTGCACTCCCCACCTCCCTGGCTCCCATGCCGCATGGCGTCCTCTATAACTGGCCAGCAGCTTTCATTTGCATCTGTGCTATGGAAGTGAATGATGTCATTGTCATGCGCCACCTCAGTCACGGGGACGCTGATGAAAGCTGCCCGTTTCTGTTTGCGGGTCTCTGCACTGCAGCCTCGGAGGCACATCCAGCTGAAGCAGGGGCTGGGGCCAGCGGGCCTCCGGCAACCACGGGCCCGGTCGCGATCCCTGAAACCTTGATCGTTCCGCCCCTGCTGATCGCTGATGTTACAATTACTGGATCCTAAGAATGAGGGTCTTAAAATGGAGCGGCGGGCACACATCAACATTCATTGCCTATGGGTCTGACATATGTGGTGCACATGCGCAAGCACCACTCTTTTCCAAAAGGGCCATTTAAGATACCCCTTCAGACAATTAGGGCGGCCACCAAGATGTCAAGTGACCCTGGGAAAGCTGGAGAATAACTAGGAAAGCCGGATACAAACCTGAAATCCTTGTCTGCAGATCATTGGTAGATCCTGCTTATATTAAAGACGTGCTGTTAAAGGGGTTGTCCAATTTTGGGGACTTTTGTTTTTTACCTAAATGCATGTATTTGCAGCAAAAAAATATTTTTTGCAATTGGGTTTCATTAAAACTTTTGCACAATTAGGCTCTTTGCTTCCCCGTGCCTTCAACTTTGATGTGGTCTGATCAGCAGAGAAAAAGCTACAAACACTCTCTATAATGGGAATGAGCTCACTGAAGGATTCTAAGTTAACTCATTCTGCAGCCTGCAATAGAAAGTGCAATAGAAAGTGCAATAGAAAGTGCAATTTAAAGGTTACAGAAGGCAAATAGTGCACATTTTCTTTTAAAGAAACTCAATTCCAAAAATAATTTTTGCACAATTAGGCTCTTTGTTCCCCTATGCCTTCGACTTTGATGTTGTCTGATCAGCAGCTAAAAAGTTACAAACGCTCTCAATAATCGGATTGAGCTCACTGAAGGATTCTAAGTTAACTCATTCTGCAATCTGCAATAGAAAGTGCAATATAAGGGCTACAGAAGGCAAACAGTGCACACTTTTTTTTTAATAAAACCCAATTCCAAAAATATTTTATAGCCCAAAAAGGCAAAACAGTGCACATTTTTTTTTTAAAGAAACCCACAATTCCAAATATAATTTTTGCACAATTAGGCTCTCTGTTCCCTTGTGCCTTTAACTTTGATGTGGTCTAATCAGCAGATAAAAAGTTACAAACGCTCTTAATAATCGGAATGAGCTCACTGAAGGATTCTAAGTTAACTCATTCTGCAATGGAAGTGCAATTTAAAGGCTACAGAAGGAAATTTTTTTAAAGAAACCCAATTCCAAAAATATTTTTTACACAATTAGGTTCTTTGTTTCCTTGTGCCTTCAACTTTGATGTGGTCTAATCAGCAGATAAAAAGTTACAAACACTCCCAATAATCGGATTGAGCTCGCTGAAGGATTCTAGGTTAACTCATTCTGCAATAGAAGTGCAATTTAAAGGCTACAGAAGGAAAATAGGGCAATATTTTTTAAAGAAATCCAATTCCAAAAATATTTTTTACACAATTAGGTTCTTTGTTTCCTTGTGACTTCAACTTTGATGTGGTCTGATCAGCAGATAAAAAGTTACAAACACTCCCAATAATCGGATTGAGCTCACTGAAGGATTCTACGTTAACTCATTCTGCAATCTTCAATAGAAAGTGCAATTTAAAGGCTACAGAAGCCAAACAGTGCACATTGTTTTTAAAGAAAACCAAATCCAAAAATATTTTTTTCCCAATTAGGCTCTTTGTTTCCCTGTGCCTTCAACTTTGATGTGGTCCGATCAGGAGATAAAAAGTTAGAAACGCTCTCAATAATCAGAATGAGCTCGCTGAAGGATTCTAAGTTAACTCATTATGAAATCTGCAATGGAAAGTGCAATATAAAGGCTACAGAAGGTAAATAGTGCATATTTTTGTTAAGGAAACCCAATTCCAAAAATGATTTTTGCACAATTAAGCTCTATGTTTCCCTGTGCCTTCGATTTTGATGTAGTCTGTTCAGCAAATAAAAAGTTGCAAACACTGTCAATAATTGGAATGAGCTCACTGAAGGATTCTAAGTTAACTCATTATGCAATCTGCAATGGAAAGTGCAATATAAAGGCTACAGAAGGTAAATAGTGCATATTTTTTTAAAGAAACCCAATTTCAAAAATAATTTTTTAGCCCTAAAAGGCGAAACAGTGCACCTTTTTTAAAGAAACTCAATTCCAAAAATAATTTTTAGCCCAAAGTAAGAAAAAAAAGTCCCCAAAGTAGGGCAACCCTTCCTTGATTTCCAGCAGATCTCATCCAATTTAGATTGCTCTGCAGATAATAATCTCATGTGTGTGGCAGACTGAACTCCTAGAGTTAAAGAATGCCAATATTTACAGAAATGAAACTTTTTGCTTTTCGGTGCGGATTTCTTTGCAGCCGTCTCTCGGGGATATCTCGTCTTATTCATGAGAAGTGAATAAAACCCACAAAGCTTCCCAGTGCCTAATCTTTAATTAGGATGAACCAGTTCTCTCTCATTCTGCAGAACACATCTCAGAGGAATAATCGCCAGAGCCTTGGAGCTAATGTGGTGCGTGGGAAAAAATTTGGGCTCCTTTGGTGCCTCCCCTTGTGTCAAATACTTTTTTTTTTTCAGGCAGCACAAGGATATGCACAGGCGGCCGGGAGAAGAAGAAGAGAGACAATTGTATCCCCTAACGACGGGAACGAGAGACCTAGTGACCAGTGCACCGCGCTAATGAGTGCAAGCTCCGCAGCCAATCATAGGCAATGAGCGCAGCTCTGGGTATACACTGGCCAAAAAATGATCGGAATACAAACTTATTTTCCAAAAACAAGGCTCAGCTCTCACCCCTCCTAAATCCCAAGGGTGACGCTGTTGTGAGCACGGCTTTAACCAGCTAAAAGTTAAAATAATGGGGTAGAACATCACAACACAGATGATCTTGCTAAATCCAGGCATTTTTTTTTCGCATTTTCCATAATGAGGATATGGGTAAGGCGATGCAACAATATAGATGGTACGGGAGAGGGGGAAGAGGGGGTACTACACTGCCACAATCAGTGGTATCCAACCCCTGTGGTTTCTCCAGCTGTTGGGAAACTACAATTCCCAGCATGCCCTGATGTGCTGTCATGCTCGGACAAGGGGATATCTGGTGCACAGCACAACAGGAATGCAAATGGAGAGGGGTCCTGACGCTAACCTGTTTCTGAACCCTGAGCTTCTCTAATGTCCCTATACGAGTCCTTCCCCTTGTCGCCGTCACATGCGAAGTTCCTATCTGTCCCTTCACTAACCCTCGCTAGCATAAGGGTTGGTGAATGCACTACACTTCACCTCTACAACAGTCTGACACAGGGGAAGGTAACTAGACATGGGAACATAAACAAAAAGGATATACTTCAACTTCAAAGCTGCAGCCAGACACCAAGGCTGCAGGCAACAAGACTCCAGCAACTACCGCCAGACACCAAGGCTGCAGGCAACATTGCTCCAGCAGCTACAGCCAGACACCAAGGCTGCAGGCAACAAGACTCCAGCAGCTACAGCCAGACACCAAGGCTGCAGGCAACATTGCTCCAGCAGCTACAGCCAGACACCAAGGCTGCAGGCAACAAGACTCCAGCAGCTACAGCCAGACACCAAGGCTGCAGGCAACATTGCTCCAGCAGCTACAGCCAGACACCAGTGCTGCAGACAACAAGGCTCCAGCAGCTACAGCCAGACACCAGGGGTGCAGACAACAAGGCTCCAGCAGCTACAAGAAATTTCCTTCCTCCAAGATGGTCAGTAGAGATGAGCAAACCCAAGTGTTCGGTTTTTGGTCAAACACCAATTTTTAAAAAAACAAAACAGAGTTTGGGTTCAGAGTTTGGGTGCTTTACGTATGTTGACGACTCGCGCAAGCATCACTGTGCTGAGGTACTTGTGGTGCTCAGCCCAGTGCGAGCCACTTGCCATGTCTGAACAACTGGCACAGGGGGTAACAACAGCGTGATCGAATATAGCTTGCATTCCCCCCTCCCGCCCAATAAATGGACACCCCCCCGCCAACTCTCTCCCTGGAAGTATTCTGTTTATGGCCGGCTCTATTTTGGCAGAGACTCGAACTGCCAATCAGTGACTTCCATTGGAGTTCAGGCCACGTCTGACCCATGGAGGTACAGTTCAGCTACACCCGCCAAACCAAACGTCCATGGGTTTGCTCATTTCTAGTGGTCAGTTCAGAATGAATCTCTATAACCAGCATCAGGTGATGGAACATGTGACTATTTAAGGTGGAGTTGAGTGGTCACAAATTTGCTGCACCTGAGATTGAAGTAACAAGACATTACCAGCAATGAAAGAGGTATTAACCCTTGCTTACATTAAATGATGCGAATATTACTTGTTTGACTAGTTTAGTTCACAACTTGGTTGAAGGCTCGGTTTGACAACAAGAATTGAGGGACAAGTAAGTGCAAGTAGGCCTGTGTCTACGCCCACATCTTTGTCTACCACCTTACCTGTATTTTCTGTTATGCCGATGACCTAAGACCAACATCCTCCCTATTCTGAACCGTTGAGTCATTTTTTTTCTCCCTGACTTTTCTTGTGCTGCACTAGTTTTCTGGATTGCGCTACCTGAGGCAGTCAGATTAATTCCAGAGCTTCACAGTATTAAGTGGGTCCTAAAAACACCCCCTCATCACAGTTTTTAATCTAACTTCTTCATTTACTCTCCTTTTCTTCTGATCCTGGTTACTATATATATAAAAATCCCCACACGCCATACGCTGGAGCTGATTTTTCTTTGCACCCTGACACATAAAGCGTTAAATCCAGGTCGGCGTTGTCCTGCTGATCAATGCATTGATATCAGCACAATATACCGCAGGACTCTCAGCGCCGTCCTCGAGCGCGGAATCAGCTGACCGCTATTCTGCCCTGTTACCATGGAAACTCAAGGCATAAAAAATGTTGAGTCTCCTTTCCTCCGGTGCTTCAAGGAGCAGACGGTTAATGAGGACTGGTGCAGGGGTAATGGGAAATTAGATTACTCTGTCACCTCTCCGAACGCTTCTCTGCGAGGTGCAGGTGGGGAGAGGATGCGTTCCCGTAGATTCTTGATTTAGGAGATGTCAGGATTATTCTATTTCTTACAGAAAATTTCCTCTTTGGGTTGGATTGAATAAAAATGCATTTTCGACTCTGCTGGAACTTATGGGTCCATTTTGCTTTGGGCTACAAAGAGATCGATTTTCCTTTCTTCACAGCACAGAGGCATCATCCGCTTCGTGGTTCCAGTTCACACCACAAGGCACCATAAGCTTTCAAACTCAGAGCCCCACTTTCTGCCCCTGAATGGATGCACGCTCACCCCTCAACGCTAGGGTGGTGTTACAGACACTCTGTGTGCAGCATAACACAAGGGTAACAATGGTAATGTTATAAAGGAAATGCCCTAGTGATAGGGAGAAGGGACACCTCCTGCTACTCACCTAATATGCCTATATGGGTCCTTTCCCTGTCGCCGTCACATGCCTAGACCCTCACTTGCCCTGAACTCACCCTGGCTAGTGAGAAGGCCGGTAAGAACACTAGTCACACCTCTTACAACAAACCTGAATCTGTACCCTGTACTCTCTAATGTCCCCCATAACCACCATGTACCTAGGCACTCGTTTGCCCTGAACTCACCCTGGCTAGTGAGAAGGCCGGCGAGAGCACTAGTCTCACCGTTGCAATAATATAACACAAGGTAGGGGAGACAGACAAGAGAAGAATACACTTCCTACAACAAGCCTGAATCTGTACCTTGTACTCCCTAATAATATCCCTATATGGGTCCTTTCCCCCATTGCCACTATGTGCCTAGGCCTTCGCTTGCCCTGAACTCACCCTAGCTCGTGAGAAGGTTGACAAGAGCACTAGTCTCACCCCTGCAATAATACAACACAAGGTAAGGGAGACAGACAGGGGAAAAATACACCTCCTACAACAAACCTGGATCTGTACCCTGCACTCTCTAATGTCCCTATATGGGTCCTTCGCCCCCTCGCCACCATGTGCCTAAGCCCTCGCTTGCCCTAAATTCACCCTGGCTAGTGAGAAGGCTAGAGAGAGCAATACTCTCACTACTGCAATAATATAAGACAAGGTAAAGGAGACAGATGGGGAAACATACACCTCCTACTACAAACCTGAATCTGTACCCTTCACTCCCTAATGTCCCTATATGGGTCCTTTCCCCCGTTTCCGTCACATGCATAGACCCTCTCTTGCCCTGAGCTCACCCTGGCTAGTGAGAAGGCCAGCAAGAGCACTAGTCTCACCACTACAATAATACAACACAAGGTAAAGGACACAGACAAGGGAAAAATATATCTCCTACAACAAACCTAAATCTGTACTCTGCAGAGGTCCTTCCCCCCATCGCCATCATGTGCCTAGGCCCTCGCGTGCCCTGAATTCACCCTAGCTAGTGAGAGCACTAGTCTCACCACTACAATAATACAACACAAGGTAAGTGAGACAGACAGAGATAAAAAGACACAAAAAGAAAAATGCTTCAAGCTCCTCCAATGCATTTAAACACCACAGCTGCAATAGTCACGACTCATCAGCTTCTTCCAGAGACAGGCTCCTTCCATGGTGGTCAGCAATAAAATGAGAATCTATAACCGGCATCAGGTGGTAAGACACGTGACTTTTTATAGTGAAGGGGAGTGGTCACAAAAGAGCTGCACCTGAGATTAAAGCTACAAAGGACAGCCAGGTAGGAAAGAGCCCTTAACCCCTGTAGCACTAAAAGAAAGGAGAGTTACTCAAATACAAATTGTAGACCTGCAACAATAAAGCGTTGTGACCTTCTGGTCCCAGACTTGTCAGAGGTCTCCCCTGAGTCGGGACACAGACACATGACACGTGCTCACACTTCCCTCAACTTCTAATAGGGTTTTCCAGACTTTGCTGATCCGCACCTTGTCGGCACACAGGGTTTACGCAGGATCCTTGTCATTCCTCTTCCTTCCTCAAGTTTTCCATGATGGACAAGAGGAATCCTAACAGTCAACTTTTACTGGACCTCCTCTGATGATGTACAGACCTTCCCTGCCCATTCCCGCACTGCCCCATGAATGTGCCTTTTGTAGTCCAGGCACAACAGGCCCCTTGGAGTCACCAGTTGCAGAGAAATTTTGGGAGACTTCAGCGGAGCTCAGATTTACCAACTCTTCTTGGACTCGACAATGTATATATTTTGATGCAGTATATTAGAAGATGATCAAGAAGCGGCTGCAGAACCTGAACTTTCTTCTCCCGATCCAAAAAATGATTCAATTTTTTTAAACTATTTGCTCTATTATTTCTGTATTGTGTTCTCTGTATGTTATTTGTTATGCATAAATAGCTTTTTTTGGGGAGAATGTTCTTAGAATGTGTGTAAACAACGGACAATAAAAATAAAAAAACGCACATGTGACCTTTTTGCAAAATCAGCATGCATTATTATATTTATCCCATAACCTTCCATGGTCTAAAAACAATACAGATACAAAGCTGGCGTTTTGAAAAAATAATGACATTTACATATAAAAGACAAAAAAGTGAAAAAAAGGTAGAATTTACATAAATCCTTAGTACACAAATGTGAATGAGACCTACAGGTGAAGGTTGGAGTAAACATTTTGCGACATTCATGGACCAAAGTACATTTTATGTTGTAACTAACTAGCTGTAGTACCCGGGCGTTGACCGGGATAGTAACTGCCTCTCTGTCTCTCTCCCAGTCGCTATCTGTCTCTTTCCTTGTCTGTCTGTGTCTATGTCTCTGGCTGTATTTGTATCAGTCTGTCTCCATCTCTATGTCTGTCTGTCTCTATCTCTATGTCTGTCTCTATGTGTGTGTCTTTCTGTCTGTCTCTTTCCCCGTCTGTCTCTTTCTCCATCTGTCTTTGTCTGTCTCTTTCCCCATCTGTCTCTTTCCCGGTCTGTCTCTTTCCCAGTCTGTCTCTTTCCCAGTCTGTGTCTTTCTCCGTCTGTCTCTTTGCCCGTCTGTCTCTTTGCCCGTCTGTCTCTTTGCCCATCTGTCTCTTTTCCAGTGCTGTCTCTTTTCCAGGGCTGTCTCTTTCCCGGTCTGTCTCTTTCCCGGTCTGTCTCTTTCCCGGACTGTCTCTTTTCAGGTCTATGTCTTTCCCCGTCTGTCTCTTTGCCCGTCTGTCTCTTTGCCCGTCTGTCTCTTTGCCCATCTGTCTCTATTCCAGGGCTGTCTCTTTTCCAGGGCTGTCTCTTTTCCAGGGCTGTCTCTTTCCCAGTCTGTCTCTTTCCCGGTCTGTCTCTTTCCCGGTCTGTCTCTTTCCCGGTCTGTCTCTTTTCAGGTCTGTCTCTTTTCAGGTCTGTGTCTTTCCCCGTCTGTCTCTTTCCCTGTCTGTCTCTTTGCCCGTCTGTCTCTTTGCCCGTCTGTCTCTTTGCCCGTCTTTCTCTTTGCCCAGTCTGTCTCTTTGCCCGTCTGTCTCTTTGCCTGTCTGTCTCTTTGCCCGTCTTTCTCTTTGCCCAGTCTGTCTCTTTGCCCGTCTTTCTCTTTGCCCAGTCTGTCTCTTTGCCCGTCTGTCTCTTTGCCTGTCTGTCTCTTTCCAGGTCTATCTCTTTCCAGGGCTGTCTCTTTCCAGATCTCTATTTCCAGGTCTGTCTCTTTCCAGGGCTGTCTCTTTCCAGGGCTGTCTCTTTCCCCATCTGTCTCTTTACCGTCTGTGTCTTTCCCCGTCTGTCTCTGTCTGTCTCTTTCCACGTCTGTCTCTGGCTTTCTGACTTTTTCTGTCTCTCTCTATCCGTCTCCCCACCGACATCTTATTACCTCACACATAAGCTTCTTATACTAACAGTTTATTTTATTCCTATAGCAACCACTGACAGTTGCCATTAATAGTCTGTAGCTCTCACCTCCATTCAGTTTAATGGAGGCAGGATTTTGGAGAGTAACTGTAAAGCGCGGGGTTAAATTTTCCCGTCAAACATAGTCTATGACGTTCCCTGAGTCACATGGAGTGTCTGTGCAAAATGTCGTGATTGTAAATGCGACGGTGCGGATTCCTTTAGCGGACATACATACATACATACACACACACACACACATACATACACAGAGCTTTACATATTAGATTTGAGTCAATTTTGTAACTTTGTCAACTTATGGGGAAGTTCTGTTCATTCTTCCAAAAGTTTGGTGCAGCTGGCGTAAAAAAAATGCCAAAAGGTGCAACGTTTTTGTACCACTACAATTACGAGGTGATGTATTGGGGCGTGGACGTATAGACAATGTGTGAGAATATTTTTACATAGTTGTTCTGGCGCCCAAATATCAAGAATGTTACACAAAGTCGCCCCTTTAAATAAAGTTGCACCTTAGAAAATAGATTTTGCATATAGCTATGTATCTGTACAGCATCACTTTGCACTATGAGCGGTTTTTAGTTCCATCGTCTCCTTTGTACGACATGACTGCTTGTGCAGCTGCAAGTTCAGAGCTCAGTTCAGATGTGGGAGGAAATGCAGCTCAGAAATGTGCAGGGTGTGTAACATCCGACTACGTGGTCTGACTACACAGGGCATTTTTGTAGTCTGTAACCATGGAAATATGTAAGTCTGCATAGGAGCTGTATACACAAAATGCAGTAGATTCTTAAATCTATTTACAAAGTTTTAAAAGTGTTTATCCTTTAATTAATATATATGTACATGTCAAAATTCCATAAAATACCTAGATACTGATCTTTTTGCTCAAATAAACCTATTAGTGTCGTGGCCTGATAAGATCTCGAGGAGATCTGGGATCAGGTCACAGAATATTATTGATCACTGATTCGCTTTAGTGCCCGCTCATCGTTTAACCTGAGTTGGAGAGTATTTAATGCCATCTGGTATTGAAGGGGTTAAGGTAAATTTCTATCCTGCAGTGATCTAAAAGGTAGCTGTAACCTCAACTGCAGCCACTCCCTTCTGCTATAAATATCCGCTCCTCACACCTCCCTATGCCGGCTATAGCTCATACCTATGCTGTTCATTTGAAGGAGCCAGTCTCTGGAGAAGCTGAGGAGTTGCTTCTGTTGCAGCTGAGAAGTTCCTGCTCAAGAAGCTGTGGAGTGTTATTTGTTGTGTTTTTGACAACCCATTTGTCTTACCTTCCTCATGTTGTCTTATTGTAGTGGCGAGACTGGCCTTCGGTAGTCAAGGTGAGTTCAGAGCCAGCGAGGGCCTAGGCACGTGACAGCGCACGAGGGAAGAACCCGTCTAGGGACATTAGGGAGTGCAGGGATCAGCCTCAGCTGAGTGTTAGGAGGTTAGGACCTTGCTCCCATCTCCCTAGCACCAGAGCCTTATACTTTATTGCTACCCTGGTGTTACCTCTGTGTTTCGCTGCTTGCCAGGAGTCCTCTGGTGCCTGGTGTGACATCTGCAGTCACATTGTGACAATTAAGTTTCTTCCCCTTAACATTTTTACTCCCCACAAAAAAAACAATTCTGGAGCATCTTTACATTGTATCATTCCTCTGTAATTCCTCCTAGAATAAATGAATGAATGAAAACCTTTGTGGTAATAGTTAAGGGTTTGTCCTTATATTCCCGGAGACACTCCAATAAGTGTCGAAAGTGCCAGATTGCGGAGATTTATCCCTTGAATAAGTAGTATAAGGAGTTGTCAACTTAGTCATATATTTCCAGGAGGAATAACAGAGGAACAACACCATAAATTGTATATTTTTTTATGGGGAAGTATTTACTAAAGCTGATATACCAGGACAAGAAAGGGAGGGTTGGAATACCCCTTTAGTTAATCTATAAAGAGTTCCTTAATCTAATATATAAAGTTGAGTGTATGTGTGTATGTCCGCTAAAGGAATCCGCACCGTCGCATTTACAATCACAAAATTTTGCACAGACGCCCCATGTGACTCAGGGAATGTCATAGACTATGTTTTCATGGGAAAATTTAACCTCGCGCTTAACAGTTACTCTCCAAAAAAAACTGCCTCCATTAAAGTCAGTGGAGCTGGAAGCCACAGGTTATTAATAGCAGCTCTGATTGGTTGCTATAGGAACGAAGGACATTCATAGTATAAGAAGCCTATGTGTGAGGTAATATGATATCGGTGGGGAGACAGATAGAGAGAAAGGGAAAGAGACAGACACAGAGACAGAGGTAAAGAGACAGAGACAGGGAAAGAAACAGGCACAGACAGACAGACAGGGAAAGATACAAAGAAAGATAGAGACAGACAGAGAAATAGACAGAGAGATAGACAGAGACACACGGGGAAAAAGACAGATGGGGAAAGAGACAGAATTGGGAAAGAGACATACCTGGAAAGAGACAGACCTGGAAAGAGACAGACGGAGAAGAGACAGACGGAGAAGAGACAGACGGGGAAAGAGACAGACGGGGAAAGCGTCAGATAGAGACAAGCAGAAAGGGTAAGAGACAGACAGAAAGACAGGGAAAGACAGAGAGGGAAAGAGACAGACGAGGAAAGAGACACACGAGGAAAATGTCAAACGAGGAAAAAGACAAATGAGGAAAGAGACAGATGGGGAAAGTGTCAGATGGGGAAAGAGATAGAGAGAGACAGACAGAGATAGAGAGAAACAGAGAGACTGACACAGAGACAGACAGACAGATAGACACAGAGACATAGACACAGGCAGACACACAGAGACAGACAGACAGATAGACACAGAGACATAGACACAGGCAGACACACAGAGACAGACAGGGAAAGAGACAGACAGAGACTGGGAGAGAGCATTTACTATCCCGGGCAACGCCAGGTACTACAGCTAGTGGTTTTATAAATATGAAGCTGCTTACCCTAGAGGATGAATCCTTGGTTGAGCCCCTTTTTTTACATGGGTGCCGTAGCAGCTGCACTATGGTATATGTGGTAGCTACACAGTGAAAGTTCCCTTTAAGAACAAAAATACAATTTAGTGTCCCTCAACCAAAATACCAGGAGGCCAAGCACCATAGCAGAGCTCTGGAATGACAGATGTGCCCAGTACAGACTGGCACCGATACAAAGCGTGCAGCGAGGCTCGGCGACCCGGTGCCCCGCTATTATCAGAGCAGAAGGACTGGGCAGGAGGTAGCGCTGGACCACAGCCGGTACCGGCACCGGAATTCTGCAGCGCTGTCACATCACATTAGTGCAATCAAGCTTTTCCTCTATGAGAATTTTCACACCACGGATTTCGGCTTTTCTTACTGGTGCCAGCTCTTTATTCTGCCGTAAGAAGAGCAATAGGAAAGAAGGGTGAAGGAAGGACGAGCAAACCTTATCCACACGCTGCAAAAGGATGAAAAAAGCGGAATCCGCACAAAATCTGCAACAAATCCATTCGGTGCGTGTTTTTTTCTGCTCAGTTTATACCATGAAACACAATTATATGACCAGAGCAACCAGATCAATCAGCCCAAGAAATAAATAAAATATATCAAAATATTTATTGGATAGATTAAAAGACATATAATAGAGGTCACAAGGAGTACACAAGTACACCCCAAAAAGCGGGGGAATGAGCAGATGACAATGGTGATTTACTAAACTAAATAAGTAATAAGTGCCCCCTGAGGAAAACATCGCTTGAAACGCGCGTCGGGGTTCAGCTGTATACAGGACTTGTAACCATCCTAAGGTATTGTGCCCCTATAATGATTCATATAATTTGGATTTATCTATACCTTTTTGGCATTTTTTAAGCCTGGGGATTACCTTTATTGATATAAATATCTAGGTTACATAGAACTTTAACTACTAATATATGGTCAGTGCAATAGGTACTTTATAAAACCTGATAATCCGGTAATATTTGGGAAATTGAACCGGTCCAGCATTTATGTTTTTTATTTATTCTGTACATATTTTTAATGTTGAAAATTAATAAAAAAAATTATATTTTATATTATTAATCTGTCACTATCCCTTTCATTTGAATCTTTGAGGGTTCTCTTTGGGGTTTTTTTGACCTGCATGAATTTATTATAGTGGTATTATACGGAATATTTTATTTCTTTTTAAATAAGTAACTAAATACATGTATCAGTTCAAATATTGAATATATCAAGTACAAAGTATCTATACATCTATACATTTGTCCGTTAATACGGCCATATAATGCACGACTCACCCCACACAGCCCGACGCGCGTTTCGTGAGATGCTTTGTCAAAGAAGGAGTGTTTCGCCCTTGCTCCACTGGTTACTACCACATGTTATAAGGAAGAATAAAGTTGTATGCAGACGTTACGGTTTTGATTTGTTTTTGGGTTTTTTTGCGCAGATTTGTTACAAAACCTGAAGGGTTTCCTGATGTCAGCAAAGTGAATGAGAATCCTGATGTCTCGGGCACATGAGCAGTATTGTCTCCTTGCAGATTTGGTGCAGATTTAAAACTGTATTATGACAATTCTTTCTGCGTTTTTGCAGCAGATTTCATCCATGCTGATAAATGGAAAAAATCTGTATAAAAAACACAAGTCAAAAATGCTGCAAAATTGTGAATATTTAACTTTTTGTGCCAAGAGATGCAGATATGGTGCAAAAATGTCTGCACCAAATACTTAATATGTGCACATTTTCTAAGACTGTGTTCCCCAACTCCAGACCTCAAGAGGCACCAACAGATCATGTTTTACGGATTTCATTAGTATTGAGGTGTTGGAGTCATCACTTATACAGGTGATTAAATTATCATCTGTGCAATACTAAGGAAAGCCTGAAACACACAGTATATAGAGGGGCTATGTGGAGGCTCATACTGTATATAGAGGGGCTATGTGGAGGCTCACACTGCATAACAGGTGGTTATGTGGGGGCTCACACTGCATTGAGGAAGATATATGGAGGCTCACATTGTATATAGAGGGGCTATGTAGGGGCTCACAGTGTATATAGAAGGGCTATGTGGGTCTCACACTGTATATAGCGGGGGCACGTGGGGGCTCACACTGTTTATAGAAGGGCTATGTGAGGTCTCACACTGTATATAGAGGGACCACGTGGGGGCTCACACTGTATATAAAGGGGCTATGTGGGGGCTCACACTGTATATAGACAGGCTGTGTGGGGGCTCATACTGTATATAATGGGCTATGTGGGGGCTCCTACTGTATAAAAGGACCTATGTGAGGACTCATACTGTAGATAAGGGCTATGCTGGGGCTCATACTGTAAATAGGGGGCTGTGTGAGGGCTCATACTGTATAAAGAGTCTATGTGGGGGCTCATATTGTATGCATGGGGCTGTGTGGGGGGCTCATACTGTATGTAGGGGGCTTAGTGGAGGCTCATATTGTATATACAGAGGCCATGTGGAGGGCTCATACTGTATATAGGGACCATGTTGCGATTCATACTGTATGTAGGGGGGCTATGTGGGGCTTGGACTGTACATAGAGTCTATGTAGGGGCTCACACTGTATATAGGGGCTTTGTGGGGGCTCATACTGCATATAGGGGCTATGTGGGGGCTCATATGTTATATAGGGTATGGGGGCTATGTGGGGGGCTCATACTTTATTTCGGGAGGCTATGTGGGGGCTCGTCCTGTACATAGAGAGGCTATGTGGGTTTCTTACTGTATATAGGGGGCTTTGTGGGGGCTCATATTGTATATAGAGGCTATTTGGTGCCCATACAGTATATAGGGGCTATATGGGGATTCTTAATGTATATAGGGGAGCTATATGGATGCTCATATTGTATATAGGTGCTATTTTGGGCTCATGCTATATATAGGGGCTATGTGGGGATTCTTACTGTATATATAGGAGCTATGTAAAGGCTCATCCTGTATTTAGGGGGCTGTGTGTGGGCTCATACTGTATATAGGGGTGTCAGCATTCTTAATTCTAATCAATATGATGATACAATTAATATGATAATTATAATTAATATGTAATAGTAATATTGAGCAGAATTAATTTCAGCCTTTGGGTTCGGCCCCCACACCAGTCACGGTCTCTCATGTGGCCCCTCGGGAAAGTTAATTGCCCTCTACTGCTCTAAGGGATGCAATGATTTGGTAACACATCGCCCCCTGGTGGACACAGCAAGTACATCTGTCATTGCTAATAAAATGTTCCACCTTCTTCCATATGTTCTGAATAGTGCATCTGCCATTAAAGGCAAATCTATTTTCTGATATACGAAAAGCAAATATTTCCAATTATACCCGTCCCCATATGACGGCGCTTTGTACCGGTAAGTTGGGACCTGATGTGTTACGGTAACGGTCTTTGATGTCCGGATTCTCGCCCCTTGTGGTTTTCGCGGCCGCCTCCATCTCTCCCTCCGTCCTCTCTCCTAATCCTTCTTTTCCCTATCAGGCAGCCGCAGACACCCGGCCCCCGCTGGGCTTATAGAATATATATGATTTTTCCTGGCTTCTAATTTCACCTCCTGCCCCTGCGCCGCTCCCCGCCACACTGCGATCTCCTGAGGCTCGTCCTGACGCGGACCCTTCCTCCCAAAATCTCTGGGACAGGTTCCGCCATCCTCAGTGTAATGTGCTCCTGCCCTTGAATTTTCGTGGTAAATGCGACACGACTGCGGCGGATGAACATTAAAGAGAAAATCATTAAAGAAAACCATTAGAAGTTTATGGAAATAGTTACCGAAGATTGGCTCCATGTGAGTCAGTGCAGAGGTGGATCAAGAGAAATGTACTGCTGACACCTGGTGGACGTATGGGGGATATACTGGAAAATAAGGACACAGTACATTACCAACCTTATACAGATCCTTAGTAACAGTCTGTATAAGGCTACTTTCACACATCAGTTTTTTCCCATCAGGTACAATCCGGAAAAAAACGGGTAAAACGGATCCGGTACCGCATCCGTTTTATCCCCATAGATTTGCATTGTTACCGGATTGTACCTGATGGCTTTGCGTTGCATCCGTTTTTTTCCGGATGCGGCAAAATTTATCAAAGCGGCGGCCGGAGGCAACGTGTCTTGCAACGTTTTTTTGTCCGGCAAAAAAAGCCGCATCCGGCCGCTGCGGCACATTTTAAATGCATGCCTATGGACGCCGGATGCGGCACGATGCGGAAAAACCGCATCCGGCCGCCGCATGCAGTTTCTTCCACTGCGCATGCTCAGTAGCATGCCGCAACCGGAAAAAACCGGACCGGCCGCATGTAAAAACTTATGCAAAGGATGCGGTGTTTTCACCGCATCCGTTGCATAGGTTTCACAGCCGGATTGAGCCGCACGGCTCAAACCGGATGTGTGAAAGTAGCCTTATACTCCAAAGCTGCACTCACTATTCTGCTGGTGCAGTCACTGTGTACATACATTACATTACTTATCCTGTACTGATCCGGAGTTACATCCTGTATTATACTCCATAGCTGCACTCACTATTCTGCTGGTGCAGTCACTGTTTACATACATTACATTACTGATCCTGTACTGATCCGGAGTTACATCCTGTATTATACTCCAGAGCTGCACTCACTATTCTGCTGGTGCAGTCACTGTGCACATACATTACATTACTGATCCTGTACTGATCCTGAGTTACATCCTGTATTATACTCCAGAGCTGCACTCACTATTCTGCTGGTGCAGTCACTGTGTGTACATACATTACATTACTGATCCTGTACTGATCCGGAGTTACATCCTGTATTATACTCCAGAGCTGCACTCACTATTCTGCTGGTGCAGTCACTGTGTGTACATGCATTACATTACTGATCCTGTCGTGCTCCTGAGTTACATCCTGTATTATACTCCAGAGCTGCACTCACTATTCTGCTGGTGCAGTCACTGTGTACATACATTACATTACTGATCCTGTCGTGCTCCTGAGTTACATCCTGTATTATACTCCAGAGCTGCACTCACTATTCTGCTGGTGCAGTCATTGTGTACATACATTACATTACTGATCCTGTACTGATCCTGAGTTACATCCTGTATTATACTCCAGAGCTGCACTCACTATTCTGCTGGTGCAGTCATTGTGTACATACATTACATTACTTATCCTGTACTTATCCTGAGTTACATCCTGTATTACACTCCAGAGCTGCACTCACTATTCTGCTGGTGCAGTCACTGTGTACATACATTACATTACTGATCATGCACTGATCCTGAGTTACATCCTGTATTATTCTCCAGAGCTGCACTTGTTGCGGGCGGCGGCCGCTGCCGCTGCGGGTGCTGCTCGGATCCGGGTTCGTTACTGCGGCTCGAGTGGTGACCGGACCTGGGCTCGCACGGCTGTCCGTCCTCACAACCGTAGGAAGGGAGTATTTACAGGGCATTGATGTGTCGGTGACGCCACCCGTGGGTTGCGGTGAGGTATTGGTAGCACCGCCGCTGCCTGGTGATGGGGCGCCCGGGGCCGATGGAGCGGGGCCGCAAGGTGGGATCCCCTCCACGGGTAGGGCAGGTGTAGTACCGGGGCCCAGGTACGCGGGAGTAATGGATGCTGGAGGTGGCGTGTCGGGTTGGACCGGGGGGCAATGGTGTACTCACAGTTCAAAGAATCGCACACAAGTCCGGTGGTAAACCAAGTTGCCAGTGACCGGTCGCCTTTGGCGGGTGTATTCGAGTCCCACACCCGGGTGTAGCAAGCAGGGGTCCATTCCTCCTGCACTCAGTGTCTGTGTCTTCTCTGGGACAACTCCATGTGGAACGGGGAAGTCCACTCCCGATACTGTGTATGTTTGGGAGCTGTGGCCCGCGAAATCTGACTCCTGGGATTTCTGTTGGTTCTGACGGACACCCTATCCCCCGCGTTGGGCTTCCGTTTCACTCTCTGGGCTTCTTTGGAACTCTCATATTTATAATAAGTACAGTTGGAATTTTTTAGTGCTGTAGTGCACATTTAGTGCTAGCTTTTTTGTTTTTTCTTCTATGGAACTAGGCCTGAAACCTTGTCCCCGGCTGGTCAATTAACAAGGGGGCTTGCAACCGTTCTCGTCTTAGGGTCCAGGTACCCCGACTGTGCACGGCCTCCGGACCGGATTCCCGCTGTCGGCACCGGCGGGCTGCAACCCTGCCCCAGTCCAATTAAGGTCTCCCAAGACCGGATCTCCGTCGCCTCTGGTCCTGCTCTGCCGTCTGTCACCTAGTCCGGTAGTCCAGGAGCCCCTACCCCTGACTCCACTGTCCACTGTCAGCACTGTTCCACTGTCTGGACTGTTCTGTTCTCTTGTGTTCCCCCCCTGACACCTCAGGACCCCTAGGTGGGCGCTCACATCCGCCTGGTCCCGCCCACTGGTGTGTCCCTATTGTCATGGGGGGTGGCTAGGCTTTAATGGCTGTGTGTTGTGCCAGGGTGTGGGTTGTTGTGTTGTAATCAAGGAGGGTGGACTACTTCTGTGACTACCTGGTTTTGCCAGGGCATCACACACTCCCTATTCTGCTGGTGGGGTCGCTGTAGATGCACTGTGTCACCTGCAGCCTGTTTTCGGCTGTTTTCTGCTTTGTTATATCCCCTCCGCCATGCTATAATGTATTACAAGGTCAGGCTGCAGCTGTAGAGACTTTATGGCTATTGATTATAAGCGCAGACAGTAAAGCCGTCAATACGGCGCACAAATCACATCCCGGCGTTTGTATAAACCACCGCGGCTTTCACCGACAGACGCTGGGAATGATCTAATTATTGACATTTACATAAAATCATCCGTAAAACAAAACCAGCAGAATTTTGGGAGCCTCCGGTTGCAGAGGTTTGGATTTCCCTCCGTCCATTATAGAAGTTGAGGGGACCCACGCTTTTGTGCTGTAAAATAGCTGTAGTAAGAGCTCGGGGGCTGCGGAAGGAAACAACATTTGGGGCCATTGCCTGCAAAGAAATGGGATAGGGAAGTGACAAATTAACAAAGAATACAAAATAAGGAGGCTGAGGCCCAACTGGAAGAGGTAAAGGAGGAGGTAACAAACACTGTTTTTGTGGGTTTTTTTGGGGAGGCCCTAAAATATTGGGAATGGCAAATGGAACGAATAAACCGCATAGAGTATAACCATGGCTGGGTGCGGCTGCTATACCTCTCAAGTCAGCCAAGGTACTGACAAGTGCTGCGTGATCCATGCCTGGTTCATTTTAATGGCTGTGGACAGGCGGATGTACCGGTCTGTGATGACCCCCCTATTTGCCACAGGGCAGGCCAGCACCTTCAAGGCATAAAGGGCAAGCTCAGGCCATGTGTCCAATTTGGAGATCCAGACCTTAAATGTTGTTGATCCATCACTCAATACGTGGAGACATGTGGACACATATTCTTCCACTATGTTGTGGAAAACGCTGCCTTCTGCTAATAATGACCGTATCAGATTGATATTGATGTGTTCCACTGCGGGTCCTCTATGCATTGCACTGCATGTCCTATATGTGTTCCACCACAGGTCCTCTATGCGTTTCACCACAGGTCCTCTATACATTCCACCACAGGTCCTCTATACATTCCACCACAGGTCGTCTATTTATTCTACCGCAGGTCCTCTATGCGTTCCACCGCAGGTCCTCTATGCGTTCCACCGCAGGTCCTCTATGCGTTCTACCACAGGTCCTGTATGTGTTCTACTGCACGTCCTCTATGCGTTCTACCACAGGTCCTGTATGTGTTCTACTGCACGTCCTCTATGCGTTCTACCACAGGTCCTGTATGTGTTCTACTGCACGTCCTCTATGTGTTCCACCACAGGTCCTCTATTTATTCTACCGCAGGTCCTCTATGCGTTCCACTGCAGGTCCTCTATGCGTTCCACCGCAGGTCCTCTATGCGTTCTACCACAGGTCCTGTATGTGTTCTACTGCACGTCCTCTATGCGTTCCACCACAGGTCCGCTAAGCGTTCTACCGCAGGTCCTCTATGCGTTCCACCGCAGGTCCTCTATGCGTTCTACCGCAGGTCCTCTATGCGTTCCACCGCAGGTCCTCGATGCGTTCTACCACAGGTCCTCTATGCGTTCTACCAC
This sequence comes from Anomaloglossus baeobatrachus, assembly GCF_048569485.1. Lineage (NCBI taxonomy): Eukaryota > Metazoa > Chordata > Amphibia > Anura > Aromobatidae > Anomaloglossus > Anomaloglossus baeobatrachus. The sequence goes on along the minus strand of NC_134360.1, from coordinate 33,916,310 downwards.
AGGTCCTCTATGCGTTCCACCGCAGGTCCTCTATGCGTTCCACTGCAGGTCCTCTATGCGTTCTACCACAGGTCCTGTATGTGTTCTACCGCAGGTCCTCTATGCGTTCCACCGCAGGTCCTCGATGCGTTCTACCGCAGGTCCTCTATGCGTTCCACCGCAGGTCCTCTATGCGTTCTACCGCAGGTCCTCTATGCGTTCCACCGCAGGTCCTCTATGCGTTCCACCGCAGGTCCTCTATGCGTTCTACCACAGGTCCTGTATGTGTTCTACCGCAGGTCCTCTATGCATTCCACCGCAGGTCCTCTATGCATTTTACCGCAGGTCCTCTATGTGTGGCGCCCTGGACAAGCCAGGTCGTCACAGGAACTACACCAACACACCCCACACCCCGGTCAGGCACACCGAAGCCAAAACACAAAATCCTTGTTGCCTTCCTCCAGGGGCTGATGTCCACACCAGGGGGTGGGCCAGGCGGTTGGTCCCGCCCACCGAGGAGTTCACAGTCCTGGAGGCAGGAAAAGGAAGGAGTCGAGAGTTGAGTTTTGAAGCGAAAGGAAGTGAAGTGGTAGAGGAGCAGACAGAAAGTGGTCCGGGTGTGTGGCCCGGACGGTACAGCAAGGTTGGCAGACCGTGGTGACCGTCTGCAGGAGAGGCCGATTGGAGTGAGCCGTAAGGACCATGGACGGGCGGTGGCCCGGCGGTACCGTACCGGTGAACAAAGAGAAGCCAGCACCATCCGGCAGGGCTTACGGACCCCGACAAGGCTAGGAGTCGCCGTTGAAACTGTCAAATCCGTTAGCAAAGGGAACCTCCGGGGTTTCCCAGCAGCCAAGTCCCGATTGAAGGTGACAGCTCAAACCGTGAAGGGAAACACAGTCACTGCCAAGGCTAAAGTTCCCAGGGCCAGAGCCTGCGGGCAAAAGGGGCTCCTTCAGCACCCATCCAAGCTGGGGGAGCGGGTTACCGGTGGGAACCCATTGGAACCGTACACACTACACAGGTGCAGGGAAAGGCAGTCACCATCAACCTGCCGGGAGAACTACCGCAGCTGTCTGTGGGACCCGTCCATCCAGCCGTTTGTTTCACCGGAGACTGTGTATTCGTTACTGGCTGAGTGAGTACCACCGTGCCGTGCGGCACAGCGCTGCCCCCGCGACCCTGCACCTCATCAGGCCTCGTAACCCGCCTGCCATCTTCCCTACCCCTCACCGGGCCCCGGGACCACCAAACCCCCTACCTACGGAGGGGAGAACCAACATCCAAGCTGCTCCCTGTCATCGCTCCCGGGATCCCCGTCCAGAGCAGCGGTGGTGTCACCAATCTCACCACAACCGTGGGTGGCGTCACGGACAATATCCCTAAACCCAAACCACCCCCTTTCACTCACGGGCGAGGAACGCCGCTCGAGTCCCCGGGATCCGGCCCACCGCTCGAGCCACCACCGAGCAGCAGCAGCAGCAGCCGGACCCGAGCAGTGGGTGAGCGCAGCGTCCCCTCCTCCGCCAGCGACAACTTGGCGTCACGAACAGGATCTTACCGCTCTGCCATCTGGTAGAGGTGCGCCTTGTGACCGCCGGAGGTGTCTGGCCGAAAATTTGGAGAAGCCGCCATCTTGGTCGCGAAAAATCCCCGCTCGAGCGTCTCCTCGAGCAGTGGAGGCGCGAAGGCCTAAACCCCGCCCCTGTAGAGGAGGAGCCGGAAAAAGACTAAGGGGGACACGGATGGAGAGATGGCAGCGTCCTCGAATTGGAGCGCGGGAGTACCCGCTACCGGAGCATCCACGCTCTGGGGGAACCGGGGAGGAGTAGCCTTTGAAGACTGCGGCCCGGGTGAGCTCCCCGCCGGGACCGCTGCGTGGCTGGAACGGGAGCTGGGCCAGTTCTGCTTGAAGGTGAGGGCGCAGAGCCTGCAGCACCTGCTGGACTGGAAGGTGGAGATGCGCAGGATGGTTGCCGTAGTGGGGGCCCGTGAGCAAGGGGCCTCTGCGGCCGTGCCGCGTCACGACCAGTCCACCCAAACCCCAGAACCAGCCCTGATTGCATGGGAGCCGGGGGCCGGCACCGCAGCCGGAGGTCCAGAGAGAATGTCGCTGATGGAGGAGGGGGTTCCGACCACGCTGCCCCCACCACCGTTCTTAACGGCCGTCAGTGGTTCTGGGCTGAACTGCCGGTGGAAGGAGAACCCGATGTACCGACCGGTCCCCGAGTGGCCTGACCCCCTGCGGTGGTAGCCGCTCCAAAGTCAGCGGAGCTCCGCTGCAAGTTGTCCCCGTTGGGACCACCAGTACCGTTTGAAAGTTCCAGAATGATGAAAATGATTAACGAAGAAGTTCACCAGATTTGCAACTTCATTAAACCGGTCGTTGCCGGCAACTGGTCCCCGGAGTGACCTATTGTACCCACTGCGTAGAAACTGCTACGGACAAGCCCGAGAACTAGCAGGGCAACCACGAACTTGTGGTATGTAAATAAAATATATGTTGGCTTGTACCGTGACCGCCTCCAGAAAGGCTGATTTGGAGGATGGGCCTGGAGGAAAGTGATGGCCCAGGCACGCCACTACCGTAACCGGTGGCGATCCTCCGGGGGGGTTCAGGGGTTCCCCATGGACGTGGGGCCCCTAAAAGGGACAGAACCCGCTCGGGCAACTTGGTGCTGGACTGGGGTCAAGGGGTGCTGCCCATTTGCTTAGGGGCAGCATCAGGGCCAGGTTGCTTGGGTAGGAGAGAGCGGAAGCCGTAACCGTTATTGAATGTTGGTAACATTTAAAGTAATGTGCCTCCCGATGTGGGAAGAATACAAAATGCTTGTTAAAATGTTTTACCGTTTTTTTATCTTTTACAGTTAAAATAAAACCGGTGATGGACGGGCAACCCGCGGACGGTCTGTATTTTACTAAGGGGGAATGTGGCGCCCTGGACAAGCCAGGTCGTCACAGGAACTACACCAACACACCCCACACCCCGATCAGGCACACCGAAGCCAAAACACAAAATCCTTGTTGCCTTCCTCCAGGGGCTGATGTCCACACCAGGGGGTGGGCCAGGCGGTTGGTCCCGCCCACCGAGGAGTTCACAGTCCTGGAGGCGGGAAAAGGAAGGAGTCGAGAGTTGAGTTTTGAAGCAAAAGGAAGTGAAGTGGTAGAGGAGCAGACAGAAAGCGGTCCGGGTGTGTGGCCCGGACGGTACAGCAAGGTTGGCAGACGGTGGTGACCGTCTGCAGGAGAGGCCGATTGGAGTGAGCCGTAAGGACCGTGGATGGGCGGTGGCCCGGCAGTACCGGACCGGTGAACAAAGAGAAGCCAGCACCATCCGGCAGGGCTTACGGACCCCGACAAGGCTAGGAGTCGCCGTTGAAACTGTCAAATCCGTTAGCAAAGGGAACCTCCGGGGTTTCCCAGCAGCCAAGTCCCGATAGAAGGCGACAGCTCAAACCGTGAAGGGAAACACAGTCACCGCCAAGGCTAAAGTTCCCAGGGCCAGAGCCTGCGGGCAAAAGGGGCTCCTTCAGCACCCATCCAAGCTGGGGGAGCGGGTTACCGGTGGGAACCCATTGGAACCGTACACACTACACAGGTGCAGGGAAAGGCAGTCACCATCAACCTGCCGGGAGGAGAAACACCGCAGCCGTCTGTGGGACCCGTCCATCCAGCCGTTTGTTTAACCGGAGACTGTGTATTCGTTACTGGCTAAGTGAGTACCACCGTGCCGTGCGACACAGCGCTGCCCCCGCGACCCTGCACCTCACCAGGCCCCGTAACCCGCCTGCCATCTTCCCTACCCCTCACCGGGCCCCGGGAGCACCAAACCCCCTACCTACGGAGGGGAGAACCAACATCCAAGCTGCTCCCTGTCATCGCTCCCGGGATCCCCGTCCAGAGCAGCGGTGGTGTCACCAATCTCACCACAACCGTGGGTGGCGTCACGGACAATATCCCTAAACCCAAACCACCCCCTTTCACTCACGGGCGAGGAACGCCGCTCGAGTCCCCGGGATCCGGCCCACCGCTCGAGCCACAACCGAGCAGCAGCAGGACCCGAGCAGTGGGTGAGCGCAGCGTCCCCTCCTCCGCCCGCGACATATGCGTTCCACCGCAGGTCCTCTATGTGTTCCACTGCAGGTCCTCTATGTGTTCCACCGCAGGTCCTCTATACATTCCACCGCAGGTCCTCTATGCGTTCCACCGCAGGTCCTCTATGTGTTCCACTGCAGGTCCTTGCACTCCACTGCTCTGCGTCCCAGGATTCTCTGTTGGCAGGAAACAATCGGTATTACCAGATGTTGTGTGTCTGTACGATGTTAAGTGTGTGGGTGTGCCTTTCGCTGCAGGTCTTCCCATTCTCTTGGGGCTGCCTTCTCTCTTTTGGGGGTGTCTGCTTCCTATAATGAGGTGTCCTTCAGTATTCTTTAACTTTTTTAGCTGCACGGACCCTTTATTATTGAACCGCATCTAGGGCTTATTTTCAGGGTTAAACGTTACACCGAAAATGCTGAAAATTCCTGCTAGAGCTTATTTTCAGGAAGGTCTTATTTTTGGGGGAAACACAGTATTAGGCCACTCTGCAGCAGGCTCAGAACAGAATGGCGGTACCACCCGTGATCCGGGGTTTATGCAGGCCGGGTCACATGGTGCGCTGACCAATCACAGCCATGCCAATACCTGAACTGTATAACAACTTCCATGAGAAGTCCATGTTCGGCGTTCAGCAGTGGACACCCGGTGTCTGGTACGAACCCCGAACATTACAGTTCGGTTACACTCATCACTATTCTATGGACTATTTCTAGATTTGAAAAATGGGGGCAAAATGGGATATCGGCTCTTGCAAAATAATTTTGGTGTGCATTACTCGATTCTCCAGCAAGACCAAGTCGGCAAAGATGGTCTCTGTTCACCCCTATACTCTTCGTCATTATTTTAGGAGCTGCACCATAGTAGGATTTCCTCCCCTATATGTGATGGTCGGTGACACGTGGGGACAGGTTCTGTAATCTCCAGGAATCCTCGTGCGAAACCTGCGTGAACTTTCATTTTTATGGAGGAAGTCGTCCTGTTTACATACCTGGAGGAGGAGGGGCCGCACCTGGGGGAAGATCATACTCACCGAGCCGACTACTCACTGTCTGCACGACACCATGGACGCTGCGCCCAGGAAAGGCTTCTACTACCAAGAGATTAACAAGACCAAATGGGAGGTCCCCGGGCGATACAAGGAGCTGAGAGCGGTCGGATCTGGGGCGTACGGGACGGTGTGGTGAGTTCTGCACACGAGATAACCGGGAGGCGGCATCATAGGGTTTTCCTGGACTTCTGACGCCTGCGGAATGTTCTACACATGTGTTACATTGTAAGACAGATACTATGTATATACATATTTATAAATAGAGTGTCACATAATGGATCACAGGTCTCCAGACAGGTTGGGAATGTATGAGTGATCGTTCTATCGATCTATCCATCCATCTGGTAATCTATCTATGTATATTTCTTTATATCTATCCTTTTATCTATCTATCTATCTATCTATCCATAAATCTATCTATCTATCTATCTATCTATCAATTTATCTATTTATCTATCTATCCTTCTATCCATCCATCTATCCATCTATCCTTCTATCCATCTATCTATCTATCTATCTATCTATCTCTCTATCTCTCTATCTCTCTATCCATCCATCTATCCTTCTATCCATCCATCTATCCATCCATCCTTTTTTCTATCTATCTATCTATCTATCTATCTATCTATCCTTCTATCTATCTATCCTTCTATCTATCTATTCATCTATCCATCCATCTATCCCTCCATCTATCCTTCTATCCATCCATCTATCAATCTATCTATCCCTCTATCTATCCCTCTATCTATCTATCTATTTATCCATTTAACTATCTATCCTTCTATCCATTCATCCATCCATCCATCCATCTATCTGCATCTATCCATCCATCCAAATCTATCTATCAATCTATCTTCCTTCTATCCATCCATCTATCCATCCATCCATCTATCCTTCTATCTATCCATCTATCCATCCATCTATCTATCTATCCTTCTATCTATCTATCAAGCTATCTCTCTCTCTATCTCTCTATCTATATATCCATCCATCCTTCTATCTATCTATCTATCTATCTATCTATCTATCTATCTATCTATCCCTCTATTCATCTACCCATCCATCTATCCTTCTATCCCTCCATCTATCCCTCTATCTATCTATCTATCTATCTATACCTCTATCTATCCCTCTATCCATCCATCTATCCTTCTATCCCTCCATCTATCCTTCTATCCCTCCATCTATCCCTCTATCTATCTATCTATCCCTCCATCTATCCCTCTATCTATCTATCTATCTATCTATCTATCTATCTATCTATCTATCTATCTATCTCTCTATCCCTCTATCTATCTATCTATCTATCTATCTATCTATCTATCTATCTATCTATCTATCTATCTATCCCTCTATCTATCTATCTATCTATCTATCTATCTATCTATCTATCTATCTATCTATCCCTCCATCTATCCCTCTATCTATCCCTCTATCTATCTATCTATCTATCTATCTATCCCTCCATCTATCCCTCTATCCAGTGGCGTAACTAGAGTGCGATGGGCCCTGGTGCGAAATTTGGACCTGGGCCCCCCTCCAGACGTTGTTCAGGTGTATGGTCACCTGTAGAGTTATAAATATATATATATATATATATATAAAAAAAAGGATAGACCCACCCTACTCCAGGGTTCTCCTGGTGGCCCCAGCGGATCACAGCAGTCTCATCCCACGCACGAGATATCAAAGTTCCGGCGCTTTGCGGTGACGACACCACGCTGGGACTCTGATGTCCTGCGCGTGCGCTCATAAAGCAGTGCAGGGAAATCATATTTCCCAGCACTACCGCAGAGGTTAACTACATCAGCGCGCTGTATGCGCCGATATAGTTAACAATAGCGCAGCTCCGGATGGGCGTCCTCTGAGCACAGGCCCCCCCCTCCCCCGGTAGCTGCGCTACTGTTTGAAATTAAAGTAACAGCTGAGAGGAGCCGGCTGTTTCTCTGAACGGCGGGCGCCGGCTGCGGGCCCCAAACCTGCCCAGGCTCGGTCGCAGTGGCGACCGCTGCGACCGTGGTTGTTACGCCCCCTGCTTCAGACTCAATTAATTTCAGACCTAAGGCTGTCTGCCCACGTGGCGTTTTGTTTTTTTTTTACATTTTTTCATGAATTTTTCCTTGCCTTTTTTTAATCAATAAAAGCAAGGAAAACGCATCCCAGCAAAGTCTATAAGATTTCTGACTTGCTGTGCACACGCTGCTTCTTTTTTCCTTACAGATTTGGTTGTAGAAAAAAAACTGCAGCATGTCAATTCTTTGTGTTTTTGCTGTGTTTTCCCCATTAAAAGTAATGGGAAACAAAACGCAAGCAAAAAATACATATAATGCATCAAATTGTGGCAAAACCCCTTGTTTTTGCTGCAGCATTTCTCCTGCCAGTAGATATAGATTTGGTGCAGAAATTTCTGCAACCAAATCTCCATGTTGTGCACATAGCTTAGTGTATTAGCACTCAGCAGTGCACAGTAATTTAGCCAAATTTAGCAAAAGGACCTGGCTGCCTTCAACAAACAAACTGCTCTAAAAGCTTCCACCACTGCTTACACTCATTGTATGTGACTGGTTCTGTGGGTTGTGACCCCCACCAGCTCATAGATCAGCCTCAGTCCCTTATCCCCCATCCCCACAGATTCCAAAGTGTTCCAGGCACTGGCAGCTTGGTGAATCTTTACATTATAATAAAGATATAATGCAAAAAAGGCCAGATGCACTTTTCTGCATTATAGTACCCTCCCTGAGTCCCTGTCCATCACATGGCTGCCTGCACATTACTAAATAGGGTCGACATTGGGTCACTGAACAGATCTAATGGGAGGGGGAGGCAGCAGAGGCTGAGCCTCACAAACAAGTCACAAACTTAGTAACTGTGTCGGCCACTGTCTGCCCCTCAGACCGCACTGCAGCCTCCAGTCCTGACCTGATTCTTCATGTCCTGCGACTGCCGACATGAATCCACAGTCACTCACAGCAGCCAGTCACTGTCTCCATACCCTGGCTGTAGAAGAGTAGATGACGCGGCAGGCAGTCATCCCGAGGTAAAGAGGCTGGAGGGGGCGGTGCCGGCCACTTGTATAAGAGCTAGTATAGTATACTGTAGTTACAACACAAGCAACGCAGCTCCCTCTCCCTGACACGATCAGCTGTTTATCTTCAGGGCGGGCCCCTAACCTGCTGGGCCCGGTCGCAATGGCGACCGCTGCGACCGCGGTAGTTACGCCCCTGCCTCTATCTATCTATCTATCTATCTATCTATCTATCTATCTATCTATCTATCTATCCATCCATCCAGCAATGCTGAAATGTATAGAAATCTATATGTCGGGGGTAGAGGAGCCTCAAAGGCAGAAGTCCACATTCCTGACTGTAGCAGGTCATGCTGGAACTTGTAGTAGTTCTGTAGTCAGAGAGCCGCAGGATATGTGCTCAGCAATGATCCGCCCTCGAGCACATTTGTAAAGTGCTGCAGATTTTAAGGCAGCGCCGGTATATCTTAGGCTAAGTTCACATTTCCGTTGATTTGTATCAGTCACATGCGTCGCTTGACGCATGTGACTGATGCGCTGTTCAACGCTGTACAACGGATGACAAAGAACAGAATTCTTTGTCGGATTCCGTTGTGTGCGGGGGGCGGAGTTCGGGGGCAGAGCCGAGCGGGGGGCGGGGCCAGGCGCTGAGGATGTCAGTGGAAGTGCTGCGGTCTGCATGGCTGGGGACAGGTGAGTGTATCTGTGAGTGAGTGAGTGTGTGTATGTGCATGTATGTATGTATGTATGTATGTGTGTGCACATGCAAAGTGCGGGAGGGGGCGGAGCCGAGCGGGGGGCGGGGCCAGGCGCTGAGGATGTCAGTGGAAGTGCTGCGGTCTGCATGGCTGGGGACAGGTGAGTGTATCTGTGAGTGAGTGAGTGTGTGTATGTGCATGTATGTATGTATGTATGTATGTATGTATGTATGTATGTGTGTGCACATGCAAAGTGCGGGAGGGGGCGGAGCCGAGCGGGGGGCGGGGCCAGGCGCTGAGGATGTCAGTAGAAGTGCTGCGGTCTGCATGGCTGGGGACAGGTGAGTGTATGTGTATGTGCATGTATGTATGTATGTATGTATGTGTGTGTGTGTGTGTGCACACATGCAAAGTGCGGGAGGGGGCGGAGCCAAGCAGGGGGCGGGGCCAGACGAGGGTGTCAGTGCTTGTCTGCATGGCTGGGGACAGGTGTGTGTGTGTGTGTGTGTGTGTGTGTGTGTGTACATACATGTGCGGAGTGCGGGAGGGGGCGGGGCCGAGCGGGGAAGTGTCGGCCTCCCTGCACACGTAACCAGCCTAAATATCGGGTAACAGCAAAGCACCCGATGTTTACCTTGGTTACCCGATATTTACCTTGGTTACGGGCCTACACCGCTTAGCGCTGGCTCCTTGCACCGTAACCAGGGTAAATATCGGGTAACCAACCAAAGCTGGTGACGTGTGCAGGGAGCCAGAGAGCATGCGCAGCGAAATCCGACGGATCTCGCTGCTCAAAAAACGTTACATGCTGCGTTCCTCCCGCCCGGCGGTCAGTCGTTCCACGACTGATCAGTCGGGCGGAGGGTGCAACGCAGCATCATCAGTCACAATCCGCTGCTCATACAAGTCTATGGGAGCAGCGGAATCCGCTAAACGGATTCCGCTGTTTACAAGAGCAGCGGATTGTGACTGATAGATTTTAGCGGAAATGTGAACTTAGCCTTAGAGTGCAATTCTGGCAAAGCTTAAAGCACATCTAACCCGTTGTCATCCATTTACCCAGTTTTGCAGGTTTTGTGCACTTAGGGCAGATTTGCTGCAAATTTTGGGGAGAAAAAAAAATCCAACACATTTTACAATACTTGCAACGTGAAGGAGATTTAAAGGGAACCTGTCACGTCCAGACATGATATTTGCCTGTAGATATCTGTTATACCAGGTGTATCCGGCTTACTGGAAGCTCAGCCGAAGGGAGAAAATTAAGTAATGTCCTCCCTGCAGCCGCTGGTGCAGGGAGCTGTTAGCCACTAGTCACTTTGCAGTCCTGTAATCACTGCCCGGCACTTTGATTGTCAGCCCGCTCTGCACACGCGCTGCTTTGCTAGAACCATAAAGTGCAGCTTTTCCATATGCAAATACACAATGAAAAAAACGCAACATTCACGCATCATGTGAACCTAGCAATATTCGCTGCAGCTATGAATCTGTAACCAATAAACAGGATTAATTTTGGGATTGTAAAAAAGGAAACAAAAAATTCTAGTACAGAATCCATCCATATAAATGGGAACAGAAGTGTCGTACATCGTCTTCCGTTTTCCTTCTGGCTGTCTTTTTGATAAAACAAAAACTGGAGTTTGTGCCACATTTTTGTCCTGCCACAAAAAATTGCGACAATTTTCTAACATTGAAGTCTATGGGAAACAGGTCATAATGGAAGATCTTTGTCACGCTCCCCGGGTCCGTGGCCCCTCTCCTCGGGTCTCCTGCCCCGCTCCCCGGGTCCTCAGCCCCGCTCCCCGGCTCACCTGCCACGCTCCCCGATCTCCAGCCTTCGGTCCCCGTCCTTCCCAGGCCCCCTGGCCTCCGATCGCGGCGCCCGACGGCTTCCCAGGCCCTGGCTGGCTCCCCTGCGTCCTCTTCTCAGCCTCCCTTCCTGGCTTCTGGCACCCGGGCTGCGCGCATGCGCATTAGGGCGCGCGCGCGGTCACTGACCCTTTCTTAAAGGGCCAGCGTCCATTAACAGGAAATGAGGCTGAACAGGTACAGGGTATAAAGGGGTGTATTGTCCAAGGGGGCGGGGCCTGATCTTCGTGTTCCCTGAGCTAGGAGTCAGGTCTCCTGGTGTTACTGTGCTCGTACTCACCTATCTCTCTTTGTAGAGCCGTGCCTGCTTCGCCATCCAGTCTGCCGTATCCTGAAACCCGAACGCTGTCCATCTGCCATCCTGACAGTCCGCACCACCTCGGATCCCTGCGGTGACCCGTCTTCTTGCTCCCAAGGTTCCGGACCCCGCCTGACATCATCTCGGCTTCCGAACCTGAGCTGCGTCACCCGGACTACCACCCGTAACTCCGTAGTCCCAGGGACTTCTCCGCTATACCTGTGTGCAAGGACTGCTCTGCTGTTTCTAGTGCTCCAGCTGCCGGACTCTTTGCTACCATCTAGGAGTTCGGTCCAGTGGATCCACCTCCTGGGCCTGCCCGTACACCTGGCCGTGACAGTAAGATCAGGCCATGGATCCCGCTGCAGCACTATTGGCCCTGCAAGAGGAACTCCAACGCCAGCGTGAAGTCCAGACCCGCATGCTGCAATTTATGACCTCCGTGGACACCCGCCTGTACACGTTACAAGCATCCATGACGCCTGCGGCACCCAGGTCCTCCAATGGACAATCCACGGCTCCCGCACCAGTGGCAGCCTCGTCGGGTGCTTCCCAACTCCGGTTGGCTTCACCACCTCGTTATTCTGGAGATCCCAAGACCTGCAGGGGCTTCATCAACCAATGTTCCCTTCATTTCACGCAGCTGCCACATCTATTCGCCTCCGACCAAGCCAAGGTCGCCTTTATAATGTCCCACCTAGAGGGCGAGGCACTGGCGTGGATGAACCCCTTGTGGGAGAAGGAGGACCCCGTGACCAAGAACCTTCGAGAGTTCCTGCAGGCCTTTCGCAGTACCTTTGACGAGCCGGGACGCGCCTCTGCGTCTGCTTCATCACTTCTCCGCCTACGTCAAGGAACACTGACGGTGGGCCAATACGCCATCCGTTTCCGCACTTTGGCTTCTGAACTCGGGTGGAATAATGAGGCCCTGACAGCCGCCTTCTGGGAGGGACTCTCGAGTCGCATCAAAGATGAGTTGGCGGGTCGTGACTTGCCCTCCACCCTAGATGCCCTGATTGCCCTGGCTACTCGAGTGGACATTCGTTTTCAGGAGCGCTCTAAAGAGCTGTCTCGTGAGAGACGACCGGTACGGCATTCCTCACCTCCCCAGAAGCCCTCCGCACCTCAGTCATCAACAGCTGGGATTCCCGTCCACGAGCCCATGCAGATTGACCGAGTACGACAGTCTGAACAGCGTCGAGCAGAGCGGCTCGCCAAGGGTCTCTGCTTCTACTGCGGAGAGGGCACACACCTGCTACGTTCCTGTCCAGAGAGGCCGGGAAACTCCAAAGCCTAGGGTTGGTAGGAGAGGCCACCCTAGGTGCTGGGACTCTCTCAGACCCGGTTATGTGGACTGTGCAAGTGTCAACGGGAGAGACGCGGTTCACGGCTGAGGCATACCTCGATTCCGGGGCAGCAGGCAATTTCATTCAGCAGGCCACGGTGGACAAGTACCAGCTGCCTGTTACTCCACTTGACAAACCCCTCGTGATAGCCTCTGTGGATGGGCGACCCCTCTCTGATACCATCTCCTGGGTCACCAGACCGGTCGAACTACGTATCGGTGCCCTGCACACCGAGAACATCTCTCTCTACGTCCTTCCACACATGTCCCATCAAATCCTGCTGGGACTTCCCTGGTTGCGGACACACGAACCCTCAGTCAGCTGGGGTACTGGCGAAATCACCCGATGGGGTCCTTCTTGTCATGAGAAGTGTCTGAAGTCCATACCACACATCCGACGACCTCCGGTTCCAGAGAACCTACCGGAACTGCCCTCGGCCTATTGGTCCTTCGCAGACGTTTTCGACAAGAAGGAGTCTGAGGTACTTCCGCCACACCGTCCCTACGATTGTGCCATCGACCTGCTCCCAGGAACAACACCACCTCGAGGACGGATATATCCGTTGTCCCCAGCCGAAACCAGGGCCATGTCTACCTACATCACAGAGAGCCTGGCTAAGGGATTCATCCGGAGATCCTCCTCTCCTGCGGGAGCGGGCTTCTTCTTCGTTAAGAAGAAAGAGGGTGACCTACGCCCCTGCATCGACTACCGGGGTCTGAATCAGATCACCGTAAAGAACAAGTACCCTCTGCCGCTCATCCCCGAATTGTTCGACCGGCTCAGAGGAGCCCGTGTGTTCACCAAACTGGATCTTCGGGGTGCTTACAACCTAGTTCGTATCCGCTCTGGGGACGAATGGAAGACCGCGTTTAATACTCGCGATGGGCACTATGAATACTGCGTGATGCCCTTCGGCCTATGTAATGCACCAGCAGTCTTCCAAGAATTGGTGAACGACATCTTCCGGGACCTCCTCTACGTCTGTGTAGTAGTGTATCTGGATGACATCCTTATCTACTCTCCGGACCTCCAGACCCACAGAGAGAACGTCCAGCTGGTCCTACAACGACTGAGAGAGAATCGTCTATACGCCAAATATGAGAAGTGTGTCTTTGAGCAGTCTTCTCTCCCTTTCCTGGGATACATCATCTCGGGTACTGGACTGCAAATGGATCCTAAGAAGGTGTCCTCCATACTCAACTGGCCTCCTCCTTCTGGACTAAAGGCAATCCAACGGTTCCTGGGATTTGCCAACTACTACCGCCAGTTCATCCCTCACTTCTCTGCCCTGACTGCTCCTCTCTCCGCTTTGACCAAAAAGGAGGCTAATCCAAAGGACTGGTCACCTGCGGCCGACGCCGCGTTTTGCTCACTGAAGCGAGCATTTGCCTCCGCTCCTGTACTCCACCGTCCGGAGTTAAACCGCCAGTTCACCTTGGAGGTGGATGCCTCCTCCTCGGGAGCCGGAGCAGTGCTCATGCAAAAGTCCTCCTCCGGGAAGATGGTTACATGCGGTTTCTTCTCCAAGAGCTTCTCTGCACCTGAACGTAATTACACCATCGGTGACCGAGAACTATTGGCGGTCAAACTGGCTCTGGAGGAATGGCGCTACCTCCTGGAAGGAGCAGTGTACCCCGTGATTATCTACACGGACCACAAGAACCTGGAATACCTACGGTCCGCTCAGCGACTGAACCCACGGCAAGCCAGGTGGTCCTTATTCTTTGCCAGGTTCGACTTCCAGCTCCATTTCCGACCCGCAGACAAGAATGTACGTGCGGATGCCTTGTCTAGGTCTTTCATGCCCATGGAGCAGGAGGAAGAGACTACCCAGCCTATCATCCCTCCTAGCAAGATTATTCCGGTGGCCCCTGTCACCCTGGCCCAGATACCGCCCGGAAAGACCTATGTCTCTGAGACTGACAGGCAAAAGGTGTTACACTGGGGTCATGCCTCGAAAACAGCCGGTCATGCAGGCCAGAAGAGAACATGGGGTGCGATTGTACGCCATTATTGGTGGCCATCCCTTCGCACGGACGTCGCTGCTTTTGTCTCTGCCTGCTCCTCTTGTGCCAGGAACAAGACGCCCAAACACCTGCCCTATGGCCGTCTTCTGCCTCTGCCGATACCCACAATTCCGTGGCAACACATAGCGATGGATTTTATTACGGACTTGCCATTATCCTCTGGACACACGGTCATATGGGTCGTGGTGGACCGGTTCTCCAAAATGGCTCACTTCGTCCCTATGGCTGGACTGCCCTCTGCTCAGGAACTCGCGGAAGCCTATATACATCACATCTTCCGCTTGCATGGTTTCCCATCCCACATCGTGTCCGACCGAGGAACTCAGTTTACCTCCCGCTTCTGGAGGGCGCTCTGCAAACATCTGGGTGTGACTCTGGACTTTTCTTCTGCTTACCATCCTCAGTCTAATGGCCAAGTGGAGAGGGTCAATCAAATCTTGACCTCCTTCTTACGTCACTACGTCAACGCCCATCACGACGACTGGTCCACGCTTCTACCTTGGGCTGAATTCTCACATAACCACCACATCAGTGAGTCGTCCTCCAAATCTCCCTTCCATGTAGTTTACGGACTTCAACCCTCCGTCCCGTTGCCTATATCCCCTTCTTCGGATGTCCCTGCGGCTGATACTGTAGCCCGTGACTTCGCTACTATTTGGGACTCTGTCAAGGCGTCCCTTGGACGCGCTTCCCAGCGGATGAAGAAACACGCCGACAAGAGGCGTTTGGACCCTCCGCGTTTTTCTCCTGGAGATCTTGTCTGGCTTGCTTCCCAGTACATCCGATTGAAGATACCATCATACAAGCTGGGTCCTCGCTACATCGGGCCGTTTAAGGTCCTCAGCAAGATCAATGAGGTCTCCTACAAGCTACAGCTCCCGGCCACGATGAGGATACCCAACTCATTCCACGTCTCCCTGCTCAAGCCGGTTATCCTTGGTCCCTTCTCCGCTGCTGCCAGTCCGGCTCCTCCACCTATTGCCGATGACGACATCTATGCGGTAAGGGATATCGTGGCCATGAAGACCGTACGAGGTCGACAGTTCTTCCTGGTGGACTGGGAGGGGTATGGTCCTGAGGATAGGTCCTGGGAGCCCAGGGAGAACGTAGGCACTCCTCTGATCCGTGCCTTCCTGTCCCGGTTGCGGGGAGGGGGGCGTGGGGGGGGGGGGTACTGTCACGCTCCCCGGGTCCGTGGCCCCTCTCCTCGGGTCTCCTGCCCCGCTCCCCGGGTCCTCAGCCCCGCTCCCCGGCTCACCTGCCACGCTCCCCGATCTCCAGCCTTCGGTCCCCGTCCTTCCCAGGCCCCCTGGCCTCCGATCGCGGCGCCCGACGGCTTCCCAGGCCCTGGCTGGCTCCCCTGCGTCCTCTTCTCAGCCTCCCTTCCTGGCTTCTGGCACCCGGGCTGCGCGCATGCGCATTAGGGCGCGCGCGCGGTCACTGACCCTTTCTTAAAGGGCCAGCGTCCATTAACAGGAAATGAGGCTGAACAGGTACAGGGTATAAAGGGGTGTATTGTCCAAGGGGGCGGGGCCTGATCTTCGTGTTCCCTGAGCTAGGAGTCAGGTCTCCTGGTGTTACTGTGCTCGTACTCACCTATCTCTCTTTGTAGAGCCGTGCCTGCTTCGCCATCCAGTCTGCCGTATCCTGAAACCCGAACGCTGTCCATCTGCCATCCTGACAGTCCGCACCACCTCGGATCCCTGCGGTGACCCGTCTTCTTGCTCCCAAGGTTCCGGACCCCGCCTGACATCATCTCGGCTTCCGAACCTGAGCTGCGTCACCCGGACTACCACCCGTAACTCCGTAGTCCCAGGGACTTCTCCGCTATACCTGTGTGCAAGGACTGCTCTGCTGTTTCTAGTGCTCCAGCTGCCGGACTCTTTGCTACCATCTAGGAGTTCGGTCCAGTGGATCCACCTCCTGGGCCTGCCCGTACACCTGGCCGTGACAATCTTCTATTAATGGATCCATTTTATAGTCCTGCACATGCTCAGAACTCGAGAGGTGCTCACAGACGGAAAACGGGCGCAAAACAGAAAAACGTAACTAAAAAGTGCATTTATAAACTGACCCGTATTGTTTTTTAACTGGACCTGTTCAAAAACGGAACGATTAGTTTCCATCTTGTATCCATTTTTCCATTTTTAGTAACAAATACCGTCCATGTGAACAGAGCCTTATCTGCATTCACACATCCGTTTTCACATTTATATAAACCGGACCGTTTTTCGTTAATTTATCATCTGGGGTTTTTTTTGACAATCTAAAATAAGTAAACTTTTTTTCCATCGACACTTTACAGCTGATCATTTAAAACGGATGAATAATAATTAGATTTATTCATTTCTATAGCGCTATTAATTCCACAGCGTTTTACATACATCAGCAATACTGTCCCCATTGGGGCTCACAATCTAAACTCCCTGTCAGTGTGTCTTTGGCATGTGGGAGGAAACCCACGCAAACACAGGGAGAACATACAAACTCCTTGCAGATGTCCTTGCTGGGAATTGAACCCAGGACCCCAGCGCTGCAAGACTGCAGTGCTAACCACTGAGCCACCACAAGACTACAGTGCTAACCACTGACCCACTGTGCTGATGTCTTCCATTTTTAATCTGTTTTTTTACGGAACTCCATAGACTTTAATGTCAGTCTCATCCACAAAAACAGATAAGGATAGGACATCTGCAGTGTTGGCGTTTCTGTAGAGACGCCGACTTACTCCCCCCCCCCCCAAGTCGGGCTGCTGCCTCTTTCCCCTCCTGGGCCTTGCACATGCCGCACAGGGTTCCCGGGAGTGCACCAAAGACACACGTATACCTGCCCTCCTCTTAAAGGACCAATGTGCTATTTCCAGGAAATGTATATAAGGCACCCTCCCATTAGGGGAGGTGTCTGTGCATTGCCTCTAGTTAGTCAGTCAGTCTGCTGCCTAGCTAGTTGTCAGGTCCTGAACTCCTGTCCTGTCATCCCTGTGCCGTCTCCAGCACCTGCCTTCCCATGCCTGTGTGCCCCTGCCGGGCCCACCATTCCTGTCTGTACCCACCTGTCCAGCCTGCCTAAGTCACCCCACCTGTACCTGGCTATTCCTGAGTCCATCACCTGCCTTGGGGGTCAGCTGCTTCAGTTCCGGTCACTGCCCTGGAAGTGGTACCTGGCGTCCGCCTCTCGGTGGGTGCTTAGTTAAGCCCCTCCCATTAATGGGTAAGCCTGGGTCCCCCCTGTAGTCCAGTGGGTCTACAAATCCCGCTCGCTGCGACTACACTGGCCACAAGCATTACAATGTGAACCGTGTTTAACGGAACGGGCATGGAACGATTTAAAAAAAAAACAAAAAAACGCAGATCTGTGATTGGCTGCATTAACACTAGAACTACTGGACTCGTGACACCTATATAGAAATACATGGTGCAAAGTAGTCAAAATGACTACCTCAGTAGTTCTAGTGTTAAACACTATGGGGTCAGCGTCCTCTTCTGGATGAGTGACTGCCGCCCCAGGGGGTGATCTAGTACCGTATATCCAGTACGCCTCTACATACCGATATAATACACCGCTATGGTGTAGCCGTGCCCCATAATACCGCACCACATGAGTAACCGCAGAATATACATCTCCGATAGACGTGGCGGAATACACAGAGGTTAACCCTTACCTCCCCCAACAGAAGAGAGGACATTAGCATTCACTATGTGGTGTCTCCCAATTAAGCAGCTGGTAAATCTGGTATTGGGGGAGGTAAATACATTGGGGATTATTATCAGTGGAGTTAATGATCTGGACAGTGATGACTGCTCGCTGGACCACGGCAATAACATTATGCCCATTAGGCTCGGATGCTGGTGCCATCGCTGCCCGCTCTCATATGTAACGCAGAGGAGGGAGATCTGTCTGACTACGGCTCATTACCCGGATCCCGAGGGATAACGCAGCCACGTCTGTCCACAATTAGGACCTAATTACATCAGCATTGTGCTAAATAAAATACTTTTATTGCTCTTCTCATTTTAAATTCTACATTACCCAACAATTTGGCACTAGGGGGCGCTGATTTTTTTGCAGTTTAATGCGGGTCATAGGTGAGGCGATGATAATAATCTGACTGGTCACATCAATGTATGCTATTAAAATGATTTTACCAGTCAAAGGGGTTCTTTAAGGGGATTGCTGGGGGTTTGATTTGGCTGCTGTGATCCCCAATGCACCCAAAAATTGAAGTCCCCGTTCTGTAGGGATCACATTTGACCATTGATGTCTATGGGATTGTAACGCTCACGGCTGGTGTAGGCACAGCGAGCAGGATTAGTGGACCCACTGGACCACAGTGGGGGAGGGGACGACCCGGGCTTACACTTTAGTGGGAGAGTATCACTTCCAGGGCAGTGACCGGGACTGTGGTAGCTGACCCCAACGACATGAGACGGACTCAGGTATGGACACAGGTGAAGGCAGGTACAGGCGTGATGATAGGGGCAGACAGATACGGACAGGTTTGGTGGATATGGGAAGGCAGACTCAGGTGCAAGTAACTGACATTGGGTAGTGGCACCTGACATCTAGCTAGACAGACAGAACACTGACTAACTGGCAATGTTGCACAGGCACCTTCCCTAATGGGAGCGTGCCTTAAATACACAATGCCTCTCAGACATAGTCTGAGAGGCATTTCCGGAAAATGGTGTGCCGGCACTATAAGAGAAGGGCCGGTGTGCGCACGTACTTCTTAGTTGTACTCTTGGAACCCTCTGCAGCATGTATAGGGACCACGGCAGGATGGAGGCACCTGAGCACGTGGGAGGCCACGCGGCAGCATTGGAGAATAGGACCCAGCCTAGGCGGTGAGTAAAGGGGGCTTTACACGCTGCGACATCGCTAAGAATATATCGCCGAGGTCACGGTGTTTGTGACACACATCCATCGCTGTTGCCAACATTGCAGCGTGTGACACATACAAGCGACCTCCAACGATCCCAAAAGTGGTAAAAATCGTTGGTTTTGGAGAGGTCGTTCTAAAACAAAATATTGTTGTTTGGGCACTAGCGATGTTGTTCGTCGTTCCCAAGGCAGCACACATCGCTGTGTGTGAAGCCGCAGGAGCGACGAACATCTCCTTACTTGCTTCCACCAGCAATGAGGAAGGAAGTAGGTGGGTAGGATGTTACATCCCGCTCATCTCCGCCCCTCCGCTTCTATTGGCCGGCCGCTTAGTAACGTTGCGGTGACGCCGAACGCACCTCCCCCTTGAGGGAGGGATTGTTCGGTGGTCACGGCGACGTCGCTGACAAGGTATGTGCGTGTGATTCTGCCGTAGTGATAATGTTCGCTACGGCAGCGATCACCACATGTCGCACGTACAACGGAGGCGGGTGCTATCGCGCTCGATATCGAAATGTGTCGCGGGCGGGGAAGGACGCCGCTGCGCTGCGCTCGCTAACGCTCGGGTCCGGCGCTGCTGCGATGGCTGCTCGGTGGCTCGAGCGGTGGGCCGGATCCGGGGGCTCGAGCTGCGCTCCTCGCCCGTGAGTGAAAGGGGGTAGTTTGGTTTGGGGATTTGGTCCGTGACGCCACCCACGGGTTGTGGTGAGGTTGGGCACCACCGCTGCTGGTGACGGGGATCCCGGGAGCGATGGTAGGGAGCAGCTGGGATGTTGTTTTCCCCCTCCGTGGGTAGGGGTTGGTGGTCCCGGGGCCCGGTGAGATGACAGGGAGGCAGGGTTGGATGGGTGCAGGGTCGCTTGGACTGCGCAGCGCGGTGCCAGACGGCACGGTAGTACTCACTCAGCCACAAAGGTATGCAAAGTCTCTGGTAAACCAAACGGCTGGATGGACGGGTCCCGCAGCCGGCTGCTGTGGCTTCTCTTGGACGGTTAGTGGTGGCTGCCTTTCCCTGCACCTTTGTGTATGTTCGGTCCCGATGGATTCCCACCGGTAACCCGCTCCCCAGCATGTATATGCGCCGGAGGAGCCCTTTTGCCCGCAGGCTCTGGCCCTTGGAACTCTAGCTGTGGTGGTAGCTGTATTTCCTTTTGCTGGTTGGACGGTTGCCTTCAATCGGGTCTCGGCTGTTAAGAAACCCCTGGGGTTCCGGTCACTGACGGATTTGACCTCTAATTGCGGCTCCAAGACTGGTCGGGGTCCGCAGGCCCTGCCTGTGTGTGCTGGCTTCACTTCGCTCCCCGGTTCGGTACCAGCGGGCCACCGCCCGTCCCTGGTCCTACGGTTCCGCGTTGATCTTCCTCTCCTGCAGACAGCCACCACCGTCTGCCAACCTTGCTCTTAGTGCCCGGGCCACACACCCGGACACGGTCAGTTTACTCCTCTCCTACCACTTCCCTAACTGAACTCTGCACTGACTGATCTGACTTCCTTTTCCCGCCTCCAGGACTGTGAACTCCTCAGTGGGTGGGGCCAACTGCCTGGCTCCACCCCACCTGGTGTGGACATCAGCCCCTGGAGGGAGGCAACAAGGATTTTGTGTCTGGCTGATGTGCTTGTTTCAGGGTGGGGGTGTATGTAGTAGTACCTGTGACGACCTGGCTAGTCCAGGGCGCCACACTGGCAAACGCTAGCGATGTCGCAGCGTGTAAAGTACCCTTAAGTCGGCATCCCTGCAGGGACACCAGCGCTACAGAGATTGATGGCTCCGTATTCTATTTCAGTCCTGTAGAAGTCAATGGATCAGTGGTGGAGCTTGTGTGACATCGCTTCATTCACACAGGGTGCTTTCGGACAGTTCTTCTTGGAGGGCCGGCCAAAGATTATGTTTATCACCTATCTTGTTTTTGGAAAAGTATTCCTGACAATTCCTAAAAAGTTTTTTTTGTTTTTATTGGGAGGACTTGTTTTCTGAAAACAGCGCCACTCTAGTCCATAGGCTGTGTCTGGTATTGCAGGAGATGAGTATAAGTTTCCGGAAAAAAAAAATATTTTTTTTAGCCCTTTACGTTTCTTTCTGCTTTAGGGCTCATGCGCACGTTGCGTACTGACATGCAATTACGCTGCGTATTGCACAGCAGCGTAAATGCATGCGACCTGCATTCCCTGCATAGTCTATGAAGATTGTGCATGAGTCGTGCGCATGTTGCTTTTTTGAACGCAGCGATTTGGATGCTAAAATTTTGACCCAAATCCATGCGTTCATAAAATGAGCATGTCAATTAATTTGTGCGTTCAGGATGCAGCGTCCGCTCTGTCTATGGTGGGGCTCAAATCGCTGCAGAATATTCAGCAGTTACGTGCGCACAGGGCCGTATTTACCATTAGGCACCCGTGGTCCGGTGCCTAGGGCGGCAGATTGTGAGGGGCGGCACCTTCTGGCAGCAAAAAAAAAAAAAAAAAAAAAATTTTTTTTTTTTTTTTTTTACATTTTTTTTTTTTTTGTGGCCGCCGAGCACAGGGAGCTGATTGACCCCGGAACTGCCGGCGCCTGCACTTCCGGGGTCACAGGCGCGCGCCAATCAGCTCCTTCCTCTGTGCTGCGTCCACTGCTGTGTGGACGTCACATGCAGAGCTCACAGCAGGACGCCGCGGAGGACGCCGTGATGGAAGCCGGTGTCAGAAGAGGATACTCACGTGAGCCAGGAAGATGGCGGCGGGCACTGGAGCAGGTAAGTGGATTCATAAGGAGCGTGGGAGTGTCTCTAATGCAGACCAGAGATCTGCGCATGCGGGGGGGGAGGCGGCAAAGGCAGATACTGGAGGGAGGCAGAGGCTGAGACTGGGGGGAGGCTGGAGGGAGGCAGAGGCTGAGACTGGGGGGAGGCTGGAGGCAGGCAGAGGCTGAGACTGGGGGGAGGCTGGAGGGAGGCAGAGGCTGAGACTGGAGGGAGGCAGTGGCTGAGACTGGGGGGAGGCTGGAGGGAGGCAGAGGCTGAGACTGGAGAGAGGCAGAGGCTGAGACTGGGGGGAGGCTGGAGGGAGGCAGAGGCTGAGACTGGAGGGAGGCAGAGGCTGAGACTGTGGGGAGGCTGGAGGGAGGCAGAGGCTGAGACTGGGGGAGGCTGGAGGGAGGCAGAGGCAGAGACTGGGGGGGGGGCTGGAGGGAGGCAGAGGCAGAGACTGGGGGGAGGCTGGAGGGAGGCAGAGGCTGAGACTGGGGGAGGCTGGAGAGAGGCAGAGGCTGAGACTGGGGGGAGGCTGGAGGGAGGCAGAGGCAGAGACTGGGGGGAGGCTGGAGGGAGGCAGAGTCAGAGACTGGGGGCAGGCTGGAGGGAGGCAGAGGCAGAGACTGGGGGGAGGCTGGAGGGAGGCAGAGGCTGAGACTGGAGGGAGGCTGAGACTGGGGGGAGGCTGGAGGGAGACTGAGGCTGAGACTGGGGGGAGGCTGGAGGGAGGCTGAGGCTGAGACTGGAGGGAGGCTGAGGCTGAGACTGGGGGGAGGCTGGAGGGAGGCAGAGACTGGGGGGAGGCTGGAGGGAGGCAGAGACTGGGGGGAGGCTGGAGGGAGGCTGAGGCTGAGACTGGAGGGAGGCAGAGGCTGAGACTGGAGAGAGGCAGAGGCTGAGACTGGGGGGAGGCTGGAGGGAGGCAGAGGCTGAGACTGGAGAGAGGCAGAGGCTGAGACTGGGGGGAGGTTGGAGGGAGGCAGAGGCTGAGACTGGAGGGAGGCAGAGGCTGAGACTGTGGGGAGGCTGGAGGGAGGCAGAGGCTGAGACTGGGGGAGGCTGGAGGGAGGCAGAGGCAGAGACTGGGGGGAGGCTGGAGGGAGGCAGAGGCAGAGACTGGGAAGAGGCTGGAGGGAGGCAGAGGCTGAGACTGGGGGAGGCTGGAGAGAGGCAGAGGCTGAGACTGGGGGAGGCTGGAGGGAGGCAGAGGCAGAGACTGGGGGGAGGCTGGAGGGAGGCAGAGGCAGAGACTGGGGGGAGGCTGGAGGGAGGCAGAGGCAGAGACTGGGGGGAGGCTGGAGGGAGGCAGAGGCAGAGACTGGGGGGAGGCTGGAGGGAGGCAGAGGCAGAGACTGGGGGGAGGCTGGAGGGAGGCAGAGGCAGAGACTGGGGGGAGGCTGGAGGGAGGCAGAGGCTGAGACTGGGGGGAGGTTGGAGGGAGGCAGAGGCTGAGACTGGAGGGAGGCAGAGGCTGAGACTGTGGGGAGGCTGGAGGGAGGCAGAGGCTGAGACTGGGGGAGGCTGGAGGGAGGCAGAGGCAGAGACTGGGGGGAGGCTGGAGGGAGGCAGAGGCAGAGACTGGGGGGAGGCTGGAGGGAGGCAGAGGCTGAGACTGGGGGGAGGCTGGAGAGAGGCAGAGGCTGAGACTGGGGGAGGCTGGAGGGAGGCAGAGGCAGAGACTGGGGGAGGCTGGAGGGAGGCAGAGGCAGAGACTGGGGGGAGGCTGGAGGGAGGCAGAGGAAGAGACTGGGGGGAGGCTGGAGGGAGGCAGAGGCAGAGACTGGGGGGAGGCTGGAGGGAGGCAGAGGCTGAGACTGGGGGGAGGCTGGAGGGAGGCAGAGGCAGAGACTGGGGGGAGGCTGGAGGGAGGCAGAGGCAGAGACTGGAGGGAGGCAGAGGCTGAGACTGGAGGGAGGCAGAGGCTGAGACTGGGGGGAGGCTGGAGGGAGGCAGAGGCTGAGACTGGAGAGAGGCAGAGGCTGAGACTGTGGGGAGGCTGGAGGGAGGCAGAGGCTGAGACTGGGGGAGGCTGGAGGGAGGCAGAGGCAGAGACTGGGGGGAGGCTGGAGGGAGGCAGAGGCAGAGACTGGGAAGAGGATGGAGGGAGGCAGAGGCTGAGACTGGGGGGAGGCTGGAGAGAGGCAGAGGCTGAGACTGGGGGAGGCTGGAGGGAGGCAGAGGCAGAGACTGGGGGGAGGCTGGAGGGAGGCAGGGGCTGAGACTGGGGGGAGGCTGGAGGGAGGCAGAGGCTGAGACTGTGGGGAGGCTGGAGGGAGGCAGAGGCTGAGACTGGGGGGAGGCTGGAGGGAGACTGAGGCAGAGACTGGGGGGAGGCTGGAGGGAGGCAGAGGCAGAGACTGGGGGGAGGCTGGAGGGAGGCAGAGGCTGAGACTGGGGGGAGGCTGGAGAGAGGCAGAGGCTGAGACTGGGGGGAAGCTGGAGGGAGGCAGAGGCAGAGACTGGGGGGAGGCTGGAGGGAGGCAGAGGCAGAGACTGGGGGGAGGCTGGAGGGAGGCAGAGGCAGAGACTGGGGGGAGGCTGGAGGGAGGCAGAGTCAGAGACTGGGGGCAGGCTGGAGGGAGGCAGAGGCAGAGACTGGGGGGAGGCTGGAGGGAGGCAGAGGCTGAGACTGGAGGGAGGCTGAGACTGGGGGGAGGCTGGAGGGAGACTGAGGCTGAGACTGGGGGGAGGCTGGAGGGAGGCTGAGGCTGAGACTGAAGGGAGGCTGAGACTGAGACTGGGGGGAGGCTGGAGGGAGGCAGAGACTGGGGGGAGGCTGGAGGGAGGCAGAGGCAGAGACTGGGGGGAGGCTGGAGGGAGGCTGAGACTGGAGGGAGGCTGGAGGGAGGCTGAGGCGGAGACTGGGGCAGGCTGAGGCTGGGGGGAGGCAAAGGCTGAGACTGGGGAAGAGAGGCTGATGCTGAGGGAAGATAGAGGCTGATGCTGGGGGAGAGAGGCTGATGCTGGGGGAGTGGGAGAGAGGGGCTAATGCTAGAGACAGAGGACAAGGGATGAGGGATAGTGCAATGACAAAATCGATTGGGTGGGGGGAGTGTAAGGACTCAGAATAAGAGGGGGCAGCATTGGGAGCTCATTGTGAAGAAGGGGCAGCATGTGTGGGATCAGTATGGAGTGGAGCAATGTAGGGGAGTCAATATCAAGAGTGGGGTAGTGTGTGTGGGGGGGGGGTCTCAGCATAAGCGTTAGTGTGGTGGTCTTAGCATGAGTGGGGCAACATGAAGGTCTCATTATGGAAAAGAGGAAGGCAGCATTAGGAGCTCATGGAGAGGGACAGCATGCATGGGACATTGTGAGAAGGGGGCAGCATGCATGGGACACTGAGGAGGGGGCAGCATGCATGAGACATTGTGAGAAGGGGGCAGCATGCATGGGACACTGAGGAGGGGGCAGCATGCATGAGACATTGTGAGGAGGGAGCAGCATGCATGGGACATTGTGAGGAAGGAGCAGCATGCATGGGACATTGTGAGGAGGGAGCATCAAGCATGAGACATTGTGCGGAGGGAGCAGCATTCATGGGACATTGTGAGGAGGGAGCAGCATGCATGGGACATTGTGAGGAGGGAGCAGCATGCATGGGACATTGTGAGGCGGGAGCAGCATACATGAGACATTGTGAGGAGGGGGCAGCATGCATGAGACATTGTGAGGAGGGAGCAGCATTCATGGGACATTGTGAGGAGGGAGCAGCATGCATGGGACATTGTGAGGCGGGAGCAGCATACATGAGACATTGTGAGGAGGGGGCAGCATGCATGAGACATTGTGAGGAAGGAGCAGCATTCATGGGACATTGTGAGGAGGGAGCAGCATGCATGGGACATTGTGAGGAGGGGCAGCATGCATGGGACATTGTGAGGAGGGAGCAGCATGCATGGGACATTGTGAAGAGGGGGCAGCATGCATGGGACATTGTGAGGAGAGAGCAGCATGCATGGGACATTGTGAGGAGGGGGCAGCATGCATGGGACATTGTGAGGAGGGGGCAGCATGCATGGGACATTGTGAGGAGGGGGCAGCATGCATAAGACATTGTGAGGAGGGGGCAGCATGCAAGGGACATTGTGAGGAGGGGGCAGCATGCAAGGGACATTGTGAGGAGGGAGCAGCATGCATGGGACATTGTGAGGAGGGGGCAGCATTCATGGGACATTGTGAGGAGGGGGCAGCATGCATGGGACATTGTGAGGAGGGGGCAGCAAGCATGGGACATTGTGAGGAGGGAGCAGCATGCATGGGACATTGTGACGAGGGAGCAGCATGCATGGGACATTGTGAGGAGGGGGCAGCATGCATGGGACATTGTGAGGAGGGGGCAGCATGCATGGGACATTGTGAGGAGGGGGCAGCATGCATGGGACATTGTGAGGAGGGGGCAGCATGCATGGGATATTGTGAGGAGGGGGCAGCATGCATGGGACATTGTGAGGAGGGGCAGCATGCATGGGACATTGTGAGGAGGGAGCAGCATGCATGGGACATTGTGAAGAGGGGGCAGCATGCATGGGACATTGTGAGGAGAGAGCAGCATGCATGGGACATTGTGAGGAGGGGGCAGCATGCATGGGACATTGTGAGGAGGGGGCAGCATGCATGGGACATTGTGAGGAGGGGGCAGCATGCATAAGACATTGTGAGGAGGGGGCAGCATGCAAGGGACATTGTGAGGAGGGGGCAGCATGCAAGGGACATTGTGAGGAGGGAGCAGCATGCATGGGACATTGTGAGGAGGGGGCAGCATTCATGGGACATTGTGAGGAGGGGGCAGCATGCATGGGACATTGTGAGGAGGGGGCAGCAAGCATGGGACATTGTGAGGAGGGAGCAGCATGCATGGGACATTGTGACGAGGGAGCAGCATGCATGGGACATTGTGAGGAGGGGGCAGCATGCATGGGACATTGTGAGGAGGGGGCAGCATGCATGGGACATTGTGAGGAGGGGGCAGCATGCATGGGACATTGTGAGGAGGGGGCAGCATGCATGGGATATTGTGAGGAGGGGGCAGCATGCATGGGACATTGTCCTCACATCATGCTGCTCCCTCCTCACAATGTACAGATCATATTTCATAATCGAGGAAGGTGTGGTGGATATACAGTAGTTTATAAGGGAGGGCAGTGTGGTGTTTATTAGGGGCAGTGTCACAGTCACAGTATATAAGTGGGGACGGTGTGGTGGGAATATTTTATACTCATGCTATGTTTTGATGTGCCTGTGGTGATTCCCATTGGGGGGGGGGTTCGTTTCTTATTGATACTTTTTAAAGTGTGCTACAGAGTAGATCTGCCTTAAACAGATGTCGTGTGCGAAAACTCAGTTTTACGTTGTCACTAAGGGGCGCGACCACTTAAAGTGCCTAGGGCAGCACGAAGGCAAAATACAGCCCTGCGTGCGCATGAGCCCGTAGGCTGGAAACACATTTATGCGTGTAAAATCGGTCTGAGTTGCATGATAAAAAGTCGGACGATTTCAGTTCACTTTATGATCAGTGTGGAATGCAACTGCACTGCGATCCTGGGATTTTTCTCATGATTGCAGTGCGTGTGCAATGCGTGTTTGATGAGTATGGGATCCGTTTTTACTATGTCATATGCCATTCAGCTCTGCTACATGGCCGCTGACAGCAGCCACAGACAGAGCCATGTAGCAGAGCTGAATGGCCGCTGACAGCAGACACAGACAGAGCCATGTAGCAGAGCTGAATGGCCGCTGACAGCAGACACAGACAGAGCCATGTAGCAGAGCTGAATGGCCGCTGACAACAGACACAGACAGAGCCGCGGGATCAGAATGAAGTCGGATGAACTTCACCCGACTTCATTGTCATCCCGCGGCTCTCTCTGTGTGGCATGGCCCCTGATTTTCGTTCACCGGTGAAAGTCTCACAGGTGACCGCAAATCCCCTGAGTGACCGCAGTGAGCCGCGCTATCAGCGGTGCCGTCACTGAGGTTACCCGTGGCCACACCAGAAGTCCTCCCGCTGAGATCTGTGGCCGCGGGTAACCTGAGTGACGTCATCACTGATAGCGCGACTCACTTCAGTCGCTGCGGGAAGCTCAGAGAGCGGTCGAGGTCTGTGACCGCTCTCTGTCAGCTTCCGATGTAGCAGAGCTGACAGCGTCGAGGGACCTCTGTGGATTACGTCGGACATGGAAGGGTATTTGGGGTCTTGAATAAAGTGGTGAAAGAGGGTGGGGTTTTTTTGTTATTTATTTCAAATAAAGGATTTTTTGGTGTATGTTTTCATTTTCTTAATCTTACAGGTTAATCATGGAAGGTATCTCGGGGAGACGCCTGCCATGATTAATCTAGGACTTAGTGGCAGCTATGGGCTGCTGCCATTAACTCCTTATTACCTCGATTGCCACCGCACCAGGGCAATTCGGGATGAGCCGGGTAGAGTCCCGGGACTGTCGCATCTAATGGATGCGGCTATTCCGGGCGGCTGCTGGCTGATATTGTTAGGGTGGTTGGCTCCCCATAACGTGGGGCTCCCCATCCTGACAATACTAGCCTTCAGCCGTGTGGCTTTACCCTGGCTGGTATTAAAATTGGGGGGAACCGCACGCCGTTTTTTTTTAATTATTTATTTATTTTACTGCACAGTATAGACCCGCCCACCGGCAGCTGTGATTGGTTGCAGTGAGACAGCAGTCACTCATCGTGGGGGCGTGTCTGACTGCAACCAATCATAGGCGCCGGTGGGCGGGTAAAGCAGGGAATATGAGATTGAATAATGAGCGGCCGGCTTTTTCAAAAGAGGAAAAGCCACCGGAGCAGTGTGAACGTCGTGCAGCGCTGCACTGGTGATCGGGGATCAGTGAGTATGAGATAGGGGGGAGACTGACTGACATGGACAGAGAGAGAGAGACCGACAGAGAGACCGACCGACCGACAGAGAGAGAATAGAGACCGAGAGGGAGAGACCGACTGATAGAGATAGAGATTGACCGACATTGTGAGACCTCACTCATTTCCAGTGTTTTGTGAAACATACGAGAAATGTATTTAGAAAAACGAATGTCACTAGGATGGTGTGAGTGCTGGTCTGTGTGACATCCGTTTATTTACCCGCTCCTATAGACTTGCATTGGAGAGACTCGCGCGAGAAACTCTCCAAAACGTAGCATGCTGCGATTTTTTTCTCAGTCCGATTTGAACTGAGAAAAAAATAGCAGATGGGAGCTGCCTCATTGTTTAACATGTGTCCGAGTGCAACGCGAGAAAATCGCAAGTGAGAAGCCGGCCTTAGACTAAGCTTTGGTTAGAAGGTGATGGTCACAGTGAGTCCGGCTCCTGCAGGGAAACTTGACAGGAAGTGTTCACTTTCCCTACAGCTCCCCCAGATGGGAAATGAAGTATTACACTGTTGCATTTCCAGATTTTAACTTTCGATATGAAATGTGGAAAATCCGCAGATAACAAAGGAATACGTGTTTATAGTGCACTTTCGCAGGGAAGTAGAACGTGTCAAAAAAGGACAAAAACTGAAAGAGATTAACACTTAACAAAATCTGACCCCCAAAAAGCACAAGTAACCTAAATTAGCTACTTGGTGCAAAACACTGGAAATATGTAGCATGAAAAACGCACCAAATGCAGCATTTCCATTGTTGGTGCGTTTTTCCTGCATTTTTTATCCCTTCCAGCCATTGACTTCATTAAGAAAAACGCACCAAAAATGCAGGCTTTTTTAAGTGCGTTTTTCCATCAGAAGGTGCAGATTTGATACAGCAAATTTCTGCAACGTGCTCACAAGTAATAACCCAAAAAGCGGTTTAGCATTCGATATTTAGCAACTGACTTGACTTTTCTTTTTGTAGCTCGGCCAAGGATACAGTGACCGGAGACCGTGTCGCCATAAAGAAATTACTCCGTCCATTCCAGTCCTTGGTACACGCTAAAAGAGCCTACCGAGAGCTGCGTCTGCTGAAGCACATGAACCATGAGAACGTAAGATCACATCACAGGAGGTTTCGATTTTTCCTCCTCGTCTTCCGAGACGTATACGGTACCTTTTTTTTAAAATCTTCAGCCGATAAGAGTTGTATCAGGGCCCATTTAGCTTTTTTGCGCTGTTGTTTTTCTTGGTTCCGTTTTTGGTGTCGGTATGACTTTCTGATCTCTTATTACATTATTTTTTTTTGTGACCAAAAACTTGCAATTCTGCCATTCCAATTTTTTTTCTTTATCTTTCGGCGCTCACCGTATGAGATACATATTGTGGCACATTATTGATTCAGACAGTTACGCACATGGTGATGCCAAATATGAAACTTTTTGCAATTTTCAATTTTATCCACATTCTAGGAAAGGGTGATGTACATTTTTATGTAAAAAACAATATGAAATGAAAAAAAAAATTAAATAATAATAATGATAATAAAAAAATATAAATAAATATAAATACAGTCTATATATGCAGTATATATATATATATATATATATATATATATATATTTATATATATATATATATATATATATGCAGTGAGTGAAACAAGTATTAAATATATCAACAATTTTCTAAGTAAATATATTTCTAAATCTGCTTAATTGTACATAACTTACTTAGTTAACCAGTGACCAGAATGTTACAACAATAGGGAATATATAAAACACACCAGTATTATATAGAACGGGTAAAATAAATAATAAACTCATCACCAATTTTCTAAGTAAATACATTTATAATGGTGCTATTGACATAAATTTCTCACCAGATGCCGGTAACAACCCATCCAATCCACACAGGCAAAGAAATCAAACCATAGATGTCCATAAATTTAGTGATGTGTAATAATGAGAAATGACACGGGGAAAAAGTGTTGAACAAATGAAGAAAGAGAAGTGCAAAAAGCGTTGGAAAGTCATGACACCAGCTGAAATCTATCAGTAATTAGAAAGCAATCCTGCTACTTAGTGGAAAATAATATCAGCTGGATGAACTGATGGCCGATAAAAAGGTGTCTCATTACCAAGGTGCCACACAAGAAACATCTCATGCTGGGTAAAACCAGTGAGCTGTCTCAAGACCTTTACAATCTTATTGTTGTAAAACATTGTGATGGCATTGGTTACAGAAGACCTTCTAACCTACTGCAGGTTTCATTGAGCAGTATTGGGGATATAATCTGGACGTGGAAAGAGCATCATTTCACCATAAACTAGTCACGATTAGACAGAGGAGTGAAAAAAATATGAGAAGAGTTGTCCAAGAGCCAAGGAGCACCTGTGGAGAGCAATAGAAAGACATAAAATCAGCAGGTACAATTGTTTCAAAGAAAGCTATATGTAACCCCCCCCCCCCCCCCCAAAAAAAAAAACCCACCAACATCATGAAATTTGGAGATGGGAACATCGGCTGTTTTTCAGGATAAACCACTGGCAAACTTCATATAATTGATGGAAGGATGAATGGAAAAATGTCCCCTGACATTCCTGATAAAAATCTACTGCATCTTCCAGGATGATGAAGATGACACAAAGGTGGACATTTCAGCAAGACAATGATCCCAAACACACAGCCGAGGAGACTCTCAACTGGTTTCAGAGAAAGAAAATAAATCTACTAGAATGGCCGAGCCGATCACCGGAGCTGAATCCAATAGAAAATGTCTGGAAGGAACTAAAGCTCAGAGTCAATAGAAGGAGCCGAGACCTGCAGGATGTGAGGAGTGTTTGTTTGGAAGAATGGGCCAAAACCCCACCTGAGCAATGCAGCCAACTAGTGTCTCCATACAGGAGGCGTCTGGAAATTTCATGATCAACAAAGGCTTTGTACCAAGTATTAAATACATTTCAGTAATGTGTTCAATACTTTTTCCTTGAGTCATTCTTGTTTATTACATATAATTTATGAACATCGATGGCTTCATTTCTTCGTCTGTGTGAATTGGATGGGTTGTTACAGACATCTGGTGAGGAATTGATATCAATAGCACCTTTAGAAATAGAGAGTTTGTTACGTGGTCTATACTTATTTCCCCTGCTTTGTGTGTGTGTGTGTATATATATATATATATTAGCTGTAGTACCCGGGCGTTGCACGGGATAGTAACTGTCTCTGTCCCAGTCTCTAGTCTCTGTCTGTCTGTCTGTCTTTATGTCTGTCTCTTTCCCTGTTGGTCTCTGTGTCTGTCTGTCTCTATCTCTGTGTCTGTCTGTCTCTCTCTATCTCTGTCTGTCTCTCTCTCTCTCTCTGTGTCTGACTCTTTCCCCGTCTGACTCTTTCCCCGTCTGACTCTTTTCCCGTCTGACTCTTTTCCTGTCTGACTCTTTCCAGGTCTGTCTCTTTGCAAGTCTGTCTCTTTGCAGGTCTGTCTCTTTCCCTGGTCTGTCTCTTTCCCTGGTCTGTCTCTTTCCCCGTCTGTCTCTTTTCCCGTCTGTCTCTTTTCCCGTCTGTCTCTTTAACTGTCTGTCTTTGTCTGTCTATCTCTGTCTCTTTCCTTGTCTGTCTCTTTCCCTGTCTGCCTCTGTCTCTTTTCCTGTGTGTCTTTCTGTCTGTCTCGTTCTGTCTGGCTGGCTTTTTTTTCCTATCTGTCTCTGTTTGTCTCTGTGTCTTTCCCTGTGTGTCTCTTTCTCTGTCTGTGTCTGTCTCTCCACTGACATCATATTACCTCACACATAAGCTTCTTATACTATGAATGTCCTTTGTTCCTATAGCAACCAATCATAGCTCTTATGACTAGCCTGTAGCTTGCATCTCCATTCAGTTTAATGGAGGCAGTTTTTTTGGAGAGTAACTGTAAAGCGCGGGGTTACATTTTCTTGTCAAAACATAGTCTATGACGTTCCCTGAGTTACATGAGGCGTCTGTGCAAAATTTTGTGATTCTAAATGCGACGGTGCGGATTGCTTTAGCTGTCATACATACATACACATACATACACTCAGCTTTATATATTACTATGAAACGGGAATAATCCTTCAAATGGAAAAATTCTGCATCCCTGCAGCCACCACTAGGGGGAGCTTAGGAGCTTACTGCATACACCATATACATTGAATTATTGAATTACTTATGCAATGAGCTCCCTCTAGTGGTGGCTATAGGGAAGCAGAATTTTTCCATTTCAATGATTATTCCTGTCTCATAAAGTGATGGTTTATCACTAGGATATGACATCAAGGTGAGGACCCCAATCAATCCTATGAATAAATGGGTCACGGCACTAACTTAACCACATCTTATACAAGATTTTTCCTTTGTAGAAAAAAGGGACTGAACCTCACCTCGAAGAACCTTATAAGTCACATTACAAAGTTTCTTAATTGTCTGAAAGGCTCTTTCTTCTTATAATGGAGGAAGCGATAGGTTCTCTTTAGGTTCCCATACATTCCTAACATTCAGGGCTTGTGATTGCAGCCAATTAAAATTTTAGCAGTTCTTTCTCCTTTGGTCATTATCCCCCGTCCATATCTGAGCGGTGATGTTATTACATATGCATTCCATTACCATTAGCGCTGCCGAATGTTTATAAAGTGATCGCGCCATCACTATCAGCGGAGAAATAAATTATATATTGGAAAATTGGCCAAAATGTTTTTTTGGTTTTTTTTTTAATGTTCCAACTTCCTAAAGGGACAGTCTAATGGGCCGGCAGAGCATTGCACATCATCAGGCCCTGCACTTTTTAATAACATTAGATAGATTCGTTTTGATATAATCTTTTTAATCAGTCTAACTGAAATGGTTGATAACAGAGAACAACAGATCACTCTAAAAAAAAAAAATCTAGAAGAGATAGAGTTTAGGTGTTGATTGATTTGCATTACCAGACTCAGTTCATTTATTTCATAAAACCTCTTTCTGCTTACAGGTTATATCCCTTCTCAATGTCTTCAGTCCTGACGAGTCGATGGAATCATTCCAGACTTTGTAAGTGGAGAACACAAAAGTAATCAGATTATTAGACTGCAGAGTCTAATTTTCCAATTTTGTGGTCATAATATATTTTTTTTATTTAAACCCCTAAATATATATTAAAAAAAATGATAAAATTCTTCTTGTTCGCAGCCACCACTAGAGGGAGCTCATCAGCTTACTGCATACAACACAATCTCTCCCTAGTGGCGGCTGCAGATAACCAGAATTTTAATATTTAACTCTATGTCCATGCAAGAGATTTGTGTCATGGTTCTGCTGTGCGGAGCATTTTGCATTTGGAATGCTTTTGTCATGGTTCTGCTGTGCGGGGCATTTTGCATTTGAAAATGCTCTGCTATGTGTCTTGTGCACTTGCTGACAGGTTGTCTTTCAGCAGTAGGGTTCACGCTGGTTTTGGGAGGTGCCTTCACAGATGCGCCTCGTTCCTGGTGATTGCTCTGTTTCTTTACTGGGCTTGCTCTGTCTGAACTTCGCCAGTCGTACTTCCTGTATGCTCCGTGTGCTCTTGGCTCCTGTCTGGTGTCAGTGTTCTGATCTTGGCTTCTGACCTTGGACCTCTTTCTGACCCATCTCTGTATCCTCCCTGAACTGTATACATTATCTCCCTGCTTCTGACCTTGCACCTCTTCCTGACCACATCTCTGTC
This sequence comes from Anomaloglossus baeobatrachus, assembly GCF_048569485.1. NCBI lineage: Eukaryota > Metazoa > Chordata > Amphibia > Anura > Aromobatidae > Anomaloglossus > Anomaloglossus baeobatrachus. The sequence goes on along the minus strand of NC_134360.1, from coordinate 33,881,756 downwards.
TGCTCCCTGAACCTTATAGGTTACCTCCCGGCCTCTGACCTCGGACCTCTTCCTGACCACATCTCTGTCTGCTCCCTGAATCTTATACGTTACCTCCTGGATTATTATCACGGCTTGTGTGACTACCCTTCTATTCATGCTGCTCGTAGTGCTAGCATCATAATTTGGAGCTCTGTATAAAAAATAAATAAAAAAATTGCAGATTGATCTAATGTAATGCTAGGTATGGGGAAGTACCAAGTGAATTGTAAAGGGAAGGGAAACCATGTGTCTAGGGAAGGGGAAGATGGTGACCCCCTGACCAAACCTACCGCTGGTCCCTGAGGTCCCTCACCACCCCAGATAGGTTCTGCACCTATGCGCTGAGCTGGATACCTGACCCTAGGTTTCCCTAGTGCTGGAACTTAAATAGGGAGCAGATGGGATGAGCTCTCCAACAACCCCACTAAACACTATAGATGACACAAGTAGGACACACAGGGGGAAAATGCATGAACTACTTATCATTAGATGACACAGGTAGACGTTCAGCAGAGTTTTCATCAACGATACCACAGAGGAGTACAAGCCACCTGCTTGCAACCAAGGCTTGAATTAACTAAATAATTTCACTAGCACCAGTCCCGGGAAGTAAGGGGTATTTAAACACCAAGAAAACACTGATGATCAGCAGCTAGGGAAAAGGGGAGCTCCTGCTGGGTCCAAAAGGGGGAGAGATGTAAATCCAGCAGTAAAGCTACTTATAACAATGAATATTGACAGCAGGAACAATAGAAAGTCAAGGAGTATTTTGTGCAAACAAACGCTGTGACATTCTATTGCCAGAAACCACATGACTGTCTGTCACCCGTGACACCTAAAAATATGTTGTTACACAGTAAAAATTTCAAGCCTAAACTAATATCCAGAGAACTAAATTGGTTCTTCAGAGGGTGGTAAATCTTATCAGGAAAGGTTTGATAGACTCTTCTAGGTACAAGGGGGGTATTACGTAAATTCTAAAACTTGATATGTTGCATTTAACATGATGTTCTTTAATTTAGTTATGTGGTTATGCCATTCGTTCCTTTGGATCTGTCACGGGTAATGAAGATGCAGAAACTGAACCAAAGCATGGTGGTCTACCTTCTGTATCAGATCCTCCGAGGCCTCCAGGTGAGTGGAGACCATAGCAATGCATGGTGGGAAAAATAGTATGCAAATTAGCTCTCCTCCAAAAAGAAGATAGTGGTCTCTCTAGTGCCCCCTACTGGAGGTAGCCATCTTAGCGTTAGTTTGCATACTGTAAAGTAGTTATGCTTGGTTGTTCCAATATATTGTTGCAGGGGTGAGCTGGATGAATTAGTATGTTTCCCCTCCCCCCAGTTCGGTGGCCCATACAGATTTTTGGGGCCTAAATAGCAAACTGTATTGTGGGCAGCTGTCCAGGGGAACAAGGCTAACGGAATTTATCAATTACCAAAATGCAAAGTGATGATGATGAAAAGAGAGATCTGAATCCCATCAATATTCGGTCACCGCTCTTTACCTCCATAAGTTCCGCTCAGTCACTTACACACAGATTTTAAAGGAACTCGGCAGGAGGTTGTTCCAAATATCTTGTGTGTAATAAGCTTGTTCGAATCCTTCGGTCTCTTGATCCCAGACAGACAGGCTCTGCGGGGGCCGGATCAGGGTTCTGTGGGGAACAGATTCGTGCTCTGTGGGGGATGGATCAGGGCTCTGTGATGGCAGAGCAAGACTCTGCGAGGGCCAGAGCAGGGCTCTGTGGGAGCCGCATCAGGAGTCTGTGGGGACCGAATTGGGTCTTCGGAGACTTAATCAGGGCTCTATCGGGGCTGGATCAAGGCTCCGTGAGGGCCGGATCAAGGCTCTGAGAAAGCCGGATCAGGGATCTGAGAGGGCCGGATCAGGGATCTGAGAGGGCCGGATCAGGCTCTGTAGAGGCCAGTTCAGGGCTTTGAGAGGGCCGGATCAGGGATCTGAGGGTGCCGGATCAGGTTCTGCGAGGACTGAATCAGAGCTCTGTGGGGTTGGATCAGGGCTCTGTGGGGGCCAGACCAGGCTCTCTAAGGGCCAGATCAGGTTCTGTGGGGGCCAGATCAAGCTCTTCAGGGGTCGGATCAGGCTACTGTAGGGGCTGGATCAGGCCTCTGTGTGGGCTGGATCATCACCTTCAGGACTCTTCTTTCTTAATAACATTGGCTGGATGTTTGGGGCCGTTGTCCAGCTGCAGAATACATTTGGAGCCAATCAGACACCTCCCGGATATATCACATGATGGGTAAGTATCTGCCTGTATTTCACAACATTGAAGACACCATTAATCCTGACCAAATCCTAAACTCTATTTGTTGAAATGCAGCCCCAAACTTGCAGGATCCTCCACTGTACTCCACTGTTCAGATATTCCTCATTCTGGCTCCTCAATCTAGAGCACCTGCTATTTTTCTACTCCGTAGTGTTTATGGTTTCGTGCTTAGTTGAATGACCTGGCCTTGTTTCCATGTGGAATTTTAAGGACTTTTTGGCTGTCAAGTTTCCATGAAGACCACTTCTCCGCGCAGTAGATGGGAGCAGATGTTCCCACTTTTTGCTGCCAGTTCTGAATTGATGGTGTCGCGGGCGGGGAGGAGGGTGTCAGCACACTACGCTCACCCCTTCTGCTCGGGTCCGGCGGCCGCTGCTCAGTGGTGGCTCGAGCTGTAGGCCGGATCCCGGGGGTTTCTCGAGCAGCACTCCTCGCCCGTGAGTGAAAGGGATTGGTTGGGTGTGGGGATTGTTTATAGTCCGTGACGCCACCCACGGTTGTGGTGATTTCACCACCGCTGCTCAGTACGGGGGTCCCGGGGATGGTGATGCGGAGCAGCCAGGTGTTGTGTTGCCCCTCCGTGGGTAGTGGTCGGTGATCCCGGGGCCCGGTGACGGTTTGGGAGGTGCAGGGCCTGGTGGGCGCAGGGACGCGGGGGCAGCGCTGTGCCTTGCGGCACTGTGGTACTCACTCAGCCTGAGACGTTGACACAGTTTGTACGGTAAACCAAACGGCTGGTAAGACGGTCCCACGGACGGCTGCAATTGCTCTCCCAGTAGGTGACGGTGATGTCCCTCTTCCTTGCACCTTGTGTACTTGTTGGTTGCGATGGGTCCCTACCGGTAACCCGCTCCCCGGCTTCAAGCTGGGCCGGAGGAGCTCTACTCTTTGCCCGCAGGCGCTGGCCCTCAGAAACTGGTGCCCTGGCAGTGGCGGTGTCTCTGTTGTACAGGTTGGGCTGTTGCCTTCACTCGGGTCTTGGTTGTTGGGGGATCTACGTCCCCTTCACTGACGGATTCGGCAATTTACGGCGACTCCAAGCCTTGCCGGGGTCCGAGAGGCCCCTGCCCTGGTGCTGACTGTCCTTCGGAACACTGCTCCAGACCACCGGGCACACAGCCTACGGGGTCCTTCCAGGAACTTCCAAACGGTCCCCCTCCAGACAGTCACCGCCGTTGCTGACCTTGCTGACCTGTCCTGCACACAGCTGGACTACTTCAGGCTTTTCTCTCTCTCTCACCACTCTTGCTTTCCTCCTTTTCTACTTCTCTTTCCTTCACTTCCACTTAGTTGTTTACTCCTTGCTAGCCCTCAGCTAGACTTCACTCTTGCCCTGCCTGGGCTAATCTCTTCCCGGGCTCTAACTGCCTGGTTTCTCCCGCCTCCAGAGCTGTGATCTCCTTGGTGGGCGGAGCCAACCGCCTGGCCCACCCCCTGGTGTGAATCATCAGCCTCTGGAGGAAGGCAACAAGGATTTTTGGTTCAGCTTAGATGTGCCTACCTGGGATGTAGGGTGTGTTGGTGTGTGACCTGTGCCCCCTGGCTTGCCCAGGGCGACACAATGGCACTGCTGGACATCTTCCAATTTTGAAGAGAAGTAAGCGTCTGTTGCATCTGCTGCACTGACTTTCCTTGGCCAACCTCTGTTTCTACAGTCCTCACATTGCCCATTTCTTGGTTCATCTTCATAAAAGCTTGAACGGCAAATAATAATACCCCAGTCTTCTTTTAAATCTTTGCCTGGGAGACACCTTACTGATGCAGTATAACTACCTTGTGTCTTGTTGCTGTGCTCACTCTTGTTGCGGTGTATGATCTGTCACATGGAACTGTCTTCCACAACCTCACCTTCATTGCAGAGTTTGTTTGTTCCTCACCCACTTTTAAGACTCCTACACAGCTGTTTCTGTTTCAGTTAATGTAGGTGTTTCACCATAAATATCAAAATGATGATCATTGTCATCTGTTTGGTATAATTGGCCACTAATACACTGGACTATAATCCTACAAAATTCCTGTGTATGTTCTAGTGTACCTAAAAGAACTGATGAAGACAAAGGGCAGTGACCATTTTTTCCACACCTGCCTAAAACGTTTACACAGCACTATATATAAAATTTACAGTACAGACCAAAAGTCTGGACACACCTCCTCATTCAAAGAGTTTTCTTTATTTTCCTGACTCTAAAAATTATAGATTCACATTGAAGGCATCAAAACTATGAATTAACACATGTGGAATGAAATACTTAAAAAAGTGTGAAACAACTGAAAATATGTCTTATATTCTAGGTTCTTCAAAGTAGCCACCTTTTGCTTTGATTACTGCTTTGCACACTCTTGGCATTCTCTTGATGAGCTTCAAGAGATAGTCACCGGAAATGGTCTTCCAACAGTCTTGAAGGAGTTCCCAGAGATGCTTAGCACTTGTTGGCCCTTTTGCCTTCACTCTGCGGTCCAGCTCACCCCAAACCAGCTCACCCCAAACCATCTCGATTGGGTTCAGGTCTGGTGACTGTGGAGGCCAGGTCATCTGGCGTAGCATCCCATCACTCTCCTTCTTAGTCAAATAGCCCGTACACAGCCTGGAGGTGTGTTTGGGGTCATTGTCCTGTTGAAAAATAAATTATGGTCCAACTAAATGCAAACCGGATGGAATAGCACGCCGCTGCAAGATGCTGTGGTAGCCATGCTGGTTCTGTATGCCTTCAATTTTGAATAAATCCCCAACAGTGTCACCAGTAAAGCCCCCCCACACCATCACACCTCCTCCTCCATGCTTCACGGTGGGAACCAGCCATGTAGAGTTCATCCATTCACCTTTTCTACAAAGACACGGTGGTTAGATCCAAAAATCTCAAATTTGGACTCATCAGACCAAAGCACAGATTTCCACTGGTCTAATGTCCATTCCTTGTGTTCTTTAGCCCAAACAAGTCTCTTCTGCTTGTTGCCTGTCCTTAGCAGTGGTTTCCTAGCAGCTATTTTACCAGGAAGGCTGCTGCACAAAGTCTCCTCTTAACAGTTGTTCTAGAGATGAGAAGGTGTGTCCAAACTTTTGGTCTGTACTGTATGTATGCACTATATATGTCTGCGTGTATGTAAGAGCATCCCAAGTGTCACCATCAAATACTGTACTCCCTTAGCACAGTGAACATGAAGAATTACTATGTCCACTGAGTTCATGTACTGAGCGGTCATCCACCTCCCTCGGTATTGATTAATGACCTTCAGTCCGTGGTATATGGGGTCAATGACTGTATATGGGAAGTGATGTAGGGGAGGGGATTGAGTAATTTGGCCAAAACAGTCTTTATTTTTCATTTTCAAAAATGTTATTGTTTGTCTAGATACAAATGCCTGGCTTTATTAATTGTGCAGTACGGTACATATGTGGAGGAGCTGAATGTATTTTCTTTTTTGTCTGTTACCTCTCTATGTTAAGATAATTCCGCAGCATCAACACGTTTCAAATCACTAACTTGATTCTATCTCCACATCTATGTAGTAAGCTTGATTCTGTGTATATTATCTATGTAGTAACCTTTGTTCTGGTACTATATATGTATGATACTTGGTTCTGGTCCTGTATCTATGTAGAAAGTTTGGTTCTGTTACTATATCTATGTAGCAAGCTCAGGTCTGTTCCCCTATTTATGTAATAAGCTTGGTTCTGTTCCTGTATTTATGTAGTAGGACTCATTCTGTTTCTCTAGCTATGTAGAAAGCATGGTTCTGTTCCTGTATTGGTCTAGCAGGACTGGTTTCTGTATCTGTGTAGCAAGATTTGTTCTGTTACTGAATTTATGTAATAAGCTTGGGTCTGACTGATATCAATGTAATAAGTTTGGTTCTGTAACTAAATAGTAAGTTTGATTCTTTTCCCATATCTATGGATTAAGCTTGGATCTGGTACTGTAGCTATGTAGCAATAATAAAAATATTTTTTATTTCTAGGGCACCAAAATACTTGGCAGCACTGTACAATTCAATGAGGACATGTACAAACAAAATATGACCTTACACAGTAGCACATAATTAAACACATACTAAGTATGTTCAGTCTCGGTAGCATATCTATGTAGTATATTTGGTCCTCGTACTGTATCTATATAGTAACTTGGATCTGGTACAGTGTTTATTTAGTAAGCTTGGTTTTGTTACAATATCTATGTAGTAAGCGAGGATTTGTCACTACATTTACTAAGTTAGGTTCTGGTACAGTGTTTATTTAGTAAGCTTGGCTTTGGTACCATAACTATGTAGTAGGCTCGGATTTGTCACCAGATCTATGAAGTAAGGTTAGTTATGGTACCAGATCTATGCAGTAAGCTAGTATCTGCCTCAAAATCTATGTAAAAGCTTAGTTCCACCATCACATCTATGCAGTAAGCGGTGTCCTGATGCCATATCTATACAGTTAGATTGCTTTTAGTGCTGCATTTAGATAGTAGCTATGTATATATTAACATATCTATCAGTAAGCTTGGTTCTGGTATGATATCTGTGTAGTAGACTTGTAACAGTTACTGTTTCAATATAACAATAACAAGCTCAGTTCTGTTGCCATGTAAGTGCATTATACTTGCTTAGATTGCTTTTGGTACTGCATTTATATAGTAACTATGTATATATTACCATATCTATCAGTAAGCTTGGTTCTGGTACCATATCTATGTAGTAGACTTGTAACAGTTACTGTTTCAATATAACAATAACAAGCTCAGTTCTGTTGCCATGTAAGTGCATTAGACTTGCTTCTGGTACCATATCTACGTACTGATCTTAGATAGATTACCATATTTACCAAGAACCATGGTTCTGTCACAATATTTATGGAGTTAGTTTGCTTCTGGAACCATATCTATGCACGTGGTTTGCTTCTGGTACTGCATCTCTGCAATAATCTTGGCTATATTACCATATGTAGCAGTAAACTTGGTTCTGGTACTGTATCTATATAGTGAGCTTTAATATATTAATATATCTATCAGCAAGCATGGTTCTGGTACTGTATCTATGTAGTAATCTTGAATATATTAACATATCTATCAGTAAGCTTGGTTCTGGTACAATATATGTAGCATACTTGAATGTGTTACTATCTCTATAAAGTAAGCTCAGTTCTGTCAACAAATCAGCACAGTAGACTTGGTTCTGGTACCATATCTATGTAGTCATTGTTGGATTCTTGCTGGAGATATTTCTATATGGATTTTTTTTTTATGTTAGCGAGTCCCCTCTTTGGTGAATTTTTTATGGTTCACTATTACTAGATTTGTACTTTGGTGGCTGATGACATAACTATGCAGTTAGCTTGCTTCTGGTACTGCATTTATGTAGTAACTGTGTATATATTACCTTATCTATCAGTAAGCTTAGTTCTGGTACCATACCTATGTAATAGACTTGTAACCGTTTCTATTTCAATATAATAAGCTCAGTTCTGTTGCCATATCAGTACAGTACACTTGCTTCTGGTACCATATCTATGTACTGAGCTTGGATAGATTACTATATTTTTCAGAAAGCTTGGTTTTGTCACAATATCTATGATGTTAGCTTGGTCCTGGTGTCATAACTAGGCAGTTAGTTTGCTTCTAGTAACATCTGTAATAATATTGAATATATTACCAAATCTAGCAGTTGGTTCTGGTACTGTATCTATGTAGTAAGCTTGAGTATATTAACATATCAATCAGTAAGCTTGGTTCTGGTCCAATATATATGTAGCACATTGAATCTGTTACTATCTCTATAACTAAAGCTCAGTTCTGTCACCATATCAGTGCAGTAGTCTTGGTTTTGGTACCATATCTATGTAGTGAGTGTCAGGTATTTGATGGAGAGGTTTTCTATATGGAGTTATTTTTAAATGTGTCGAGTCCCCTCTTCGGTGATTTTTTCATGGTTCACTATTACTAGATTTGTACTTTGGTTGCTGATGTCATATCTATAAAGTTAGCTTGCTTCTGGTACTGCATTTATGTAGTAACTGTGTATATATTACCTTATCTAACAGTAAGGTTAGTTCTTGTACCATACCTATGTAATAGACTTGTAACCGTTTCTATTTCAATATAATAAGCTCAGTTCTGTTGCCATATCAGTACAGTACACTTGCTTCTGGTACCATATCTATGTACTGAGCTTGGATAGATTACCATATTTTTCAGAAAGCTTGGTTTTTGTCACAATATCTATGGAGTTAGCTTGGTCCTGGTGTCATAACTAGGCAGTTAGTTTGCTTCTGGTAACATCTGTAATAATATTGAATATATTACCAAATCTAGCAGTTGGTTCTTGGACTGTATCTATGTAGTAAGCTTGAGTATATTAACATATCAATCAGTAAGCTTGGTTTTGGTACAATATATATGTAACAGACGTGACTGTTACTATCTCTATAAAGTAAGCTCATTTCTGTCACCATATCAGTGCAGTAGACTTGGTTTTGGTACCATATCTATGTAGTAACTGTCGGATCTTTGTTGGAGAGGTTTCTATATGGAGAGGGGTTTTTTTATGTGTCGAGTCCCTGCTTTGGTGAATTTTTTTATAGTTGACTACTACTCGATATGTACTTTAGTGGCTGATGTTCCACTTCGGAGACAGAGAATTTGTTTTATTACTGAATTGCGCTGCATCAGTTACTGGTAATGCAAAGTTTTTATCATTACGGGGCGCGCTCGGCTGGACGTCTCTCAGAAATCGACTTAGGTTTGGTTATGCAGCTGTTATTAAGGATTCATTACAGCCGGGGGGTTTTCTTGTGGGAAAGAAACAACCCAGATATTGTCAGGGGAGATTGGAGGACAAGTTTTGCAAATACCCTGGGACAAGGGGAGTGAAATGAAAATCCACTGGTCGAGCGAAATTTCCCAGCAACCCGTCACCCTGGCTCTAGAAACATCTCGTATCTCCCATTGAATCTTATCGACGGCTGTAGACAAATAAATATAGTTATCGCAGGGTCTGGGTACGTGCTCCGAGACTCTAGAAATTAGTCATACTCCTCTCACTGGCAAAAAATAAATTCGTCGCAGACGCAATTAAAATATTTACTCTGTAACTTAGAGATAACGCGTCTAAGATAAGGACTCGGGTGACACAATGTGCTAAATTTGGAATATCGGGTGTATATTTGCTCCTATATAAAGGGTTAATGGCGCAAGATTTAACATGCATGAATTATTTTTTGGGAGATAAGCGGCGCCGATGCATCAATGACGCCGCTTATCTCTTAGGAAATACATTCCAACATGTCCTACTCTTCTCTCTACCAGGGGTCTTTGCTAAAAATATAAGGGTATGAAAAAAAGAGAGAACAAAAGACTTGGTTAATGATGAAGAAATACTGAAGTATTAACCCTTTATATTGAATTAAAAGAGGTCACGGTGTGACTGCAGGTGTCCCGCCCGGTACGAGAGGACTTCTGGCGCAAGGCGCAACACAGAGGGAACAGCAGGGGAGCAATAATGGAAGACCCTGGCGCTAGTGAGAGGGGAATGGGGGTCACCTCCTAACACTCACCTGTGGCTGATCCCTATACTCCAAAACATCCATGGATGGGTCCTGCCCCCGTGTGCCATCATATGCCTAGGCCCTTGTTGGCCCTGAACTCACTGTCACACAAGGTACGGTGAATTACCAAGCGAACAGCCGAAGGAAAGGGAAACCCTGTGTCTAGGGAAATGGGAGATGGTGATTCCTGACCAAACCTACTGCTGGTCCCTGAGGTCCCTCACCACCCTAGATAGGTTCCACATCTATGGCCAAGCTGAACACCTGACCCTGCTGCTGGTCCCTGGGGTCCCTCACCACCCTAGACAGGTTCCAAACCTATGCGCCGGGCAGAATACCTGACCCTACTGCTGGTCCCTGGGGTCCCTCACCACCCTAGATAGGTTCCACACCTATGCGCCGGGCAGGATACCTGACCCTACTGCTGGTCCCTGTAGTCCCCCACCACCCTAGATAGGGTCCACACCTATGCGCCGTGCAGGATACCTGACCCTACTGCTGGTCCCTGGGGTTCCTCACCACCCTAGATAGGTTCCGCACCTATGCGCTGAGCTGGATACTTGACCCTTTTGCTGGTCCCTGGGGTCCCTCACCACCCTAGGTAGGTTCCGCACCTATGCGCCAAGCTGGATACCTGACCCTACTGCTGGTCCCTGGGGTGCCTCACCACCCTAGATAGGTTCTGTACCTGTGCACGAATCCGGATACTGGACCCTAGGTATCCTTAGTGCTTAGCTCTAAATAGGGAACGGATAGGATGAGTTCTTCGTCAACCCCACTAAACGCTATAGAAGACACAAAGAGGACACACAGGTGGAAAATGCAGGAACTAGTTATCCACAGAGGACACAGGTTGACATTTACAGCAATGATACCACAGAGGAGTACAAGCCACCTGCTTGCCACCAGGGCTTGAATGAACTGAATAATATCACCAGCACCAGTCCAAGGAAGGAAGGGGTATTTAAGCACCAAGAGAATACTGATAATCAACAGCTGGGTGGAAGTCAAGTGCCTCTTGTCCAAAAGGGGGAAAGATGAATCCAGCAGGAAAGCTACCTATACCAATGAATACTGACAGCAGGAACAATGGAAAGTCAGGGAGCATTCTGCACATCCTGAAGCTTTGACCTTCGATGGCCAGAAACCACATGACTGTCTGACAATCGTGACACTCACCCTGAGTAGTGAAGGCCAGTCTTGCCACTCCAATAAGATGGAAGGTAAGACAAACAGGTGGAGAAAGACACTACAAAAAGCACTCCTAGGCTTGTTCAGCAGGAACCTTGCAGCTGCAACAGATACAACTCTACAGCTATGCAGAGATGAGCTCCTTCCACATGGACAGCACAGGTAGGAGCTATAGCCGGCTCCTTCTACAGCATAGGTATGAGCTTTACCTGACATAGGGAGGAGTGAGGAGCGGTTATTTGTAGCAGAAGAGAGCGGCTGCAGCTGAGGCTACAAATATTTGTTAGATCACTGCAGGATAGAAATGTACCTTAACCCCTTCAATACCAGATGGAATTAAATACTCTCCAACTCAGGGTAAACAACGAGCGGGCACTAAAGAGGATATGCGATCAACAATACGCTGTTACCTTTTGATCCCAGATCCCCCCAAGATCACATCAAGCCGTAACTCATGACAAAATAATTAAAATGAGGAACATTGTATCAAATTTGGGATGGGTGCAACCAAACCTATAATACATATAGCAGGCAGTCTGGGCCTCAAAAGGAAATAAATGGCGTAATTGATGCTTGGACGACACTTATCTCCTTTCTGTACCGGGAGCAACATGAATTAGGTTTATTTTTTTTACTTAGATGCATGTAAATCATTTTTGCAATTTGGTATTATTTCAAAATTTGGTACTGTTTGGCTTTTACAGCTTTGTCGTTTCCCGACACGTTCACCCTTTATGTGGTCTGTGGTCATAACATGACTGAGAGCAGCTCAGAAAAAAACCCCCAAACCATAAAAGCTTACAAACACTTTAGAATGAGCTCACGGATGGATTCTCAGTTAACTAATTCTGCAAACCATCAATAAACAGTGCACCCCAGAAGCTGTAGAAAACAAACGGTGCAACATTTTTAATAGAATTCGATTGAAAAATGATTTTTAGCCAAAAATACACGGATTTAGAAAAATTGTCCTCAAAAGTGGACAACCCCTTTAAGCCAATATTCCATAATGTATTTTTGCACTGAGCTGGTCCCTCAGTAGTACTCTTATCTGAAGATTTAGCCAGGTGGATTGCAACCCAAGCTAATTATTTCTTAATAGATAAGCGGCTCCATTTATATGTGGATGCCGCTTATCTCCTTTTTATCCACTAAGGTAAACTGCATTGCAGTTGTCATTCAGTCCGGTTCTCGGGCCCTCACACAGGCCGACCATTGGACCCAGCAGTTTACATTAATGTTTCATTACATGGCGGGGCGAATTAAAGTGACATCTTCGAAATAAAATAAACATAGGGGGGTTGCCAGTCCTCTTGTGAATTTGGGGGTTAAACTTTTCTTCATTTTGTAAACCGCTCCATGGGGAGAAAGTAGCCTCTAAATCCTTCAATGAAAACTGCTAAATCTCCTAAGCAGAGAAGAGTCCCACTCTACAGGTCATGTGTCGCTTTAGAGCCAATCAAATGTCGAGTAAGATGTCATGTGACCAGAAGAGGAAGACACTTTTCAGTTAATGTAAACAGACTTTTCGGAGGTTTCCTAGCTCCCTTATATGCAGGAAACCCCAAAATATATAATGGAAAGTACAGTAGTTTCCCCCTACAATAGATGGGCCAACATTCATGGTTCTTTAAAAATGGTGGCACACGCCCTTTAAATTTTAGATCCTTAAAGACATACTACTAAATGTAAGAATCCGGAGCTTCGTCTATGAAGAAGTCACATTTTCTGCAGGAGGCTCCGCTCATTTTACGACGCACAATCCGATCCCGAGAAGACTTATGGCCGCCCCACATCGATTTGTTCCCGTCCAGAAAATTTATTTATGTATCTCAAAAGCAGGACGGGTAAAAATCAATCACAATCAGCTCCGTAATGATAAAAGAAAGCGACTGCCACCGGAGGACTCGTACCTAAGAGGAATGATGCTGCCGCTGGGTCACATCGGGAGTCTATTATCCATCACCGTCCAAAATCTGATTACCAAGGCGGTTTTATTTTTTTTCAACCCAGTGGTTTTCTTGGACGACTTTAAGCTTTTCTCAGCTTAGACAGTTGTAGCCCAATCACGAAAATAGTCGTAAAGTCTAATATGTGTTGGTCACTAGGAGGCGTACAGTGGAGAGATGGACGCTCATCTCCTTCTGAAGTCTATAGTTGTTTGGTCCCCCTCTAGGACCCTGACCCGTCAGGCTCTTCTCATCGTTCCTTTGGATAAGCCATAAGATTAGAAAACTTTTTTAAAGAGTTATTCCCTGTTGTGACATTTACGACAGATCATATATGGGGAAATACTGAGCAAATGGCGAAAAGGGAGACAAGGAAAGAGGGAAACCCAGTGTCTAGGGGAAGGGGAGATGGTGACACCTGATAAAACCTCCCGCTGGCCCATGTCTCCACTAGATATGTTCCGCGAACCTATGCACCGAGCAGGATACCTGACCCTGAACTAGGCCCTAGGTAATGAATGGGTGGTATGAGTGCTAGTCAACCCCACTAGATCCTAAAGAACACACAGAGAAAAGAAACAGGGAAAAGCAAACAACTAACCTCCACAATGACTTAGGGAGAGGAACATCAACACACAACGTTTGTTTAGATGATTACTGTCATGGTTCTGATCCGTGGTGCTCTGCTCTCCAGTATAGCCGGTGCTCTGCTTTGTATTTTGCGCTGGTGGACGGGTGGTTTCCTGTCCTCTGTTCCTGTGCTGGTGTTGGGTGTTGGGAGGAGCCTCTTTCCAGGCGCCTCGTTCCGGGTGATTGCTCGGCTTCATTAGGGAGCAACCTCACCCGGAACGCCGCCAGTCGTAGTTTCTGTCTGCAGTAAGTGCTCTGGCTCCCATTTGTGCTTTCATCTTGTCCTCCTACCCCAGACCTTTTGTTTTCGCTCTGCTCCCATGTCCCTTAATTTGACGTTGTTCCCCGGCTCCTGACAGCCGGCTTATACCCCAACCTTGGCTCTGCTTTTCCCCAGTGTACCTTAGTTGACTTCCTGGCTTCTGACCTCTGGCTTGTGCTCTGACCTCAGCTTTGCTTCATCCTTGTGTTCCATACGTAACCTCCTGGCTCCTGACCTCCGGTTTGTTGTACATCCCCGTCACTAAATGCTTTTGGAGACACCTAGTGGTAGTTTGTCACATTTACAAGCCGACTGCTTGCAATCAGGACTGTATAGAAACTTAACTCTATCACCAGCAACATACCAAGGGGAAATGCAGGTAAATAAAGACACAGAGGGTGAGGGATAATGATTAGCACCTGAAAGGAATAGATCTCCGCAGGGTCCTAAAGGGGAATGAGTAAATCCTAACACAGAAGACACGAAAACTCTTCTATTCACACGATAGAAGAAAAGATGGAATATTAAAGAGCAGTTTGTGCAGCTAAATGCAGTGACCTTCTGCAGCCGGACACCACAGGGTTGTCTGTCCACCGTGACAGATCCATGGGTGTCATGGCAGAGCATGACCGGTTAGGGAGAAAGAGGGGATATGTCACACTGAGTGTGACCGAGAAGGGAGAAAGACTAGACGGCAGTACAGATAAAACAGGGGCTACTGGGCAGACCCCAAGTCTGAGGACCCTGTGCTGTCCCTCTACCCTGACTACCATCTAGTTTACAGTCAGGATGAGGAACAGCACAGGGTCCCCAGACTTAGGATCAGCCTAGTAGCCCCTGTACTATCTGTACTCCCCCATGACAGATCCATGGGATAGTTCCGAACGAGACCTGGTCAAGCATTGTTGGGCATGTGCATGCGCGACTCTCTTCGTCCACTGCGCAAGAATGAGAACACGTGGCATGTTTTTGGGAATGGAGAGGTGGCCTTGCATGAGCGGCTGTCTCCATTCATTTGCTGAGCACGCTTGCTTTGCAATTTTTGGAACTCCCATAAAAAAAGAGGAAGTGGCGCATGCGCAGTAATCTCTTCATTGAAGTCACGGTTCTTGAGTCTGATGTGGTGCCTCAGTAATGGGATTCTGTGTATATGCCCTAAATTTTCCAGATGGTGAACAACTCTTCCGTTAAATTTTAGACATACGCATTCATTTGGCCAAAATCTATCCTTCCTGACTCCACCGTAAACATAAATGTATGCATTGACCGAGCATGCATATTTATTTCTATAGGGAGAAATAAACCTTGTGTTTTCCGGTGCAACAACCTACCCAAAATGAGCAGCCCCCAAAGACATGAGAATTTTGGTGGATCTCCCCAACCAGACGATGACCTGCGACAACTCACTGCAGGCAAACAGATGCCTTCCAAGGTGAAAACTGGTCAACCTTGGAAATCCTTCTATTCCGGAGACTCTTCCAAACTCCCGGAAAGAAACACCTTGTATATTGCATCAAGTCAAAAATGAAGTAATTTGTGGTCAGATTAGGTTCTTTGCACACATACTTGGTTTTGGTTGTCTCCTACCGCAAACATCAAGCGTTGAATGGTTGATAGCGAGAAGTGATTGACCTTCATGGAGATCATATATGTAACGCACAATGACCACCATACCATGCACATCCATGCCACCTCCTCTTAGGTTGTGACCGGTGATGGAGAGACATCCATCCATTGAGGTCATCACCAAACAAGACCCATCATCTGCAGGCTTCCATTGCATTTGGTCAAGTCTATATAGGAGCCAAACTTTCAATGGGTGCAGAAACTTTCAAAAGGGTCTTGGTTGGTTCCACCTGGTTTTCCTATTGGGTATTAGAACTTATGCAAAAAAACACTCTTCAAAAAGGAACTTTACTGATAGCAATGGAAGCATGGCTGACAAATGCCAGACCCATCTGTCCTGGGTGGCAAAATGTGGCACCATAATAGCGGGTCTGGAGGGGGTCTCTCCTGTATACGCCCCTGTAAGAAGCATTTTATCCAGTAGCCGTGTGTAATGATTTCCTGAACCTGTTTTCACTGTAGAAAGCACATTCCTTGCAAAGATTTATTATTTTGAGGGAGTAAACGGACGGGGAAATATCTGTCCTGTTCGTACATGTCTACAGCTACCTCCCTCTTAATAAATGGGTCGTATCAGATGGGAATGTCGGAATGCGCTAGTATCTGATGGAAATTGGAAATAACATACGAAGATGATATACAGTCATGGCTATAAGTGTTGGCACCCTTGAAATTATTCCAGACTCCCGGAATAGTTTTGTAATTACTAATATATATATATATATATATATATATATATATATATATATATATATATATATATATATATATATATATATATCTAATATATAAAGCTGAATGTGTGTGTGTGTGTGTGTGTGTGTGTGTATGTCCGGGATTGGCATTTGCACCGTCGCAGCTACAGCTCAAAATTTTGCACACTTCTAGACCCCGAGAGCGTCATAGGCTATGTTTTGGGGGGAGATTTTAACCCTGCGCTTTACAGTTATTCACCAAAAAACCTGTCTCCATTAAAGCGAATGGAGCTGGGAGCCACAATGCAGCCAGAACTTCAGAAGAGTGCGCAGCCACGCCCTTAAATGGAATGTTGGCGTGTCACAATGCAGCCAGGGAAAGAGACAGACACAGACAGGGAAAGAGGCAGACATAGACAGGGTAAGAGACAGACACAAAGAGACAGACACAGACAAAGAGACAGACTGACAGGGAAAGAGAGGAAAAGAGAGAGACAGGTTAAGAGACAGACACAGACAGGTAAAGAGACAGACACAGACAAAGAGACAGAGATAGACAGGGAAAGAGACAGACAGGGTAAGAGACAGACAAAGACAAGTAATGAGACAAAGAGACAGACACACGGAAAGCAACAGAGGGAAAGAGACAGGGAAAGAGAGGGAAAGAGACAGACAGGGAAAGAGAGGGAAAGAGACAGACAGGGAAAGTGACAGAGATAGATACTTAGACAGACAGGGAAAGAGATTGAGACAGACAAAGAAAGAGACAGAGACAGTCAGAGACAGACAGACAAAGAGATAGAGAGAGAAACAGATAGATATATACAGAGGGGGAGACAGACATTCTAATTACATTTCTATCTATTTGTTTTGTGTTTTTTTGTGTGCAGAATACATTTTTGTTAATACATTCTATTTATCCATTCTATCCCGGGTGTTAATACATTCTATTTATACATTCTATCCCGGGAATATTAATACATTCTATTTATACATTCTATCCCGGGAATATTAATACATTCTATTTTGTTAACAGCAGTTATTAACCCGGGCGAAGCTGGATAGTACAACTAGTATATATATATATATATATTATTTTTTTTTTAAATTTATTTTCCTTTGTGTGTATTGGATCAACACAAAAAACTAAGGGGAAAAAAGCGAGTTGAACGTGATTTCACACAAAACTTCATAAGTGGGTTGGACAAAATTGTTGTCTCTCTCAACTTAATATTTGGTTGCGCCCTTTACCCTATGGAATAAATATCTTCAATCAATCACTTCCTATACCCGTCCACAAGCTTCTTACTTCTCTCACCTGGAATCTCGGACTTATAATCTGCTCCAGGTCTCTCATATTTGAAGGCGTCTTCTCTTCTCCCAGCAGCAATTTTACAATCTCTCCACATGTGTCAATGGGATTTGGATCCGGACTCATTGCTGCCACTTCAGATCTCTCCAGCGCTTTGTTTCCATGCATTTCTGGGGCTTCTTGAAGTGTTTGGGGTCATTATCCTGCTGGAAGACCCATGACCTAGGACTATACCCAGTTTTCTGACACTGGGCACTACATTGCCACCTAGAATGCTTTGGTAATCTTCAGATTTCATGATGTCGCGCACACAGTCAGGACCCCCAGAGCCAGAGGCAGCAAAACAACCAAAACATCTCTGACCTCCACCATGTGTGACTGTAGGTGCTGTGTTCTTCTCTTTGTAAGCCTCATTCCGTTTTCAGTAAACAGTAGACTGATGCGCTTTACCAAAAAGCTCTATCTTGGTCTCATCTGTCCACAAGACACTTCCCAGAAGGATTTTGATTACTTATGTAAACTTTTGCTTTTTTATGATTCTGTCAGCAGTGGGGTCCTCCTGGGTCTCCTCCATAGCGTTTCATTTCATTCAGATGTGGACGGATAGTTCGCACTGACACTGATGCCCCCTGATCCTGCAGAACAGCTGGAATTTCTTTGGAACTTGATTGGAGCTTATCCTTCATCTGGACTGTACTGTGATGCAACCTTTCATCAATTTTTCTCTCAGCAAAGGATCCCGCTGCTGCTTCAGCATCAGGTACAAGTGAAACAAGAAGAAATGATCCAGCTTCCAGATTTTTTTTTTCCTTTATAACAAAATTCACCTTTATTTGTAATTTCTTTAAAATCATCCAAGAAAATACCATCCACGTCCAGGGAGATTAGCTACAGTGCCATGGGTTGTAAACTTCTTGATTATATTACACACTGTGGACAAAGGAACATCAAGATCTCAGGAGATGAATTTGTAACCTTGAGATTGTTGGTATTTTTCAACAATTTTGTTTTTCTCGTCCTCAGACAGTTCTCTCCTCTTTCTGTTCTCCATGCTTAGTGTGGCACACAGACTCACAATGCAAAGACAGAGTCATCTTCTCCCCTTTTTATTTGGTTTCAGGTGTGATTTTCATATTGCCCACACCTGTTACTTGTCACAGCTGCATTGAATGAGCATCACATGCTGGAAACAAAGTTATTTACCGCCAATTTTGGAAAGGTGGCAACAATTTTTTCCGGACTGTTTTTAGAGATTTGTGTGAAATGATGTCCAATTCGCCTTATGTCGCTGTTTTTTAATGTTGTTCCAATACACACAAAGGAAATATGTGCATAACAAAAAATGAGTAATTGCAGGGGATACGTACTTCATTTTCTGGAACAATTGCAAGGGTGCAAACACTTTTGGAGAGGACTTTATATTCATTCCACTAGTTGGTCTTATGGCTCATTGTTGTAGTAATCTGAAGTTCCTGGGTCTCCCCATCTCCCCCCTAAAAGAAAAAAAATGGCGCTAAAGTCTCCCCTAACTTTAAAAGTGTACTGGACATTGTAGTCATAAAATTTAAAGGACTTTTCTGCTCCTACCCATGGGTCGTGTCTGATATTACATGTCTGATATTAAAATAGATCAACATTCATGCGACTACTGCAGTACCGGACACAGCCATTGCACAAGAGTGGCGCTGTTTCCCATCCTGAACAACTCCTGCTACGATTACTGATTAATCAGTGATTATATAACATTAACACAAGCAATTTTTCCTTCTCTCTTCTCCAGTACATTCATTCGGCTGGGATCGTTCACAGGGTAAGTGCGCATTTATGTACAATCGACACCAACCTGACACTCATATAAGGATACAGTCCAAAAAAACAACATAAAAGATCCCCCTTGATGCTGAAAGGATCCATATCTTTAAAGGCTGAATGTGATTTTTAAAATGACCTGTCACTTGCCACAAATATGTAATGTGGTGTAAATGCCGCTGTTCTTATGAATCGGGCGTTCTTTTTCTTTTGTTCCTGCTCCTCTTCCCTGTATATAATATGTTGTCTTGTTAGCCAAGTGGGTGTGGTTCACAAGTCTAGTTGAAAGTCTTATTTTAAGGACCACACCCACATGGCTATTAACCTCCTCTTCCCTGTATATAAATGTAGTCTTGTTAGCCAAATGGGTGTGGTTCACAATTCTAGTTGAAAGTCTTATTTTAAGGACCACACCCACATGGCTATTAACCTCCTCTTCCCTGTATATAATGTAGTCTAGTTAACCGAGTGGGTGTGGTTCACAATTCTAGTTGAAAGTCTGATTTAAGGACCACACCCACATGGCTATAAACCTCCTCTTCCCTGTATATAAATGTAGTCTTGTTAGCCAAGTGGGTGTGGTTCACAAGTCTAGTTGAAAGTCTTATTTTAAGGACCACACCCACATGGCTATTAACCTCCTCTTCCCTGTATATAAATGTAGTCTTGTTAGCCAAGTGGGTGTGGTTCACAATTCTAGTTGAAAGTCTTATTTTAAGGACCACACCCACATGGCTATTAACCTCCTCTTCCCTGTATATAATGTAGTCTAGTTAACCGAGTGGGTGTGGTTCACAATTCTAGTTGAAAGTCTTATTTTAAGGACCACACCCACATGGCTATAAACCTCCTCTTCCCTGTATATAAATGTAGTCTAGTTAACCGAGTGGGTGTGGTTCACAATTCTAGTTGAAAGTCTTATTTTAAGGACCACACCCACATGGCTATTAATCTCCTCTTCCATGTATATAATGTAGTCTAGTTAACCGAGTGGGTGTGGTTCACAATTCTAGTTGAAAGTCTGATTTAAGGACCACACCCACATGGCTATAAACCTCCTCTTCCCTGTATATAAATGTAGTCTTGTTAGCCGAGTGGGTGTGGTTCACAATTCTAGTTGAAAGCCTTATTTAAGGACCACGCCCACTTGGCTATTTAGACTATATTTCTTTTTTTAGGCAGTTGAACACCAACATGCAACATTTTAGCTGACTTTTAAGTCTTAAAGGGCACAAAACAGGAAAAAAAAGCATATTTGATTTTGGGCACAATTAATTAGTGACATGTTGATGAATTTGGCGCGAAAACCACCAGGGCAAAAAAAATTGAAATCACCAAGTGCGTAAAATCATTAAAAAAAAATAAATTCTGGTCACTTTTGCTCTATTACAGGATTTAAAGCCGAGCAACCTAGGAGTGGATGAAAATTACGAGATCAAGGTAAATGGAACCCTTTATTTTCTTGAAATTGTGTCATTCCTCTGTTACTCTTCCTGGAAATATTGGTTTCACCATTTCTCTTGTTAATGTGGGGTGAAATTCTGCCAGATCATTACTGAGAATATCAGACCATGTAGAGAACCAGTTTTTTTGAGCAATAAATTACATTTTCTAAGATTTCTTTTATCATAACTTCAGATTTTGGATTTTGGACTGGCCCGACAGACAGAACCAGAGATGACCGGATACGTGGTGACTCGCTGGTACAGGGCTCCAGAGGTGATCCTCAACTGGATGCATTACAACCAAACAGGTGACTCCCAGGAATCCGAGCATTATGGCAATAATATGCCGGTAACATGCTCCCTAAAAACACGCTGACACAGGATTGCTTTCTTTCTAGTGGATATTTGGTCTGTTGGATGCATCTTGGCGGAAATGATCACAGGACGCGTCTTATTCCCTGGAGGAGACTGTATCCTTTACATACACAATTTCATATAAATATTTTTGAGCAAAAGTCATTGTGCAAGGAGGGGGAGGAGGTGAGCTGTGACATTTCCTATTGTCAATGGTGGCTCCTGTGTTATCTACTGTATATAGAGGTGTTATCAACCATTGCACAGGAAGAGGTGAGCTGTGATATCACATATTGTGAATGGTGGATCCTGTGTTATCTATTGTATATAGAGGTATTATCAATTGTTGTACAGGAGGGGAGGTGAGCTGTGACATTATCTATTGTGAATGGTGGATACCGTGTTATCTACTGTATATAGAGGTGTTATCAATCATTGTACAGGAGGAGGAAGAAGTGAGCTGTGATATCACCTTTTGTGAATGGTGGATAGTGTGTCATCTACTGTATATAGGTGCGTTACCAGTCATTATACAGGAGGAGGAAGTGAGCTGTGACATGGTGGATCCTGTATTATGTAGTATAGATTATCAGTCACTATGCAGGAGGAGGTGAGCTGTGACATTGTGGATCATGTGTTTTACATATGAGTGGTGTTACCCATCACGCATAGTGTGAAAGCTGCAAGTTTTAAGTACAATTTCTATATCTGGATAGTAGAAAAAAGCTTCCGGTCTTTGTGAGCGCTAATAATAGATCTTTGGTCTTTGATCTTTTAAGAAATTTGGCTTTATTATTAATACCATAAAGCTCTTGTATTAACACAACGCGTTTCAGCAAGATACACTTGCCATCCTCAGGTGTATCTCTACAGTATATCTGAATAGTGACAGGTACGTCGAGCCTCAGACTGCAGAGAACCTTAAAAATTGTAACCACAGATTTTGATGAGCTGAACAAAATTATTGAAGTAATAGGAAGCCCCAAACCTTCTCTGATCAACAAGATGGAAAGTAAACACGTAAGTCCGCAGGTTCTCTTTTATAATTCCAGAAACAATGCCGCCATCCTTAGCATATCCAGATAACAAATACTACAATAATACCGTACTGTGCTCTTCAAGCCTAAAATAAAGCTGCAAATCAGTGTCTAAAGAAGTAGTAAAGGATGATCTGTCTCTATGTAGAGGTGGCCGATACTATGGACTTAGCCAAACAGACTGTGCTATGGGGTTTCTGTAGCTGCCATAGAAGTGAATGGGAGTTATAGAATAGCTTGGCTGTTTCCATAACTCCACCCAAATTTAAGGGTAAAGTGATTAGTGGTTTAGGG
This sequence comes from Anomaloglossus baeobatrachus, assembly GCF_048569485.1. Classification (NCBI taxonomy): domain Eukaryota; kingdom Metazoa; phylum Chordata; class Amphibia; order Anura; family Aromobatidae; genus Anomaloglossus; species Anomaloglossus baeobatrachus. The sequence goes on along the minus strand of NC_134360.1, from coordinate 33,859,316 downwards.
CAGTGTAGGGGTTAATTTTAATATTTTGGTCCAGGTCAGTTCAGATTTAGATGTGCCACTCTCAGGTTGCCTGTTTGGGGACTGTGCGTTGTGGCCTCTAGGCACCTGCCCTGTTTGCCACCCCAAAAAACAGATCCATGAGAATGAACCAATAATTTCCTAACTTGATTCCATCCGCAGGCTCAAGATTACTTAAAAATGCTCCCCGAGAAACAGAAAAGGAATTTTAAAGAGCTCTTCCCGACAATGAGCCCACTAGGTACGGTAATCTATATATTTTCTCCATTTGTTTGGATGTTAAATACAATCTATTGTTAACTGTTGTCAGCCAATGGGAGAACTACCGGCTGCGGGGGTTCTTCATGATATAATGCTGCACATCTGCTGATCGTCAGCATCTCTGGAACACTCCGAACAGTTGATACATTGTGTTCTGCTTTGTGAAGGTTCCGAGGGGGCGGGGCATAACATAAGTGGAGCAATTTGAATTTGTTTCATGCCCCGCCCCTGCTTTAGGCTTCACATAGGTAAATTAGGAATACTTTTAGAGTGACTTGTACCTTTCATGTCTCCTCAGAAATTGATCTTCTAGACAAGATGTTGGATTTGGACCCGGAGAGGAGATTATCTGCAGCAGAATGCCTGGCACATCCTTACTTAGAGGAATACCACGACTCCGACCCTGACCCACCGGGCGAAAAATACGATGACTCCTTTGAAAATCTGGACCTTCCAATTTCAGAATGGAAAAGTAAAATTTTAAAAACAGTTTTTCTTTTCTTATATACATTATGTTTCCATTATTTGCCATTTGCAAGACCTCTGCTTGCTGTCAGACATGTAGACCTGACGGTGACATTTTTTCTTTTACACAGGTTTAAGTCACATGGAAGTAATGACGTTTGAACCCAAGAAGCCGAAGCAACAGTCTACATGACCATATGGCGGCACGGCAAATCTCCTGGCACCTCAAGACACCAGAGCTCCCTCATTGCAGAGAGATCTGAGGCTTTAGTCCCCTTATTTTCAGGATCAGCACTGGAAGGACTGTGCACTTTTCCAGAGCCGTCCCTTAGTATGACCCCCCCACCCCATCCTTGTTCCAAAATTTCATATTTGTACATATGTCTTTAGAAAAGATTCTGGAAACAGCACCCCCCTTTGTTTACAGGCGATGTCAGGAATTGCAACTCTGCTCCTTTGACTACCCCTTTAAAAAGTAATGGGATGTGTGTGCCATCATTTAATAATCCGAAGGGGCGGAGGGGGGGGGGGGGGGGTCTGATCTATTCCTCCCAGATCCAGTGCAAGGTTTCTTATACTTTTTTCCTGCACAGGAGAGCCTGACCACCCACTGTGCAGGGAGATGCAGCAGGACACTCTTCTAGTCAACAAAGCCAGTTGAGGTTCCTCTGCACAGTGGGTGGTCCTGTGCAACAAACAATGGAGCGGATGTGACCCCTTTATTCTCTGGATAAGGCCCCATGGATCATAAATTCACAGCACATCCCATGACTTTAGAGGTTAGAAGTACCCCTTTAAAGCGCACCAATCACCAGGATTTTCCTATATAACCTAAAGCCAGTGCTATACAGGCACTATCAGGCTGATTCTATACACACCTGTAGTGGTCAGCTCGGATGTATGGGTTTTGCAACACAAGCAAGTAAAGTTTATAAAATGAGCAGCTTTTTGAGTGGCAGCAGCTGCCGATAGCTGGGGTGGGTATTCATAGTGATTCTCGTCCCCCCCGCCTGTCATCCTCCCCGTTAGTAAAACAATTCTATAATAGGATTAGCATATATAAGTGACTAGAAGAACCTGTGCTGATGTCATACCCATGTGACCAGAAGGGGCGGGGCTTCAAACAACATAGCTGATATCAGGAAGCAACATTATTTTTCTGTTGGCTGAGGCCCTGCCCCCTTCTGGTCACATGGGTATGACATCAGCACAGGTCCTTCTAGTCACTTAGAATCGTTTTACTATAATAGAATTAGCATAAATAACAGGGGAAGGGGATAACTATGAATACCCTCCCCAGTTATCAGCTGAATGGCTGCTGCTGTCACTCAAAAAGCTGCTCATTTTACAAACGTTACTTGCTTATGTTTCAAAGCCTATACATCCGAGCTGACCACTATTGTATAGAGTCAGCCTGATAGTGCCAGTATAGCACTGGCTTTAGGTTATATGTGCTTTAACCCTAGAATGCATACCTGGGGCCTCGCAGGCCTGCTAGGTTACTTATTTTCTATGGTAGATTTCTATGGTTGCACGTTCTAGGGTTAAAAGGGATTGTGTCATCTAGAACTTTTATGGCATATCGCCAGGATTTGCCGTAAATGCCCAATGTGGGACCCTCCCTCTAATTTGGAAACGTCCGGAGCAGAGAGGTCATTCATTTGTATGTGAATTCTGAAAACTTCCCTCAGAATGGCGCAATACCTGACACGGCCTGTAGACAAGGGTGGCGCTGTTTCTGGCAAAATTAAAAATTAACTTGGCTGTTTTGTTCCAGAAACAGCGCCACCATCACCTACAGGATGTGTAGACCCCAATTCATTTCCAAGTAGCTAAACTGCAATACCAGACACAACCTGTACACATTAGGGGCGCTACAGTCATAATTGTGCACACTGCAGGACGGCCTTGTGCCTTCATATCAGGATTTTGGAGGCAGCAGTAAAAGGTGACCATGGACGTTAGACATTTGGCAGATGTTTTATTGATAACTGTAGTGCGGTTGCATTTTTTCCTGAAGATAAGCGGCACTAGATTCTCCGGCGGCTGCTTATCTCTGGATGATACTCGGATTTCCTAGACACACGAAAAACTGTGAACACGTTTTTTCTTTTGAGGGTTGGAAATAATAAAAATGTGAATCTTGACAATAAAGCCAAATCTTTGTGTAAAATGTCGCTAGTTGTCAGTTTTATTATATTAGTTTCCTTTAAGTAAAATGTACAATATCGGGACGGAGACGGCGAGGAGCGTGCACGTGAGCGCGGCGCTGTATACAGAGCTCCTGCTGATCTGGACGCTCAGTCTCTGCTCCGCGTCCGATAATTCAAGTATTACGTCTTGGAATGACCCTTCCAGGCCACCGTCCCCGGAGCCAATGATGAACCCATCCGCCGTCTTGGAGGACACCTTAGACTTCACATTGTGCAGATCAGTCGCTATGTTCCCCAGACTCTTCTCCAGGTTTCCGTATTTCTGCTGCAAACTTTCCACGTTCTTCCCGGTTTCTTGCGTATACGTCATGTGTTCCCTAATGGCCGATAATACCTGGTCCGAACTCGAGGTGGGAGATCCGGATTGAGATGCCGGAGACCCCACGTATCCAGGTTCTGGAGCAGTAGGCACCATGTTTCTTAATGATACAATGAGGTCCCCGAGGTCCCTCTGCTGGGACTGGTGCACGGACGCGTGCTCCTGGATCGCCTCCTGCAGGCTGACCGGTCCCTTCTGGGCTTCCAGGAGCAAATTTTTCAATTCCTGGAGCCGGACGCGGTTTATATAGGTCGATCCCATGACCCCGATGATGGCCCCCAGTATGGAGCCGATGATGGACCAGTTCTTAGTCCGCTCGGCTCTGGTCCTCTCTTTTTCGTGACTCTCTCTCACGGAGGCGGAGAAAAGCGCAAACTTCTCTCGTTCCGACTCCTCGGCGTTCGTGTAGGACAATCGCAATCTTTTTTCTTCCTGAGTAAAGAAAAGGAGAAGTTATAGGGGGGAACTAAGATGCCAACCTGTCCTAGGTGGTCCTTAGAATCCAAGGACTGACTGGTCCTCCCCAATTTAATCTCAGCCCCCTATCGGCACATCATTGATCAGTGACTCCAGCTTAGGGCTACTTCTCACATAGCGAGATCGCTGCTGAGTCACGGTTTTTGTGACATACCAGTGACCTCATTAGCGATCTCGCTGTGTGTGACAATGAGCAGAGATCTGGCCCCTGCTGTGAGATCGCTGCTCGTTACACACAGTGCTGGTTCATTTTTTGGACGTTACTCTCATGCTGTGAAGCACACATCTCTGTGTGTGACAGCGAGAGAGCAACGATCTGAATGTTCAGTGAGCAGGGAGCCGGCGTCTGGCAGCCTGCGGTAAGCTGTAACAGGGGTAAATATTGGGTAACCAAGCAAAGCCCTTTGCTTGGTTACCCGATATTTACCTTGGTTACTAGCGTCCTCCGCTCTCAGGCTGCCAGTGCCGGCTCCCTGCACACGTAGCCAGAGTACACATCGGGTAAATAAGCAAAGCGGTACGCTTATTAACCCGATGTGTACTCTGACTAGGAGTGCAGGGAGCCAGCGGTAAGCGGTGTGTGCTTGTAACCAAGGTAAATATCGGGTAACCAAGCGCTTGGTTACCCGATATTTACTTTAATTACCAAGCGCAGCATCGCTTCCACGCGTCGCTGGTGGCTGGTCACTGGTGAGATCTGCCTGATTGACAGCTCACCAGCGACCATGTAGCGACGCACCAGCGATCATGACCAGGTCATATCGTGGTCGGAATCTCTGGTACGTCGTTTAGTGAGACTGTACCCTAACTGTTATAGACCTACTAGCAAGAAGATGTCATTCAAGTATCAGTAGTGGATCTGCAAGCAATAAGACGTTGGGACCTGCTAATTCCAGACTCACCCGAGGTATCTCACGGGCAGGACACACTCATGACACATTAACCTCCCCATGAGTGGTTGACCAATAAAGATCACTTGAAGAGCAAGGCGCATAACTAAATAAGTAAGTAAGTGGTGGGATCGCTGGAGCGTCGCTAAAGTGTGATGGTACCCTAAGATACATTGTCTATCAGAGTCTTTGGTAGTCTGAGATCTACTTTGTTTTTCTAATTACTGCATTGATTTGTTGATCCATTTCTCCCCCATGCTTTACACTGCAGCCCTACTTGCTCACAATGGCTGCTATGTGTAAATGGCTTTGATTTTTTTTCCCCTCTTTCTTAGATTCTTAGATACACTTTTTATAGTTAGTGCATTGGTCTGTTGATCTATTTCTCCCCCATGCTTTACACTGTAGCTCTGCTTGCTTACAATGGGTGCTATGTGTAAATGGCAATTTTGACGCTTCGATTTTTTTCCCCGTTTCTTAGGCTGCTTTCACACATCAGTTTTTTGCCATCAGGCACAATCCGGCATCTTTTGCCGCCGGATCAGTTTTTCCCTCACAGACTTCTATTAGCGCCGGATGGCCTTGCGTTCCATCCGGCTTTCGCTCGAAAATTTGCTTGTCCGGCGACCTGATAGAACGCTGAGGGGGAGCGTTTTTTGTCTCCGGCAAAAAAACGTATCGCGCCGGATCACGTACAGCGTGTTTTATAATAGAAGCTTATGGAAACCGGAACCAGTATAATGCGGCAAAAAAACGGATACGGCCGCCGGATTCATTTTTTTGAACTGAGCATGCTCAGTATCACAACGGATCCATCAAAAAACTGAAGGAACTGATGGTAAAAACTGATGCAACTGATCAGTTTTTTCCCCGGATCGTGCCTGACGCAAAGAAACTGATGTGTGAAAAGCAGCCTGAGGCTACTTTCACACATCCGGTTTTTGCTCTGCGGCACAATACGGCGCTCTGCAGAAAAACCGCAACCGTTTTTTTTGCCGCCGGTTGCGTTTTTTTTTTTGCATAGACTTACATTAGTGCCGTATTGTGCCGCATGGGCCTGCGTTCGGTCCGGTTTTGCCGCATGCGGCAGATTTAGCCGATGCCGCGGCCGGATGGAACGTTGCCTGCAACGTTTTTTGCTCCGGCAAAAAAAACGCATCGCGCCGCATCCGGCCGCTGCGGCGCATTTTTCAATGCATGCCTATGGTCGCCGGATTCGGCAAAAACCGCATCCGGCCGCCGCATGCGGTTTCTTCCACTTTGCATGCTCAGTAGCGTGCCGCAACCGGAAAAAAACGGACCGGCCGCATGTAAAAACTTATGCAAAGGATGCAGTGTTTTCGCCGCATCCGTTGCATAGGTTTCACAGCCGGATTGAGCTGCACTGCTCAAACCGGATGTGTGAAAGTAGCCTAAGATACACTTTTTATAGTGAGAGCATTGATCTGTTGATCCACTTCTCCCCCATGCTTTACACTGCAGCTGTTTGCTCACAATGGGTGTTGTGTGTAAATGGCAATTTTGGTACTTCGACTCTTTTCCTCTATATACCGCCTACCTGATGGGTTAAACGGGTTTTTCTCATCTTCCTAAATGGATATTATTGGATAGACCTTGTAAATACAAGCAATTTTGCAATTCACTGCGTCTTACCATTTTCAGCCATTTTTTAGATATTAACACTGTTTCTTTTGTTTATGCCTGTTGCCTTGGAGACCGACCACCGTTCATAGACAGCAGAACAAACGCCGTGCTTAGAAGATCTTTTCTATTGGCCTTATAAACAAGGTTTCGAAACTAGTAAGGATCGCCGGAAGTGCGCGGTTACCTCCAAATCCCGGCCAGCTTCAGCACAGTGCTTACAGGCTATAGACAGCAGCGGTGGTCGGTCTCCAAGGCAACGAGCCATAAGAGAAAAGTGTTAATATCTCAAGAACGGTTGAAAATTTTAATATACAGTAAATTACCAAATTGCTTGTTTTTACAAGCGCTATCCGACAATATCCATATGTGATGATGGCAAAAATTACCCTTTAAATTACGGAGCCACTGCTACAATGAGGTCCCTCTGCTGGAACCGATGCACGGACACATGCTCCTGGATCGCCTCCTGCAAGCTGATCGGCTCCTTTTGGGCTTCCAGGAGCAAACTCGTCAGTCCACCCATAGATGAAAAATAATAAAACATTTCATTTTACTGTGCACAGTGTTGTTTTCATTAATATGTTCCCTGCTCAGAACCCAACACACGAGCTGCACCCGACTCCACTGATCAGATTAATCAGGGTCTGGAGAGACAGAATCTGATTATTAGGCCCCTGACTCCGAGATCTGAGAAGAGGAAACGGGGAAGATTAATGACCCCGGAAATAATCTGAGATCGCACAAGCTGTTCCTAAACAGATCCCCCTAATGGAAATCAATACTTTACTAATTAGAATGAATAGAATTAGGGTATGTGCGCACGTTGCTTTTTACCTGCTTTTTACCTGCTTTTTTGCTGCTTTTTCTTCTGCGCTGTTTAATGCCAAAATGGATGTGTTCTTCTATTCAAGCAAAGTCTATGGGAATTTGGGTTTCTTGTTCACACTATGTTGTTCAAAATGCTTGCCTTTTTGAGGCAGAACTTTGGTCAAAAACTCAGCTTTGCAGTGCAAAACCCAAATGGCAAAAACAATTGACATGTTGCTTCTTTGAAAAGCTGAGTTTTTGACCAAAGTTCTGCCTCAAAAAGGCAGCATTTTGAACAACATAGTGTGAACAAGAAACCCAAATTCCCATAGACTTTGCTTGAATAGAAGAACACATCCATTTTGGCATTAAACAGCGCAGAAGAAAAAGCAGCAAAAAAGCAGGTAAAAAGCAGGTAAAAAGCAACGTGCGCACATACCCTCAGGCTTAGCTGTAAAATTAGTGACTTCTGGGGGACTTTACTGGATGGATTATATTAAACGGGTAAGTACAAGGGGAAAACAAACAAAAAACAAACAGCACCACACAAGTCCACAGGCTGGAGGAGAGGGGGGGGGGGAAGGGCGAGAAGGGGGGGGAGGAAGGGCGAGAAAGAGGGTGGGGGGTGGCCGAGAAATGGGGGGGAAAGGGCGAGAAAGATGGGGGGGGGGGGCGAGAAAGATGGGGGGGGAGGGCGAGAAAGATGGGGGGGGGGAAGGGCGAGAAAGATGGGGGGGGGAAGGGCGAGAAAGATGGGGGGGGGGGAAGGGCGAGAAAGATGGGGGGGGGGAAGGGCGAGAAAGATGGGGGGGGGGAAGGGCGAGAAAGATGGGGGGGGAAGGGCGAGAAAGATGGGGGGGGAAGGGCGAGAAAGATGGGGGGGGGGGAAGGGCGAGAAAGATGGGGGGGGGGGAAGGGCGAGAAAGATGGGGGGGGGGGAAGGGCGAGAAAGATGGGGGGGGGGAAGGGCGAGAAAGATGGGGGGGAAGGGCGAGAAAGATGGGGGGGGGGAAAGGGCGAGAAAGATGGGGGGGGGGAAAGGGCGAGAAAGATGGGGGGGAAAGGGCGAGAAAGATGGGGGGGGAAAGGGCGAGAAAGATGGGGGGGGAAAGGGCGAGAAAGATGGGGGGGGGGGGCGAGAAAGATGGGGGGGAGGGCGAGAAAGATGGGGGGGGGGGAAGGGCGAGAAAGATGGGGGGGGGAAGGGCGAGAAAGATGGGGGGGGGGGAAGGGCGAGAAAGATGGGGGGGGGGAAGGGCGAGAAAGATGGGGGGGGAAGGGCGAGAAAGATGGGGGGGGAAGGGCGAGAAAGATGGGGGGGGGGGAAGGGCGAGAAAGATGGGGGGGGGGAAGGGCGAGAAAGATGGGGGGGGGGGGAAGGGCGAGAAAGATGGGGGGGGGGGAAGGGCGAGAAAGATGGGGGGGGGGGAAGGGCGAGAAAGATGGGGGGGGAAGGGCGAGAAAGAGGGGGCGGGAGGGCGAGGAAGAGGGCGGGAGAGAAAGAGAGGGGGGGCGGGAGAGAGAGAGGGGGGCGGGAGAGAAAGAGAGGGGGGCGGGAGAGAAAGAGAGGGGGGCGGGAGAGAAAGAGAGGGGGGCGGGAGAGAAAGAGAGGGGGGCGGGAGAGAAAGAGAGGGGGGCGGGAGAGAAAGAGAGGGGGGGGGGGGGAGGGCGAGAAAGATGGGGGGGGGGTGGGAAGGGCGAGAAAGATGGGGGGGGGGGAAGGGCGAGAAAGATGGGGGGGAAGGGCGAGAAAGATGGGGGGGGGAAAGGGCGAGAAAGATGGGGGGGGAAAGGGCGAGAAAGATGGGGGGGGAAAGGGCGAGAAAGATGGGGGGGGAAAGGGCGAGAAAGATGGGGGGAAGGGGCGAGAAAGAGGGGGCGGGAGGGCGAGGAAGAGGGCAGGAGAGAAAGAGAGGGGGGGCGGGAGAGAAAGAGAGGGGGGGCGGGAGAGAAAGAGAGGGGGGGGCGGGAGAGAAAGAGGGGGGGCGGGAGAGAAAGAGAGGGGGGGGCGGGAGAGAAAGAGGGGGGGGGGCGGGAGAGAAAGAGGGGGGGGGCGGGAGAGAAAGAGGGGGGGGGCGGGAGAGAAAGAGGGGGGGGGGGCGGGAGAGAAAGAGAGGGGGGGCGGGAGAGAAAGAGAGGGGGGGCGGGAGAGAAAGAGAGGGGGGGCGGGAGAGAAAGAGAGGGGGCGGGAGAGAAAGATTGCATACACACTTCTGAGAAATTTATAGTCTGGCCTAAAGGGAGTGTGGACTTTTGCAAATAAAATAAATAATTATATATATATATATATATATATATATATATATATATATATATATATATATATATATATATATATATATATATATATATATATATATATATATATATATATATATATATATATATATATATATATATATATATATATACACACACACATACACACACAAATAAATTATATATAAAGTATGTAATATATGTATTTTAATTCATGCCTTGCTGAACACTAACCGGGATGTGCTACCAGATCCCTGCACTGATCAGCTGTGCACCCCGCGGCCCCCCCAACAGCCGCAGGCTACAGACCACAGCCCTACATGTTGGGAGTCATGTGATGTCTTCACAAAACGGTTAATTACGGATTTGTTTTTTTATTCTTAATAAAGAAAATGAAGGGAATTTTGTTTACTTACCGTAAATTCCTTTTCTTCTAGCTCTAATTGGGAGACCCAGACAATTGGGTGTATAGCTACTGCCTCCGGAGGCCACACAAAGTATTACACTCAAAAGTGTAAGGCCCCTCCCCTTCTGCCTATACACCCCCCGTGGGATCACGGGCTCCTCAGTTTTAGTGCAAAAGCAAGAAGGAGGAAAGCCAATAAACTGGTTTAAGCAAATTCAATCCGAAGGAATATCGGAGAACTGAAACCATTCAACATGAACAACATGTGTATACAAAAAAACAGGGGCGGGTGCTGGGTCTCCCAATTAGAGCTAGAAGAAAAGGAATTTACGGTAAGTAAACAAAATTCCCTTCTTTGTCGCTCTATTGGGAGACCCAGACAATTGGGATGTCCAAAAGCAGTCCCTGGGTGGGTAAAATAATACCTCGTAATAGAGCCGTAAAACGGCCCCTTTCTACAGGTGGGCAACCGCCGCCTGAAGGACTCGTCTGCCTATGCTGGCATCCGCCGAAGCATAGGTATACACCTGACAGTGTTTCGTGAAAGTGTGGAGGCTGGACCAGGTAGCCGCCTGACACACAAGCTGAGCCGTAGCCTGGTGCCTCAAGCCCAGGACGCATCCACCGCTCTGGTAGAATGGACCTTCAGCCCTGAGGGAACCGTAAGCCCAGCAGCACGATAAGCTAGAGAATTGGTTCCTTGAACCACTGAGCCAGTCTTGATTTGGAAGCTTGTGTTCCTTTACGCTGGCCAGCGACAAGGACAAGAGTGCTTCCGAGCGGCGCAGGGACGCCGTACGATCGATGAAGAGTCTGAGTGCTCTCACCAGATCTAATCAAGTGCAAATCCTTTTCACATTGGTGAACTGGATGAAGACAAACAGAGGGTACGGATACCCTGATTGAGATGAAAGGGGGGATTCCACCTTAGGGAGAAATTCCGGAACCGGACGCAGAACCCCTTGACCTGGTGAGACACCAGGAAGGGGAGTTTGCCCGACAATGCTGCCCCGACAGACACTCTCCGAAGTGAAGTGACTGCCCCTAGGAAAACCACTTTCTGCGAAAGGCGTGAGAGAGAAAAATCCCTCATAGGCTCGAATGGTGGTTTCTGCAGAACCATCAGCACCCTGTTCAAATCACAGGGTTCTAACAGTCGTTTGTAAGGAAGGACTAAGCGGCAAACCCCCTGCAGGAACGTGCGTACTTGAGGTAGTCTTGCTAGGTGCTTCTGAAAAAAATACAGAGAGCGCTGAGATTTGTCCCTTAAGGGAACCGAGCAACAAACCTTTTTCCAACCGAATTGCAGGAAGGAAAGAAAGTAGGCAAGGCAATTGGCCAGGGAGAAACTCCCTGAGCAGAGGACCCAGATAAGAATATCTTCCACGTTCTGTGGTAGATCTTGGCGGACGTTGGTTTCCTGGCCTGTCTCATAGTGGTAATGACCCCTTGAGATAACCCTGCAGATGCTAGGATCCAGGACTCAATGGCCACACAGTCAGGTTGAGGGTCGCAGAATTCAGAAGGAAAAAACGACCCTTGAGACAGCAAGTCTGGTCGGTCTGATAGTTCCCCCGGTTGGCCTACCGTGAGATGCCACAGATCCGGGTACCACGACCTCGTTGGCCATTTTGGAGCGACGAGGATGGCGCGGCGGCAGTCGGACCTGATCTTGCGTAACACTCTGGGCAACAGTGCCAGAGGATGGAACGCATAAGGGAGTTGAAACTGCGACCAATCATGAACGAAGGCGTCTGCCGCCAGAGCTCTGTGATCGTGAGACCGCGCCATGAATGCCGGGACCTTGTTGTTGTGCTGAGACGCCATTAGGTCGACGTCCGGCATCCCCCAGCGGCAACAGATCTCCTGAAACACGTCCGGGTGAAGGGACCATTCCCCTGCATCCATGCCCTGGCGACTGAGAAAGTCTGCTTCCCAGTTTTCTACGCTCGGGATGTGAACTGCGGATATGGTGGGTGCTGTGGCTTCCACCCACAGCAGAATCCGCCGGACTTCCTGGAAGGCTTGCCGACTGCGTGTCCCACCTTGGTGGTTGATGTAAGCCACCGCTGTGGAGTTGTCCGACTGAATTCGGATCTGCCTGCCTTCCAGCCACTGCTGGAACGCTTTTAGGGCAAGATACACTGCCCTGATCTCCAGAACATTGATCTGAAGTGAGGACTCTTGCTGAGTCCACGTACCCTGAGCCCTGTGGTGGAGAAAGATCGCTCCCCACCCTGACAGACTCGCGTCCGTCGTGACCACCGCCCAGGACGGGGTTAGGCAAGATTTCCCTTTCGATAATGAGGTGGGAAGAAGCCACCACCGAAGGGAAGCTTTGGTTGCTTGAGAGAGGGAGACGTTCCTGTCTAGGGACGTCGGCATCCTGTCCCACTTGCGTAGGATGTCCCATTGAAGAGGGCGCAGGTGAAACTGCGCGAAAGGGACTGCTTCCATTGCTGCCACCATCTTCCCCAGGAAGTGCATGAGGCGCCTCAAGGGGTGTGACCGACCTTGAAGGAGAGATTGTACCCCTGTCTGTAGTGACCGCTGTTTGTCCAGCGGAAGCTTCACTATCGCTGGAAGAGTAAGAAACTCCATGCCAAGATATGTCAGCGATTGGACCGGTGTCAGATTTGACTTTGGAAAATTGATGATCCACCTAAAACTCTGTAGAATCTCCAGAGTAACGTTGAGGCTGTGTTGGCATGCCTCTTGAGAGGGTGCCTTGACCAGCAGATCGTCTAAGTAGGGTATCACTGAGTGACCCTGAGAGTGGAGGACCGCAACTACTGTAGCCATGACCTTGGTGAAAACCCTTGGGGCTGTCGCCAGGCCGAACGGCAGTGCCGCGAACTGAAGGTGTTCGTCTCCTATGGCGAAGCGCAAGAAGCGCTGATGCTCAGGAGCAATTGGTACGTGGAGATAAGCATCCTGATATCGATCGATGCTAGGAAATCTCCTTGGGACATTGAGGCGATGACGGAGCGGAGGGATTCCATCCGGAACCGCCTGGTCCTTACGTGTTTGTTGAGCAGTTTTAGGTCCAACATAGGACAGAAGGACCTGTCCTTCTTTGGAACCACAAACAGGTTGGAGTAGAAACCGTGACCCTGTTGCTGAAGAGGAACCGGGACCACCACTCCTTCTGCCTTCAGAATGCCCACCGCCTGCAGCAGAGCCTTGGCTCGCTCGGGAGGCGGAGATGTTCTGAAGAATCGAGTCGGAGGACGAGAGCTGAACTCTATCCTGTAACCGTGAGACAAAATGTCTCTCACCCAACGGACTTTTACTTGTGGCAGCCAGGTGTCGCAAAAGCGGGAGAGCCTGCCATCGACCGAGGATGCGGTGTGAGGAGGCCGTAAGTCATGAGGAAGCCGCCTTGGTAGCGGCGCCTCCGGCGGTCTTTTTAGGGCGTGATTTAGACCGCTACGCGTCGGAGTTCCTCTGATCCTTCTGAGGCCTTTTGGACGAGGAGAATTGGACCTGCCTGCGCCCCGCAAGGACCGAAACCTCGACTGTCCCCTCCTCTGTTGGGGTATGATCGGTGTAGCCTGAGGAAAGGATGTATCCTTTCCCTTGGATTGTTTGATGATTTCATCCAGTCGCTCACCAAACAAGCGGTCGCCAGAGAATGGTAAACTGGTTAGGCACTTTTTTGGAAGCAGAATCTGCCTTCCATTCCCACAACCACAAGGCTCTGCGTATTACCACTGAATTGTCGGACGCAACCGCCTTCCGGCTCGCCGAGTCCAGGACAGCATTAATGGCGTATGACGCAAACGCTGACGTTTGAGATGTTAAAGACGCAGCCTGCGACGCAGACATACGTGTGACTGCCTCAATTTGCGCTTGAGCCGCTGAGACCGCTTGGAGCGCCCAGACGGCTGTGAATGCTGGAGCAAAGACACGGCAATAGCTTCATAGATGGATTTCAACCAGAACTCCATCTGTCTGTCAGTGGCATCTTTGAGTGAAGCCATATCTTCCACTGCAACTAAGGATTTAGCCGCTGGAGATAGGAGGTCCACATTGGAACACTGAACCCAGCCCTTGACAACGTCAAAAGGGAAGAGATAACGTGTATCCTTAAGGCGTTTTGAAAAAGCGATATCTGGAGAAGCCTGGTGGTTCTGGACTGCCTCCCTGAAGTCAGAGTGATCCAGAAAGCGTACTCAATGTACGCTTGGGGAACCTGAAACGGAACTTCTCCTGCTGAGAAGCTGACTCCTCAGGCGTAGGAGCTGAGGGAGAAATAACCAACATATGGTTGATGGACGCCGTAAGATCGTTCACTACGGTGTCACAATCAGGTGTATCCAGGTAGAGAACGTTCTCAGGATCAGAATCCTGATCAGATACCTCCGCCTTATCATAGAGAGAGTCCCTATGCTGAGACCCTGAAATGATGCGGTGACGTCGAGGGATGCTCCCAGCGAGGTCGCTTATGGGGTCTGGGACTGCGGTCTGAGTCAGACCCCTCACCCTGGGATCCCTGAGATACTCCAGGAGCACCTTGTTGTACCAACTGGGGGGGGGGGGACCAGGGGCAATGAATCAACAGAGCCCATGGTCTGAGGGACTGGTCTGGACTGCAAGGCTTCTAGTATGTTAGCCATAGTCTCAGAAAGTCTGAAGTAAATACTGCAAACTCCGTCCCCATCACCTGGACCATTAGCAGAGACTCCGGCTGAGTCAGTTCCACAAGGGCCGTGCATTGCATACAATTGGGGTCCGTGAAACCTGCCGGCAGTATAGCCGTACATGCTGTACAGGCTGCATAGAAAACCTGTGCTTCTGCACTCTTGTTTTTCACAGACGATATGCTGTTATCTCCCCCGAACCATCAAGGAGGGTATATAGCCAAAATACAAAAGTGCGACCGAACAGTGCAATGTATAGCGTACAAGCATATATCTATATGTGCATTTCGGCACTAGTGGGGTCAGCACCACAGGTGCTGCTTACCGCCCGGTCACAGCGGGTGTGTGACCACCAGAATCCCTGCCAGGGTCTTCCCAAACTTGTCTCTTTTCTCAGTCACAGAAAAAACTGACATGAATGGCTGCCGGCGTCCTGTGTAGAGGAGGAGGCCGTGGGCGTGCCCCAGAAAGTGCGGGAATCCGGTTTCACACTGTGTACAGTGAGAGGGGTGGAGTATGCAAAGTATGCTCCATCTCTCAGCGCTGCCGTGCTGTGCAGCGTCACGCCCTTACCCTGACTGGCAGGCCAGTGGGCGGTAACGAAGTGAGAGTAGGCCGCAAAAGCCGGGGACTAGAGTGATAAGCGCGGCCCGGCATATAAGCCCTGGTCGGCGCGGAAGTCCCCGGCGCACCACAAGTCCCAGCCGCGCCTGAGATAAAAATGGCAGCGGCGGTTAGCGCGGCAGTCCCCCAATACTCTAACACACCCAGCACGCTGTAGTGTGCGATGGCACCAGTGCGGGCAGCGCCGCCATCCCTGGCGCACTAACACACCCAGCAGTGCTGCCGTGTGTCTGTGCGCGGTCCCCTTTATGGGGACACAGAGTACCTCAACGTAGCAGGGCCATGTCCCTGAGGATACTCAGCTCCATGTCCAGCAGATTCCCAGGGGCTGTGGATGGAGCACGGCCTCAGTGCCTGGAGACCGATAAGATCCCACTTCACCCAGAGCCCTAAGGGGATGGGGAAGGAAAGCAGCATGTGGGCTCCAGCCTCCGTACCCGCAATGGATACCTCAACCTTAACAAACACCGCCGACAAAAGTGGGGTGAGAAGGGAGCATGCTGGGGGCCCTAGTATGGGCCCTCTTTTCTTCCATCCGACATAGTCAGCAGCTGCTGCTGACTAAACAGTGGAGCTATGCGTGGATGTCTGACCTCCTTCGCACAAAGCATGAAAACTGAGGAGCCCGTGATCCCACGGGGGGTGTATAGGCAGAAGGGGAGGGACCTTACACTTTTGAGTGTAATACTTTGTGTGGCCTCCGGAGGCAGTAGCTATACACCCAATTGTCTGGGTCTCCCAATAGAGCGACAAAGAAATTTTTTTTTTCTTCCCCATAATAAAACAAAAGCAAAAAGTATCTGAAGCAATAGAAACCACATATCTGCTAATAATAGTCCTCTAAAGTTGCAACTTTTTTTTTTATATATATATAACCGCTGGGAAATGGGCGATGATTCCCAGGGTCGGATTACGTGAACGTATCACTGACCCTGTGAGAATGTGCGCGCCCATCAGAAATGAAGTGATGCTGTCCTGCGGCTTCAGTAACACAAGTTTGTCTCCTTAAATACTGGGTGCTGCTGTGGACAAGGTCATTGCTTTCTTCTCATGTGTTTTAGTTCTCACTCACAACACTACATGAGAGGACAGATCAATGCTTTCAACATGACTCCTAAAATCCTCTGTGCTGCTGAGACTCTGTTCCCTTTACTTTCATCCATAACCTCCCACTAGTCTGTAGTCCTCTCCATTACTCACAACACTAAAATAAGTGTAGTCAGGTGTTACCCCAAATTACTCGAGTGAGCAGCTTAACAACCATCATCATCTTCTGAAATACTCTGTGCTGCTTTGGATGGGAGGCGTTCATGGCTTCTATTACTATACATGTTTAACCATGCAACAGTCTGAATCCCACCTCTCTCTTATGTCTTGGTCCATTTCTCACTTGCATCTTTACAGGAACAAGAAAATCACTGCACGCGACCAGAGCAGCTCCCTCCTCCCACTGCCCGCGACCAGATCAGCTCACTCCTCCCACTGCGCGCCACCAGAGCAGCTGACTCCTCCCACTGCCCGCGACCAGAGCAGCTCACTCCTCCCACTGCCCGCGACCAGAGCAGCTCACTCCTCCCACTGCCCGCGACCAGATCAGCTCACTCCTCCCACTGCCCGCGACCAGATCAGCTCACTCCTCCCACTGCCCGCGACCAGATCAGCTCACTCCTCCCACTGCCCGCGACAAGATCAGCTCACTCCTCCTCCGCTGCTGCCACCCTTCTGTTGATCTGATTGGCTGCTGTGTGTTCTGACCCCGCCCACTGTACATCAAAGGTGTAGTTTACCTGCAGAAGTTTGTGCTCCAGGGTGGCGAGCTCCAAATACTGGATGTCATCACGAGACACTCTGTCCAGCCGGTCCCGCACTTCTTTCAGCCTCAGCTGCTGGGATTCCACATTTTCTCGAGCCTCTCGCACAATCCCGCGAGCCACCATGAAGTCCTTCTCCGCCTGTAAAAAAAAATAAATATATAAATATATATATATATATATATATATATATATATATTATATATATAAATAATATATATATATATATAAATAATATATATATATATATATATAAATAATATATATATATATATATATATATATATAAGTCATTACTAGCCCCCAGATCCCAAAAAATGAGAACACTATGGGTCTTGGAAAATGGCAACAAAAGCACAATTTTATAAATATTTTTTTTTTTTTTTTTTACAAACATTGGGATTTTTTTTTTACCACTTAGATAAAAGTAAACATATACATGTTTGGTATCTTTGAACTTGTATTGACCTGGAGAATCATAATGCCAAGTCACTTTTACTGTATAAGAAACATGGTTAAAGGGAAGCTGTCATCAGAAATTTAGCTTGAAACCTAAAAGATTCCCCCTCTGCAGCTCCTGAGCTGCATTCTAGCAATGTTCCTGTTGTTCTTGTGCCCCCTTTCTGACCAAAATAAAGACTTTATAAAGTGGTACCTTTTTGTATTCAGATCTTGATAATGGTACACGGGGGTGGGCTCTCTGGTGTCCGTTATTCTGCCTCCTGTCGCTTTAGGCCGTCCCCCATCGCTCCATTCTATACTTCAGGACGCCACCCACTGCGTCCGAGGTGCCGCGCACACGAGGACCGCTGGTCACATGTGTCGCAGGCACGAGACTATGGGCGGCGCTGTGATTGCATTGCAAGTGCCCGCCCATCATCTCGTGCCCGCCCTTTCCCCTCTGCCTCCAGCGTTCTGCGCAGAACTTTCCAACGTCGGGTCATCTGGCCAGCGCTTGCGCAGAACGCTGGAGGCAGAGGGGAAAGGGCGGGCACAAGATGATGGGCAGGCACTTGCGATGCAATCACAGCGCCGCCCATAACCTCGTGCCTGCGCACACGTCACCAGCGGCGGTCCTCGCGTGCGCGGCACCTCGGGCGCAGTGGGCGGAGTCCTGAAGTATGGAATGGAGTGATGGGGGACGGCCTAAAGCGACAGGAGGCAGAATAACGGACACCAGAGAGCCCGCCCCCGTGTACCATTATCAAGATCTGAATACAAAAAGGTAACACTTTATAAAGTCTTTATTTTGGTCAGAAAGGGGGCACAAGAACAACAGGAACCTTGCTAGAATGCAGCCCAGGAGCGGCAGAGGGGGAATCTTTTAGGTTTCAAGCTAAATTTCTGATGACAGGTTCCCTTTAAGCAAAAAAAAAAACCCCAAAACAATCATGGAACTGCATTTTTTTAAAATGTCACTGCAATAGGAATTTTTCACCCATTTACCAGTGCAATATGTGACAGAATGAATGATGTCATTCAAAAGTACAACTTGTCCCGCAAAAAACAAGCCCTCATATGGCTATATTGACGGAAAAATAAATAGGTTTTGGCTCTTGGAAGACGGGTTTGGAAAATAAAAACGGAAAGTCGCCGGATGGAAAAGGGGTTAAATACAGGGTGTAATGTAATAAAATAGGGGGTGAATACTTTTGCAAGGCACTGTGTAAGGCTGCTTTCACACATCAGTTTTTTGCCATTAGGCACAATCCGGCAAAAACATGAAAAAACGGATCCGGCATCTGTTGCCGCCGGATCCATTTTTTCCCCCATAGACTTTCATTAGCGCCGGATTGTGCTGGATGGCCTTGCATTTGATCCGTTTTTTGCCAGCTCCGGCAAAATTTACTTGTCCAGCGGCCGGATGAAACGTTGAAGGGAACGTTTTTGTGTCCGGCAAAAAAACGGATTGCGCCGGATCTGGCGCCGTACGGCGTTTTATAATGGAAGCCTATGGACGCCGGATTTAGCGTAATGCGGCAAAAAACGGATCAAGCCACCGGATCCATTTTTTGAACTGAGCATGCTCAGTATCACACCGGATCTTTCAAAAAAACTGAAGGAACTGATGGAAAAAACTGATGCAACTGCTCAGTTTTTTCGCCGGATCCGTCGCATCAGTTTTTTCGCCGGATCGTGCCTGATGCCAAAAAACTGATGTGTGAAAGCAGCCTTAGGCTGCTTTCACACATCTGGTTTTAGCAGTGCGGCTAAATCCGGCTCCAAAACCTATGCAACGGATGTGGCGAAAAAACCGCATCCTTTGCATAAGTTTTTACATGCGGCTCGTCCGGTTTTTGCTGGTTACGGCACGCTACTGAGCATGCACAGTGCAAAAAACTGCATGCAGCGGCCGGATGCGTTTTTTGCCGCATCGCGCCACAATTGGCATCCATAGGCATGCATTGGAAAAAGCGCCGCATCGGCTGGATGCGTTTTTTTTTGCCAGACAAAAAAAAACATGCCAGGCAACATTCCATCCGGCCGCCGCATGGGCTACATATGCCGCATCCGGCAAAAACCAGACCGAAGGCAAGGCCATGCGGCACAATCCGGCACTAAAGAAAGTCTATGCGGAAAAAACGCAACCGGCGGCAAAAAAAACGGTTGCGTTTTTTCTGCAAAGAGCCGGATTGTGCCGCACAGGAAAAACCGGAGGTGTGAAAGCAGCCTTAGACTGCCGGAACATGTCGAGGTTAAAGGAAAATTCCAGAAATAAAAAGTTGAGTTCATCTCCATTGACATCTAAAGTTATCTCCAGAATTCTGCCGGTCGCCGGAGAGCAGTGCATTGTGGGAACTCCGTCACCGGTCACATGTCTGACTACAAGGTGGCTCTAAATTGCAGTCTGTTTCCAAGGGCAACCAAAACAATAGTGAATACCGCTTTAGAAGTGAAGGAGAAGACGACCGACCAGTGTTCTTACCTCGGCGACATTTCCTTGAGCTTCTCGAACTTCCACAAGTCCGACAAACTCTTCGTAGCGGTCCCACCAGTTCTGGGCCGCGGCAGACGCTTTCTGCATGGATTTTCTACCCACAGTTTTGCCGGTGTCCACCCATCTCTGTAAAGGGGTGACCCCAGAGACGTCCGGAGGGGGTCTGACGTCTGAGGGTTTGGAGCACAGCGTCCTTATACTCAGCAGTCTGATTCTTTGGGTCAGGAGAACAGACGGAGGGTGAGGAGGCTTCATGGCGTCACACTGTGGCGTTACTACAGACTGACACAAGACCTGCAAGGAATGGAAAGAGTTAACAATAAAAAGGGTTAATTATGCCTTCTATATCTCCTTCATTTATCATTACAGCAGTTCCTTTTTTTTTTTACCTTAGTTCAATGTCCTCGTACATCTTTCTGTCTCCGCAGCCCAGATGACACAGAGGTGACAGTGCTCTGTATGGACTTCACCTCTTCCTGCTAACATTGGGAGCACCAAGATGGCGGCCACCAAACATCCGCCGTATTTAGTCCTGAAAAGGTGTACCAAAATGGCTGCAATCAGCCTTCCAGAGGTTGCAAGGACCCGTGGGGTGTACCAAGATGGCGCATTTCTAAACTTAAAAGGTTTTAGATAGAAAATAACTGCAAAAATCTGGCACAGTTATGGTTTTTATTGAAATCTAATAAGATACTGCAACTTTCGTTAGGTTATTTGAAGATTAAAAAAAGAGATGCTTTAGTTCAGGCAATGCATTAGATGGCTACATCCGGGGGCTTTGTGTAGGTAGTTGCGAGCTAAGCCGGAAGTGCAGTGGTTCAGGCAGTAATATAGTCAGCTATTTCCGGTTTAGTGCGGGGTCCTCGTCTAACAGTTGGAGCAGAGATGTCTGGCAGAGAAGGTGGGTGGTTTTAAAATGGTTACGGCGGGATCCGCTGCCATCCTGGGTGGGGGCTGCGTGTCGGGACGGGGGAGTTATCACAGCAGCCATTACTGACCCCACCTTATTATTGCACCCTTATTTATACAGTTATTAACCCTTAATCCCCCAAGACATTCTGCCCCAGAGGGGGGATGTTATACTGCAGAAATCACGTGATGATGAAGCATCTGTCTGACAACCAATCAGATGATGGTTTATAGGATGCAAAATGAAAGTTGGGCTTTGATTGGAGGGATAGATGTGCCTTATGTTTCTATGGTGCCTGGTGTCCATCAGATGGTTGGTGATTATTTTTTGGTTTTCTAGGTGGTAAGAAGAAGCCATTAAAGCAGCCCAAGAAATCAGGCAAAGAACTTGATGAGGTAAGGTACTTCCTGTTTTGACAGCACTGATTCCTCCCAGCTTGGTTGCTAAGGGGTTTGCCTGCATAGCAACCAATGTCACATGTAATCGTGCTTTTTTTTTTTTTCTTTTTTTCCTTCCTTCCCGTGGGTGAGGCAAATAATTTGTAGAGATTGATAGGGAAAATGCAGCGGCCATTACAATATCATTTGGGAGGGGTGACCTCTGCAGTCCTGATCCTGCTCTCGTCACTGGGCTGCTGCCTGGGGTCAGTGCGATGTCAGGTGGCCGGCCGACGTTCACCACTGCTGTCACTGCAGTGTTCAGAGCACAGGACACGACCGAGCACTGATGTCGGCTTCACTGCTGCCTGTGACAGTCACGTCGTCTGCAGCGGATTTATGTGTAAAGCCTCATTCAGACGTCTGCATCGTGGCTCTCTGAATGAGGCTTTACACTGAAGGAGCAGAGCTGAGGTGGTTTTTGTAGTGCAGCAGCTGTGAAGGTTTGCTGCACTTTACACTCTACACAGGTAAAATAAAAATTAATTGGGGTCCTGGGTTCAAATCCCACCAAGGACACCATCTGCAAGGAGTTTGTATGTTCTCCCCGTGTTTGCGTGGGTTTCCTCCGGGTACTCCGGTTTCCTCCCACACCAAAAACATAGGGAATTTAGATTGTGAGCCCCAATGGGGACAGCGTTCCTGATGTATGTGAGGCGTTGCAGAATATGTTAGCGCTATATAAAAAGAGGGGTTTTTTTTTTTGTTTGTTTTTTTTAAAGTCTGGAAATTTTAAAATTAAAGGGAACCTGTAACCAGATTTGGGGCCTACAAGCTGCGGCCACCACCAGTGGGCTCTTATATATAGCGTTCTAACATACTGTATATAAGAGCCCAGGCCGCTGTGTAGAAGGTAAAAATCACTTCATAATACTCAAATGGTCGCAGTGGTGGATGTGGCTTAGATGGGCGTCTCCGGTGCCGGCGCCTCTTTCGGCCATCTTCGTCCTCCTCCTGAAGCCGGGGTGCACGATGCGTCCTACGTCATAGACACTTACAGGTCCTGCGCAGGTGCACTACAATACTTTGATCTGCCCTGCTCAGGGCAGATCAAAGTGCGCAGGACCTCAATGACGGCGCATGATGTAGGATGTGTCATGCACCCTGGCTTCAGAAGGATGAGAAAGATGGCCGAAAGAGGAGGCACAGGCATCGGAGAACGGAGACGCCCATATGACCCAACTCCACCGCAGCGACCGTTTAGGTGAGTATTATAAAGTAATGTTTACGTTCTACACAGCGGCCTGGGCTGTTATATACAGTATGTTAGAATGTTTTTATATAAGAGCTCATTGGTGGCGCCTGCAGCTTATAGTCACCAAACCTAATGACAGGTTCCCTTTTACCGCTTACTGAAAATGACCTACCGTATTTTTTAGACTATAAGATGCACGTTTTTTCCCCCCAAATGTTTGGGGGAAAGTGGGGGGTGCGTCTTGTAGTCTGAATGTAGGGCTGCGGGAATGAGGGTCATGAATGAGGGAATGGAGCGGGTCATCGGGGGCACGAGCAGGCTGCAGCAGCGCCTCCCGTGACCACGTGGACACGCTCATTTAATATGCACGCCCATCCTCCCACCCATCATCTCTCAGCGCTGAAGCCGGCGCTGACAGGTGGGCGGGATGATGGGCGAGGGATAAACAACCGGCCCGCATGATCACCCCTGGCAACTGTAGCCTGGAGTGATCATGTGCTGCTGTTTTCACTGCCCCCGAGCATCATCATCAGCACGGGGTGCAGTGAATCAGTATACATTACACACCTTACCTCACTCCCTGCAGCATCGCTCCTCTTCCCGTCTGTGTCAGCGCCGCTGAGTGGAGCCGTCCCCGTTCCCCTTCAACATCGCAATGTCCTCCTGTCTGTGCCAGCGGCTGTGTGTGGAGACTAGCGGCGACTGTGCGCACATGTCCACACGGCCGCTGCCAGCCCAGACAGGAGGACATCGCGATGTTGCAGGGGAATGGGGACGGCTCCACTCAGCGGCGCTGACACAGACGGGAAGAGGAGCGATGCTGCAGGGAGTGAGGTAAGGTGAGTATGAATGTTTATTTTTATTTTTTTTTTTTTTTTTTTTTTTTATGTGCCACAGGATGTGGCCATACAACAGGATAAGGGCATATAGCAGGATGGGGGTATATTATGAGCAGGATTGGGGGTATATGCCATGATGGGTTATATAGCAGGATGCGACCATATGGTAGGATGACTGTATATAGCAGGATGAGGGACATATACTGTATATACAAGGCAGGAGGATCATTACCAGGATGGGGTACCTTAGTAGAGAATTTGGGGACATTACCCGCATAACAGTGTCAGCAGCAGATCCTCGCCCCATAAGTGTTATGACTACATTTTTTGCTTAAACTTTTATTTTCCTGTTTTCATCCTTTAAAACCAGGGTGCGTCTTATAGTCTGAAAAATACGGTAAACTGTAAAATACCATATATACTAAAGTATAAGCCAGATTTTTCTTTTCTTTTTTTTTTTTTTTAATGCTGAAAACGCCCCCATCGGTTTATACTCGAGTGAGGGTCCCACAATTAACTATTCTCACCTGTCCTCCGTTCTCGCGGTGTCCTTAATTGCTTCATGCAATCCGCAGGCACATAGACCCCTCGGTGATCTCGTCTGGTGCACAGAGCCATCGCTGCAGGTTGCTGTCATGGTTGTACTTCAGTTGAATACTTTGCGGCGCCACAAAGCATTCAACTGAAATAAAGCCATGACTGCAACCTGCAGCGGCGGCTCCTGCACTGTACGCAATCGTGGATGGGTCTATGTGCTTGCGGACTACAAGAAGCAGATAAGGACACCGCGAGAACTGAGGACAGGTGAGAATAGTTTTTTGTTTAAACAAAGGCATCATAGGGGACAAGAAAGGGACTGGAATGAGGACATTACTATAGGGCTCATTACTAAATGATGGGCACATTACATTTCTTTTTCGCTCTATTGGGAGACCCAGACAATTGGGTGTATAGGCTATGCCTCCGGAGGCCGCACAAAGTACTACACTTAAAAGTGTTAGGCCCCTCCCCTTCTGCCTATACACCCCCCGTGCTCCCACGGGCTCCTCAGTTTTTTGCTTTGTGCGAAGGTCAGACACGCACAGCACAGCTCCACAGATTAGTCAGCAGCAGCTGCTGACTATGTCGGATGGAAGAAAAGTGGGCCCATATAGGGCCCCCAGCATGCTCCCTTCTCACCCCACTCTTGTCGGCGGTGTTGTTAAGGTTGAGGTATCCATTGCGGGTACGGAGGCTGGAGCCCACATGCTGCTTTCCTTCCCCATCCCCCTCTGGGCTCTGGGTGAAGTGGGATCTTACCGGTCTCCAGGCACTGAGACCGTGCTCCATCCACAACTCCTGTGGAGCCTGATGGATAGGAGCCGAGTATCGTTCAGGGACATGGCCCTGCATCTTGGAGGTACTCTGTATCCCTGTGGGGACCGCGCACGGCATCACCTCAGCTTTGCTGGGTGTGCTAGTGCATCGGGGACCGCGGCGCTGACCGGGTCTATATGTGCCATTACACACTCAGCGTCGCTGAGTGTGTTTATATGTAAGGGCTACCGCACTAACCGCCGCTGCCATGGGACACTGCGGCGCGGCTGGGACTTGTAGTTCGCCGGGGACTTTCACGCCGGCCGCGCTTTTACGGCGGCCGCGTTTATTACTAGAGTCCCCGGCTTCCTTGCGGCCTAGTTTACTTTTCTCCCCCCCTCAGCCCTGACAGGCAGGGGGAAGGGCGGGACGCTGCACGGAGCGAGCAGCTCTGAGGGCTGGAGTATGATTTACATACTCCACCCCCCTCACTGTGCACGGTGTGAGCACCAGTTCGCGCTCTTTCTCGGCCACGCCCACAGCTCCCTCATCTCGTCAGGACGCCGCAGCCATTCCTGTCAGCTCCACCGACGCTGCAGAAGAGGGACAAGTCCTGGGAGACCCAGACACGGTCTCTGGTGGCCTCACAACCGCTTTAGGCGGCTGGTAAGCAGCACCTGTTGGTGCTAGCCCCATGGTGCTGTAGTGTATTGGTACATTATTTGTGTATCATATATACTTTACACTGTATGAGCACAGTGCATTCTGGCTATATACCCTTTTGTGTAACTCAAGGAAAACTATAGCATGGCGCCCACAAAAGGCAGGGGTGCCAAAACACAGGCTTATTATGCTGCCTGCGCCGCTTGTAAGACCCCACTACCGGCAGGTTCCACTGACCCTCATTGTGTGCAGTGTTCGACCCCTGTGGCACTTCTTCAGCCAGAGCCTCTGCTAAGAGGGGCCCAGGGGGAGACACCTGTTGACACTGTCCAGGTGACGGGGACTGAGTTTGCTAAACTCTCTGAGACTATGGCTAAGATACTAGAAGCCTTGCAGTCCAGGCCGGTATCTCAGCAACGGGACCCTGTTGAATCGTTGTTCCCGGGCCCCCCTCAGTTGGACCAACAATGTCCTCCCGGGGTATCTCCTACATCCCAGTCTGAGGGTTCTGACTTAGACCCCAGCCCCAGATTGACTAAGCGGGCTCGCTTAGAATTTCCCTCGACATCATATTGTTTAGGGTCTCAGCGGGGGGAATCTTTGGTTGATGATGCGGAGACAGCTGATCATTATTCTGATCCTGAGAGCGCTCTCAATCTTAATACTCCAGACGGGGACGCCATAGTGAACGATCTTATTGCGTCCATCCATCAGTTGCTGGATATTTCTCCCTCAGCCCCTCCGGCGGAGGAGTCAGCTTCTCAGCAGGAGAAATTTCGTTTCAGGTTTCCCAAGCGTACACAGAGTATGTTTCTAGACCACTCTGATTTCAGAGAGGCAATCCAGAATCACCATGCTTGTCCGGATAAGCGTTTTTCTAAGCGCCTTAAGGATACACGTTATCCTTTCCCCCCGGACGTGGTTAAAGGTTGGACTCAATGTCCCAAAGTGGATCCTCCAATCTCCAGACTGGCGGCTAGATCCATACTTGCAGTGGAAGATGGGGCCTCGCTCAAAGATGCCACTGACAGGCAGATGGAGCTCT
The DNA here is from genome assembly GCF_048569485.1 of Anomaloglossus baeobatrachus. NCBI lineage: Eukaryota > Metazoa > Chordata > Amphibia > Anura > Aromobatidae > Anomaloglossus > Anomaloglossus baeobatrachus. Next base: position 33,833,156 of record NC_134360.1, on the reverse strand, counting down.
GGTTGAAATCCATCTATGAAGCTATCGGAGCTTCTTTTGCCCCAGCATTCGCAGCCGTATGGGCGCTGCAAGCTATCTCAGCAGGTCAAGCGCAAATTGAAGCAGCCACTTGCACGGCCGCGCCACAAGTGGCATCCATAACCACTCAGACCTCGGCAATTGCGTCTTACGCTATTAATGCTGTCCTGGACTCTGCGAGCCGTACGGCGGTGGCGACCGCCAATTCGGTGGTACTCCGCAGGGCCTTGTGGCTACGGGAATGGAAGGCAGATTCTGCTTCCAAAAAGCGCTTAACCAGTTTGCCAATTTCTGGCGACAAGCTGTTTGGCGAGCGTCTGGATGAAATCATCAAACAATCCAAGGGAAAGGATACATCCTTACCCCAGCCCAAACAGAACATTCCCCAACAGAGGAGAGGGCAGGCGAGGTTTCGGTCCTTTCGGGGCGCGGGCAGGTCCCAATTCTCCTCGTCCAAAAGGTCTCAGAAAGAACAAAGGAACTCTGATGCATGGCGGTCTAAGTCACGTCCTAAAAAGAACATTGGAGGCACCGCTAACAAGGCGGCTTCCTCATGACTTTCGACCTCCTCTAGTAGCATCCTCGGTCGGTGGCAGGCTCTCCCGCTTTTGCGACGCCTGGCTGCCACAAATAAAAGACCGCTGGGTGAGAGACATTCTGTCTCACGGTTACAAGATAAAGTTCATCTCTCGTCCCCCGACTCGATTCTTCAGGTCTTCTCCGCCTCCCGAGAGAGCCGAGGCTCTTCTGCAGGCGCTGGGCACTCTGAAGGCAGAAGGAGTGGTGGTCCCTGTTCCTCTTCATCAACAGGGCCACGGTTTTTACTCCAACTTGTTTGTGGTCCCAAAGAAGGACGGGTCTTTCCGTCCTGTCCTAGACCTGAAACTTCTCAACAAACACGTAAAGACCAGGCGGTTCCGGATGGAATCCCTTCGCTCCGTCATCGCCTCAATGTCCCAAGGAGATTTCCTTGCATCGATCGATATCAAAGATGCTTATCTCCACGTTCCGATTGCCCCAGAGCACCAGCGCTTCTTGCGCTTCGCCATAGGAAACGAACACCTGCAGTTCGTGGCACTGCCATTCGGCCTGGCAACAGCCCCACGGGTTTTCACCAAGGTTATGGCTACTGTAGTAGCGGTCCTCCATTCTCAGGGTCACTCGGTGATCCCGTACTTGGACGATCTGTTGATCAAGGCACCCTCTCAAGAGGCATGCCAACACAGCCTCGACGCTACCCTGGAGACTCTCCAGAGCTTCGGGTGGATCATCAATTTTCCAAAGTCAAATCTGACACCGGCCCAATCGCTCACATACCTTGGCATGGAGTTTCATACCCTCTCAGCGATAGTGAAGCTTCCGCTGATCAAGCAGCGGTCACTACAGACAGGGGTACAATCTCTCCTTCAAGGCCAGTCACACCCCTTGAGGCGCCTCATGCACTTCCTGGGGAAGATGGTGGCAGCAATGGAAGCAGTCCCTTTCGCGCAGTTTCACCTGCGTCCTCTTCAATGGGACATCCTACGCAAATGGGACAGGAAGCCGACGTCCCTCGACAGGACCGTCTCCCTCTCTCAGGCGACCAAAGCTTCCCTTCGGTGGTGGCTTCTTCCCACTTCATTATCGAAGGGGAAATCCTTCCTACCCCCATCCTGGGAAGTAGTCACGACGGACGCAAGTCTGTCAGGGTGGGGAGCGGTTTTTCTCCACCACAGGACTCAGGGTACGTGGTCCCGGCAAGAGTCCTCGCTTCAGATCAATGTTCTGGAAATTCGGGCAGTGTATCTTGCCCTGAAAGCGTTCCAGCAGTGGCTGGAAGGCAAGCAGATCCGAATTCAGTCGGACAATTCCACAGCGGTGGCATACATCAACCACCAAGGCGGCACACGCAGTCGACAAGCCTTCCAGGAAGTCCGGCGGATTTTGATGTGGGTGGAAGCCACGGCCTCCACCATATCCGCAGTTCACATCCCAGGCGTGGAAAACTGGGAAGCAGATTATCTCAGTCGCCAGGGCATGGACGCAGGGGAATGGTCCCTTCACCCGGACGTGTTTCAGGAGATCTGTTGCCGCTGGGGGGTGCCGGACGTCGACCTCATGGCGTCCCGGCACAACAACAAGGTACCAACGTTCATGGCACGGTCTCAAGATCCCAGAGCTCTGGCGGCAGACGCCTTAGTTCAGGATTGGTCGCAGTTTCAGCTCCCTTATGTGTTTCCTCCGCTGGCACTGTTGCCCAGAGTGTTACGCAAGATCAGGGCCGACTGCCGCCGCGCCATCCTCGTCGCTCCAGACTGGCCGAGGAGGTCGTGGTACCCGGATCTGTGGCATCTCACGGTCGGCCAACCGTGGGCACTACCAGACCGACCAGACTTGCTGTCTCAAGGGCCGTTTTTCCATCTGAATTCTGCGGCCCTCAACCTGACTGTGTGGCCATTGAGTCCTGGATCCTAGCGTCTTCAGGGTTATCTCAAGAAGTCATTGCCACTATGAGACAGGCTAGGAAACCAACGTCCGCCAAGATTTATCACAGGACGTGGAAAATTTTCCTGTCGTGGTGCTCTGCTCAGGGTATTTCTCCCTGGCCATTTGCATTACCTACTTTTCTGTCCTTCCTTCAATCTGGACTGGAAAAGGGTTTGTCGCTCGGTTCCCTTAAGGGACAAGTTTCAGCGCTCTCTGTGTTTTTCCAGAAGCGCCTAGCTAGACTTCCACAGGTACGCACGTTCCTGCAGGGAGTTTGTCACATCTTTCCACCTTACAAGCGGCCGTTAGAACCCTGGGATCTAAACAGGGTGCTGATGGTTCTTCAGAAACCACCATTCGAGCCAATGAGAGATATCTCCCTCTCACAACTTTCGCAGAAAGTGGTTTTTCTAGTAGCAGTCACTTCTCTTCGGAGAGTGTCTGAGCTAGCAGCGTTGTCGTGCAAAGCCCCTTTTCTGGTTTTTCACCAGGACAAGGTGGTTCTACGTCCGGTTCTGGAATTTCTCCCTAAGGTGGTATCCCCCTTTCATCTCAATCAGGATATTTCCTTACCCTCTTTTTATCCTCATCCAGTTCACCAATGTGAAAAGGATTTGCACTTGTTAGATCTGGTGAGAGCACTCAGACTCTACATTTCTCGTACGGCGCCCCTGCGCCGCTCGGATGCACTCTGTCCTTGTCGCTGGCCAGCGTAAAGGGTCACAGGCTTCCAAATCAACCCTGGCTCGGTGGATCAAGGAGCCAATTATCGAAGCTTACCGTTCGGCTGGGCTTCCGGTTCCCTCAGGGCTGAAGGCCCATTCTACCAGAGCCGTGGGAGCGTCCTGGGCTTTGAGGCACCAGGCTACGGCTCAACAGGTGTGTCAGGCGGCTACCTGGTCGAGCCTGCACACTTTCACAAAGCACTATCAGGTGCATACCTATGCTGCGGCGGATGCCAGCCTAGGTAGACGAGTCCTTCAGGCGGCGGTTGCCCACCTGTAGGAAAGGGCCGTTTTACGGCTCTCTTACGAGGTATTATTTTACCCACCCAGGGACTGCTTTTGGACGTCCCAATTGTCTGGGTCTCCCAATAGAGCGAAAAAGAAGGGAATTTTGTTTACTTACCGTAAATTCCTTTTCTTCTAGCTCTAATTGGGAGACCCAGCACCCGCCCCTGTTTTTTTGTATACACATGTTGTTCATGTTGAATGGTTTCAGTTCTCCGATATTCCTTCGGATTGAAGTTACTTTAAACCAGTTTATAATTATTTTTCCTCCTTCTTGCTTTTGCACCAAAACTGAGGAGCCCGTGGGAGCACGGGGGGTGTATAGGCAGAAGGGGAGGGGCCTAACACTTTTAAGTGTAGTACTTTGTGCGGCCTCCGGAGGCATAGCCTATACACCCAATTGTCTGGGTCTCCCAATTAGAGCTAGAAGAAAAGGAATTTACGGTAAGTAAACAAAATTCCCTTCTTTATTGGTATATATATTTTAGTTTTATTTTTTGTAATTTCCCACCCTAGGCTTATACTCAAGTCAATAAGGTTTCCCTGTTTTTTTGTGGTAAAATTAGGGCCTCTGCTTACACTCAAGTATATATGGTAATCAAAATGCCAAAATTATGGGTTTTCCTTTTGCTTTCTCTCACTAAAGGGGAAGTAAAAAAAAAATATAATAAAAAATCATATTTCCAAAATGATATCCATTAAAAATAAGCTCAAACTCATCTCTCCAGTAACAATAGAAAAATAAAAATATCAGTGATTGTTTGTGGGCGGGGTGTTTTTTTTTTTTTTTTTTTTTTTTACATTTCTGATTTCCTCCCTCAACAGTAAGTAGAAAAAAATAAATTCTACTGACTTGTAGAATCATGTGAGATCCTAAACTTCATCCTTCATCCTCCGTTTATCCTTGCAAAACTCAGAATGGGAGGAGACATCAGACACAAGGATCGGATCCCACCCACGTTTACTGCAGTCGTAAAGCAATCTAGCACTACACTAGATTTTTGTGACGACTGTCAGCAAAAGTTGTAATATTTGTCAATTTAAAAAAGTAAAACATTAAAACTTTACATTCTATTAAATTTTCTATTAAGTTTTTGGTTGTTTTTTTTTCGTTTTATAAAACTCACCCCAAATTTAGAGAAAAGCTAAAAACCCCTAAAAAAAAAATGGGGTCCGTCTTTATACTGAAGTTGTGCCTTACCGGAGGGGGGGGGCGGGGCGGCAGCGGTGGGGGTCACAGGAGGCAGGGTGATGCTGACTGCTCTGCTGGCGGCTGTGCTGGCTGCAGTGTGGCTGGCTTTGTGTGGAGCAGCGCGGCGGGTGTTCCAGATGCTCTGTCGGCGGTGCAGGCTTCAAAGAAATGGCGCCCGGATTCGGCACGTGCGTAGATGAGATCTTGAGCCAAGAGCTCCATCTGTGCACGTGCCCTCTCCAGGCGACATTTGAAGCTCACACACCGCCCACACTGCACCACCGACTGAGCATCTCAAACACCGCCCGCACTGCACCACCGACTAAGCATCTCACACACCGCCCGCACTGCACCACCGACTGAGCATCTCACACACCGCCCACACTGCACCACCGACTGAGCATCTCACACACCGCCCGCACTGCACCACCGACTAAGCATCTCACACACCGCCCGCACTGCACCACCGACTAAGCATCTCACACACCGCCCGCACTGCACCACCGACTGAGCATCTCACACACCGCCCGCACTACACCACCGACAGAGCATCTCACACACCGCCCGCACTGCACCACCAACAGAGCATCTCACACACCGCCCGCACTGCACCACCAACAGAGCATCTCACACACCGCCCGCACTGCACCACCGACTGAGCATCTCACACACCGCCCGCACTGCATTACCGACTGAGCATCTCACACACCGCCCGCACTACACCACCAACAGAGCATCTCACACACCGCCCGCACTACACCACCAACAGAGCATCTCACACACCGCCCGCACTACACCACCAACAGAGCATCTCACACACCGCCCGCACTGCACCACCAACAGAGCATCTCACACACCGCCCGCACTGCACCACCGACTGAGCATCTCACACACCGCCCGCACTGCACCACCGACTGAGCATCTCACCGCCCTGCTCCACAAGTGCCAGCACAGCGCCTATTCTCCACCTCCCGGTATGCTACATTTGGATATTAAGACTCACCCCTCACTTTCCTCCCCAAATTTTTGGGAGGAAAAGTGCATCTTCAAATTTGAAAAATACAGTTGTGTTTTTGTTTGTTTTTGTTGTTTGCAATGGCTAAATTTTATTTCTTGTAACAGGATACCCCATCACTTGCAGTAAACTTCTTTTTCCGATTTTATTCATTTTTTTTTTTCTTACAATTTAGGATGAAGTTGCATTCAAGCAAAAACAGAAGGAAGATCAAAAAAAGCTGGAAGAAATGAAAGGCAAAGCGTCCCAGAAGGGTCCTTTAAGTAAGTTCACATATAGTGACATTTAGAGAGATGTAATGTGCAAGGTGTTAACCCATTCATGCTGACAATTTCTGTGTTCTGTTTTTTGGTTTCCCCCCTTCCCTGTGTGTGAGAGAGAGAGATAGATAGATCACTCTGAGGAAGGGAACCAGAAATATAATTGTGTATGTACAGTACAGACCAAAAGTTTGGACACACCTTCTCATTCAAAGAGTTTTCTTTATTTTCTTTGTCGCTCCATTGGGAGACCCAGACAATTGGGGTGTATAGCTTCTGCCTCCGGAGGCCACACAAAGTATTACACTTAAAAGTGTAAAGCCCCTCCCCTTCTGCCTATACACCCCCCCGTGCATCACGGGCTCCTCAGTTTTTATGCTTTGTGCGAAGGAGGCACACATGCACGCATAGCTCCACAATTTAGTCAGCAGCAGCTGCTGACTATATCGGATGGAAGAAAAGAGGGCCCATAACAGGGCCCCCAGCATGCTCCCTTCTCACCCCACTCTGGTCGGCGGTGCTGTTAAGGTTGAGGTACCCATTGCGGGAACATAGGCAGGAGCCACATGCTGTTTTCCTTCCCCATCCCTTAGGGGCTCTGGGTGAAGTGGGATCCTAATCGGTCTCCAGGCACTGGGACCGTGCTCCCTCCGCAGCCCCTGGGGAATCTGCTGGACAGGAGCTGGGTATCGTCAGGGACAAGGCCCTGCTACTGTGAGGTACTCTGTGTCCCCTTGGGGACGGCGCATGGAGCGCTTGTGTCATACACGCTGCAGCACTGCTGGGTGTGTTAGTGCGCCGGGACTACCGCGCTGACCGTGCTTGTTTGCCGGCCGCGCTTATAACTTTAGTCCCCGGCTTCTGCGGCCTAGTACCGCATATTCCCGCCCCCGGGCCTGCCAGTCAGGGGAAGGGAGGGACGCTGCACTGGACGTCAGCGCTGAGGGCTGGAGCATACTTTGTATCCTCCTCCCCCCTCACTGAGCACCGTGGGGCACCAGATTCCCGCACTTTCTAGGGCACGCCCACGGCCCCCTCCTCCTCCTCACAGAACGCCGGCAGCCATTCCTGTCAGCACTTCTGAAGCTGGAGAGGAGAGACAACACGGCTCTGGGAGGCCCAGGCAGGGAATCTGGTGGTCACACAACCGCTTTGGGCGGTCGGTAAGCCGCACCTGTTTCTAGGTGCTGGCCCCCCTGGGTGCCGAAGTGTGTGTGTATATATATATATATATATATATATATATAAATATATGCTATACATTTACTCTGTACGGTCGCACTGTTGGTTTTTGGCTATATACCCTCCCGGATTGTACTCAGAGGAGACAACAGCATGTCGTCCGCAAAAAGCAAGGGTGCCAAAGCACAGGCTTACTTTGCAACCTGTACCTCATGTGCGGCTATACTACCGGCAGGTTCCACCTACCCTCATTGTGTACAATGCTCGGCTCCTGTGGCACTTACTCAGCCGGAGCCTCTGCCACTGGTGGCCCAAGTGGAACCACCTGCTGCCACTGTCCAGGTGACAGGGACGGAGTTTGCAGTATTTCCTGACAAACTTTCTGAGACTATGGATAAATGGTCTGCTAAGATACTAGAAGCCTTGCAGTCCAGGCCGGTAACACAGGCCCCGGGCACTGTTGAATCATTGACCCCAGGCCCCCCTCGGTTGGAGCAGCAAAGTACTCCTGGGGTGACTCATAGGTCCCAAGGTGAGGTCTCTGACACGGACCGCAGTCCCAGACCGGCTAAGCGGGCTCGCTGGGAGCTTCCCTCGACTTCATCACACTGCTCAGGGTCTCAGCAGGAGGACTCTCTAGAAGATGAAGCGGAGGTAGCAGATCAGGATTCTGATCCTGAGGCCGCTCTCAACCTAGATACACCAGAAGGGGACGCCATAGTGAATGACCTTATAGCGTCCATCAATCAGGTGTTGGATCTTTCTCCCCCAGCTCCTCCAATTGAGGAGTCAGCTTCTCAGCAGGAGAAATTCCGTTTTAGGTTTCCCAAGCGTACAATGAGTACGTTTCTGGATCACTCCGACTTCAGAGAGGCAGTCCAGAAACACCGAGCTTGTCCAGATAAGCGCTTTTCTAAGCGCCTTAAGGACACACGTTATCCCTTCCCCCCCCTGACGTTGTCAAGGGCTGGGCTCAGTGTCCCAAGGTGGATCCTCCAGTCTCCAGACTGGCGGCTAGATCCATAGTTGCAGTGGAAGATGGGGCTTCACTCAAGGATGCCACTGACAGACAGATGGAGCTCTGGTTGAAATCCATCTATGAGGCTATCGGCGCGTCCTTTGCTCCGGCATTCGCAGCCGTATGGGCACTCCAAGCTATCTCAGCTTGTCACTCGCAGATTAATGCAGTCACACGTGCCTCTGCTCCGCAGGTGGTGTCCTTAACCTCTCAGGCGTCGGCGTTTGCGTCCTACGCCATTAATGCTGTCCTGGACTCTGCGAGCCGTACGGCGGTAGCATCCGCCAATTCGGTGGCAGTCCGCAGGGCCATGTGGCTACGTGAATGGAAAGCAGACTCTGCTTCCAAGAAGTTCTTAACCGGTTTGCCATTTTCTGGCGACCGCCTGTTTGGTGAGCGATTGGATGAAATCATTAAACAATCCAAGGGAAAGGACTCATCCTTACCCCAGTCAAAACCAAATAGACCTCAACAACGGAAGGTACAATCGAGGTTTCGGTCCTTTCGGCCCGCGGGCAGGTCTCAATTCTCCTCGTCCAACAGGCCACAGAAGGGTCAGACGAACTCCGATTCATGGCGGTCTAAGTCACGTCCTAAAAAGACCGCCGGAGGAACCGCTCCCAAAGCGGCCTCTTCATGACTTTCGGCCTCTTCACACCGCATCCTCGGTCAGTGGCAGGCTCGCCCGCTTTTGCGACGCCTGGCTGCCACAGGTACAAGACCGTTGGGTGAGAGACATTCTGTCTCACGGTTACAGGATAGAGTTCAGCTCTCGTCCTCCGACTCGATTCTTCAGAACATCTCCGCCCCCCGAGCGAGCCGATGCTCTTCTGCAGGCGGTGTGCACTCTGAAGGCAGAAGGAGTGGTGATCCCTGTTCCTCTTCAGCAACAGGGTCACGGTTTTTACTCCAACTTGTTTGTGGTGCCAAAAAAGGACGGATCTTTCCGTCCTGTTCTGGACCTAAAACTGCTCAACAAACACGTGAAAACCAGGCGGTTCCGGATGGAATCGCTCCGCTCCGTCATCGCCTCAATGTCCCAAGGAGATTTCCTAGCATCAATCGACATCAAAGATGCTTATCTCCACATACCGATTGCACCAGAGCATCAGCGCTTCCTGCGTTTCGCCATCGGGGACGAACACCTTCAGTTCGTGGCACTGCCTTTCGGCCTGGCGACAGCACCACGGGTCTTCACCAAGGTCATGGCAACAGTGGTAGCAGTCCTACACTCTCAGGGACACTCGGTGATCCCTTACTTAGACGATCTGCTTGTCAAGGCACCCTCTCGAGTGGCATGCCAACACAGCCTGGACATTGCTCTGGAGACTCTCCAGAGATTCGGGTGGATCATCAATTTCCCAAAGTCAAATCTGACACCGGCCCAATCACTGACATATCTCGGCATGGAGTTTCATACTCTCTCAGCGATAGTGAAGCTTCCGCTGGACAAACAGCGTTCACTACAGACAGGGGTGCAATCTCTCCTTCAAGGCCAGTCACACCCCTTGAGGCGCCTCATGCACTTCCTAGGGAAGATGGTGGCAGCAATGGAGGCAGTTCCTTTTGCGCAGTTTCATCTGCGTCCACTTCAATGGGACATTCTCCGCAAGTGGGACAGGAAGTCGACGTCCCTCGACAGGAACGTCTCCCTTTCTCAGGCAGCCAAAGCCTCCCTTCGGTGGTGGCTTCTTCCCACTTCATTGTCAAAGGGGAAATCCTTCCTACCCCCATCCTGGGCGGTGGTCACGACGGACGCGAGTCTGTCAGGGTGGGGAGCGGTCTTTCTCCACCACAGGGCTCAGGGTACCTGGACTCAGCCAGAGTCCTCCCTTCAGATCAATGTTCTGGAGATAAGGGCAGTGTATCTAGCCCTAAAGGCGTTCCAGCCGTGGCTGGAAGGCAGGCAGATCCGAATTCAGTCGGACAACTCCACAGCGGTGGCATACGTCAACCACCAAGGCGGAACACGCAGTCGACAAGCCTTCCAGGAAGTCCGGCGGATTATGCTGTGGGTGGAAGCCACAGCCTCCACCATCTCCGCAGTTCACATCCCGGGCGTAGAAAACTGGGAAGCAGACTTTCTCAGTCGACAGGGCATGGACGCAGGAGAATGGTCCCTTCACCCGGACGTGTTTCAAGAGATCTGTTGCCGCTGGGGCATGCCGGACGTCGACCTAATGGCGTCCCGGCACAACCACAAGGTCCCGGCATTCATGGCACGGTCTCAAGATCACAGAGCTCTGGCGGCAGACGCCTTAGTTCAGGATTGGTCGCAGTTTCAGCTCCCTTATGTGTTTCCTCCTCTGGCACTGTTGCCCAGAGTGTTACGCAAGATCAGGTCCGACTGCCGCCGCGCCATCCTCGTCGCTCCAGACTGGCCGAGGAGGTCGTGGTACCCGGATCTGTGGCATCTCACGGTCGGTCAACCGTGGGCACTACCAGACCGACCAGACTTGCTGTCTCAAGGGCCGTTTTTCCATCTGAATTCTGCGGCCCTCAACCTGACTGTGTGGCCATTGAGTCCTGGATCCTAGCGTCTTCAGGGTTATCTCAAGAAGTCATTGCCACTATGAGACAGGCTAGGAAACCAACGTCCGCCAAGATCTACCACAGGACGTGGAGGATATTCTTATCCTGGTGCTCTGATCAGGGTTTTACTCCCTGGCCATTTGCCTTGCCCACTTTTCTTTCCTTCCTTCAATCCGGATTGGAAAAAGGTTTGTCGCTCGGCTCCCTTAAGGGACAAGTCTCAGCGCTCTGTGTTTTTTCAGAAGCGCCTAGCCAGACTTCCACAGGTACGCACGTTCCTGCAGGGGGTTTGTCACATAGTCCCTCCTTACAAGCGTCCGTTAGAACCCTGGGATCTGAACAGGGTGCTGATGGCTCTTCAGAAACCACCTTTCGAGCCAATGAAGGATATTTCTCTTTCACGCCTTTCGCAGAAAGTGGTCTTCCTAGTAGCAGTCACATCACTTCGGAGAGTGTCTGAGCTAGCAGCGCTGTCATGCAAAGCCCCTTTCCTGGTGTTTCACCAGGACAAGGTGGTTCTGCGTCCGGTCCCGGAATTTCTCCCTAAGGTGGTATCCCCCTTTCATCTCAATCAGGATATCTCCTTACCTTCTTTTTGTCCACATCCAGTTCACCAATGTGAAAAGGATTTGCACTTGTTAGATCTGGTGAGAGCACTCAGACTCTACATTTCTCGTACGGCGCCCCTGCGCCGCTCGGATGCACTCTTTGTCCTTGTCGCTGGCCAGCGTAAAGGGTCACAGGCTTCCAAATCAACCCTGGCTCGGTGGATCAAGGAGCCAATTATCGAAGCTTACCGTTCGGCTGGGCTTCCGGTTCCCTCAGGGCTGAAGGCCCATTCTACCAGAGCCGTGGGTGCGTCCTGGGCTTTGCGGCACCAGGCTACGGCTCAGCAGGTGTGTCAGGCGGCTACCTGGTCGAGCCTGCACACTTTCACGAAACACTATCAGGTGCATACCTATGCTTCGGCAGATACCAGCCTAGGTAGGCGAGTCCTTCAGGCGGCGGTTGCCCACCTGTAGGAAGGGGCCGTTTTACGGCTCTATTACGAGGTATTATTTTACCCGCCCAGGGACTGCTTTTGGACGTCCCAATTGTCTGGGTCTCCCAATGGAGCGACAAAGAAGAAGGGAATTTTGTTACTTACCGTAAATTCCTTTTCTTCTAGCTCCAATTAGGAGACCCAGCACCCGCCCTGTTCCCTTCGGGCTGTTGTTCTTTGTGTACACATGTTGTTCGTGTTGAATGGTTTTCAGTTTTCCGAACTTCCTTCGGATTGAATTTACTTTAGACCAATTTATAAGTTTCCTCCTTCCTGCTTTTGCACCAAAACTGAGGAGCCCGTGATGCACGGGGGGGTGTATAGGCAGAAGGGGAGGGGCTTTACACTTTTAAGTGTAATACTTTGTGTGGCCTCCGGAGGCAGAAGCTATACACCCCAATTGTCAATTGTCTGGGTCTCCCAATTGGAGCTAGAAGAAAAGGAATTTACGGTAAGTAAACAAAATTCCCTTCTTCATGACTCTGAAAATTGTAGATTCACATTGAAGGCATCAAAACTATGAATTAGCACATGTGGAATGAAATACTTAACAAAAAAGTGTTAAAGATCTGAAAATGTCTTCTAGGTTCTTCAAAGTAGCCACCTTTTGCTTTGATTACTGCTTTGCACACTCTTGGCATTCTCTTGATGAGCTTCAAGAGGTAGTCACCGGAAATGGTCTTCACTTCACAGGTGTGCCCTGTCAGGTTTAATAAGGGGGATTTCTTGCTTTATAAATAAGGTTGGGAACATCAGTTGTGTTGTGCAGACGTCTGGTGGATACACAGCTGATAGTCCTACTGAATAGACTGTTAGAACTTGTATTATGGCAAGAAAAAAGCAGCTAAGTAAAGGAAAAACAAGTGTCCATCATTACTTTAAGAAATGAAGGTCAGTTAGTCCCAAAAATTGGGAAACCTTTGAAAGTGTCCCCAAGTGCAGTGGCAAAAACCATCAAACGCTACAAAGAAACTGGCTCACATGAGGACCGCCCCAGGAAAGGAAGACCAAGAGTCACCTCTGCGGCGGAGGATAAGTTTATCCGAGTCACCAGCCTCAGAAATCGCAGGTTAACAGTAGCTCAGATTAGAGACCAGGTCAGTGCCACACATAGCTCTAGCAGCAGACACATCTCTAGAACAACTGTTAAGAGGAGACTTTGTGCAGCAGCCTTCATGGTAAAATAGCTGCTCGGAAACCACTGCTAAGGACAGGCAACAAGCAGAAGAGACTTGTTTGGGCTGAAGAACACAAGGAATGGACATTAGACCAGTGGAAATCTGTGCTTTGGTCTGATGAGTCCAAATATGAGATATTTGGATCCAACCACCGTGTCTTTGTAGAAAAGGTGAACGGATGGACTCTACATGGCTGGTTCCCACCGTGAAGCATGGAGGAGGAGGTGTGATGGTGTGGGGGGGGGGGGGGGGGTTCTTTGCTGGTGACACTGTTGGGGATTTATTCAAAATTGAAGGCATACTGAACCAGCATGGCTACCACAGCATCTTGCAGCGGCGTGCTATTCCATCCGGTTTGCGTTTAGTTGGACCATCATTTATTTTTCAACAGGACAATGACCCAAACACACCTCCAGGTTGTGTAAGGGCTATTTGACTAGGAAGGAGAGTGATGGGGGCTACGCCAGATGACCTGGCCTCCACAGTCACCAGACCTGAACCCAATCGAGATGGTTTGTGGTGAGCTGGACCGCAGAGTGAAGGCAAAAGGGCCAACAAGTGCTAAGCATCTCTGGGAACTCCTTCAAGACTGTTGGAAAACCATTTCCGGTGACTACCTCTTGAAGCTCATCAAGAGAATGGCAAGAGTGTGCAAAGCAGTAATCAAAGCAAAAGGTGGCTACTGTAAAGACCCTAGAATATAAGACATATTTTCTTTTGTTTCACACTTTAAGTATTTCATTCCACATGCGTTAATTCATAGTTTTGAGGCCTTAAATGGGAATCTACAATTTTCAGAGTCATGAAAATAAAGAAAACTCTTTGAATGAGAAGGTGTCCAAACGCTTGTTCTGTACTGTATAGATCAGGGGTCTCAAACTCGGCTGGGTGTATGGGCCGCACACCGGAAAAAAAATAATTTGAGGGGCCGCATTCCTTTCAGGACAAAGTGACATTGGTAGTGGTACCATTTTTTCTTTCTATACACCCTTGAATCACTGTTTTTGAACATTTTTCATTTGTCCATTATAACAAATGTGTAGTGTGTGTGTGTGTATATATATCTCCTCTGATTGGCAGGTGGCTTTTATTGCGTTCTGCAGCGAGAACTTCACTGTGCGCGCCAAAGACAAAACTGTAGGCTGAAATAAATAACTGGCAGCTGCGGCCCCTGCACCGGTCGCCATCTTTACCAGGTCCACGGGCCTGCGGGTCGCAAGAAGCCACCTGAAGGGCCGCGTGTTTGAGACCCCTGGTATAGATAGAGAGCTATTTTATATACAGGGTGGGCCATAAGTATGGATACGCCCTAATAAAATGGAAATGGTTGGGTTGCTGATATCACCTTATCGTTTGTGGCATATTAGTACATGGGAGGGGCAAATCATTTGTGCCCGGGGGACGCCCATGGCGTTCATTTGCAAAGCCTCTATTTTGCATTCAACTTTACATGGCTGTAAACGTGTCAACTTGATGATGAATGAAGCAACGATAGAAAATGAGCACACCATTTTGTTTTTTTTTCAATTCTGTATTTGTGTCACATGACCCACTTCTCAGTAAAAAAAAGTTTAACCCCTTCACGACCGCGGGCAGTAAGTCACGTTAAAATAGGACGTAATTTTAACGACCAGGGACGTAATTTTACTGCCTAAACTTCATTTGATTGCTGTGGCCATAGCAACGGCTTTCAAATGATGTCCCCTGCTGTTTCTTACAGCAGGGGACCTTTGCTTGACCCCAGGGGGGGCGGCATCGCCACCCCCTATCGACGATTGATGTGATTGGCTGTTCAAATCTGAACCGCCAACCACATCGTTCACACTAATTTCGGCAAAAATAATGCCGGAAATAGTGCGATACTGTGAGATCCAGCTATGAGATGCCGCAGCTGCTGCAGCATATCATAGGTGGACCTCAAACATGTCGCCCCCAGCCCCTGCAGCACTGATTGGAGCGATTGCGCGTCATAGCACGATCGCTCCAATCAGTGTGCAGTGGGGCGGTGTGATCTGCCGGCGGCCGCCCTCCCCAGGCCTGTGCTGGCCTGCGAGCCCTCACCCAACATGTCTGCAGCGTGCAGTGGCTGGTACTTGTGGTACCACGCCACCGCTGCTGCTGCCGCCGCCGCCGCCGTAGCTGAGGTCACCGCTCCTGCTGCACGTGAGTACTGTGCTCACCTTGCAGCCCGTGCACGCTCCCGTGGTGCCCCTGCGCGCTCCCGTGTTAGCCCCTGCGATCTGCCCCCCCGACATCCCGATCTGCTCCCTCCCCCCCCCCCCCCCCCGACATCCCGATCTGCTCCCCCCGCGATCTGACTGCCTCCCCCATTATCTCTATTCTGCAGCTCCCTCTCCGGTCTCCCCCTCTGCTCCCCCCCCCTGCTCTCACCCGCCCCCCTCCCCTATCCCCCTCTGCTCTCCCCCCCCCCCCCCCCCCCCCCCCCCTCTGCTCTCCCCCGACGTCCTGTTACCTGTCTTCACTGGCCCGATCACATCT
The DNA here is from genome assembly GCF_048569485.1 of Anomaloglossus baeobatrachus. NCBI lineage: Eukaryota > Metazoa > Chordata > Amphibia > Anura > Aromobatidae > Anomaloglossus > Anomaloglossus baeobatrachus. The sequence continues at coordinate 33,817,744 of NC_134360.1, read as the reverse complement.
GCCTCCATCGCTGGGTCCTTCCTGGGCATTCTGCTGATCTGCCTGCTGCTCCTGTAAAGCTGTCCATCTCCCTGCCATCTGTTCCTCTGCAGCTCTTCTGGTCAGTGATCCTCTGGGTACTGTGAGTATAACTTTTTTTTTTTTTTTTTTCTGTATCCCCTGTCTATTTTTACACCTCATCTGTCCGTGCGTCCCGCTGAGCGCTGATCAGGGATGCAGATAACGTATCTGCATCCCTGCTCAATTTTTGGCGGAACTTTTTTTCCGTATCCCCAACGCTTTTTATATCGCATCTGTCCGTGCGTCCCGCCAAGCGCTGATCAGGGATGCAGATAACGTATCTGCATCCCTGCTCAATTTTTGGCGTGACTTTTTTTTCGTATCCGCAACGCTTTTTGTATCCCATCCGTTCTTGCGTCCCGCCGAGCGCTAATCAGGGATGCACATAACGGATCGGCATCCCTGCTCAATTTTTGGCGTGACTTTTTTTCCGTATCTGCGACGCTTTTTGTATCGCATCCGTCCGTGCATCCCGCCAAGCGCTGATCAGGGATGCACATAACGGATCTGCATCCATGGTCAATTTTTGGCTTGACTTTTTTTTTTTTCCTTATCCCCCAACGCTTTTTTTATCGCATCCGACCGTGCTTCCTGCAGCGGCCGATCAGTGCACTGCGTCTGTGCGTTTGAAAAGTCAAATGGCGCTCCTTCTCTTCTGAGCCCCGCCATTTGCCCAAACAATTACTTTCCACCACATGTGAGGTATCTACGTACTCAGGAAAAATTGCACAATACGTTTTATGGTGCATTTTTTCCTGATAGCCTTGTGAAAAAAAAAGCTACCTAGTTGAAGCAACCGTTTTGTGGTAAAAAAACAATTTTTTCTTTTCACGGCTCAACGCTATAAACGTCTGTGAAGCCCCCAGGTGTTCAAAGTGCTCACCAAACATCTAGAAAAATAATTTGAGGGCTCTAGGTTTCCAAAATGGGGTCACTTGTGGGGGAGCTCCATTGTTTAGGCACCTCAGGGGTCTTCAAACCCGACATGGCGTCCGCTAATGAGTGCAGCTAATTTTGCGTTAAAAAATTCAAATGGCGCTCCTTCCCTTCCGAGCTCTGCCGTGCGCCCAAACAATTTTTACCACATATGGGGTATCAGCGTACTCAGGAGAACATGCACTATAAATTGTATTGTGCACTTTCTCTTTTCTCCCTTGTAAAAATGAAAATTTTATGGCTAAAGTAACATTTTTGTGTTAAAGTAAAATTTTCATTTTTTCCTTCCACATTGCTTTGGTTCCTGTGAAGCACCTAAAGGGTTAATAAACTTATTGGATGTGGTTTTGAGCAGTGTGAGGGGTGCAGTTTTTAGAATGGGGTCACTTTTGGGTATTTTCTGTCACCTAGGTCTCTTAAAGTCACTTCAAATGTGATGTGGTACCTAAAAAAAAAAAAAAAAAATTATTTTGTAAACTTTGTTGGAAAAATGAGAAATTGCTGATGACCTTTGACCCGTTCTAACTTCCTAACGAAAAAAAAATTTGTTTTGAAAATTGCGCTGATGTAAAGTAGACAAGTGGGAAATATTATTTAGTAACTATTTTGTGTGACATATCTCTCAGATTTATGGGCATAAATTTTCAAAGTTTGAAAATTGCGAAATTTTCAAAATTTTCGCAAAATTTCCTAAATTTTCACAAATAAACGCAAAAAATATCGGCCTAAATTTACCACTGACGTGAAGTACAATAAGTCACGAAAAAACAATCTCAGAATCGCCAGGATCCGTTGAAGCGTTCCAGAGTTATAACCTGTCAAAGTGACACTGGTCAGAATTGCAAAAAATAGCCTGGTCATTAGGGTGTTTTAGTGGCCGGGGGTGAAGGGGTTAAATCAAAATGTCGGCTTTCCAAATGGCCACCATGGGCGTCACCCGACCTCAAATGTTTTGCCCCTCCCATGCGATACCACAAGATTTATTTATTTATTTTTTTTTTTGAGGGGGTACGAAAAATTTGAACTTTTTCACTGTATTTCTTAGTATCCCTGTATATAGTAAATATAATGTTTCCTTTTGAAGCCACGGTTTCAGGGGAGATTGTAATCACAAGCACTGAGGTCTTCAATAGAATCTCTGCTGTCATAATAGCCCATCGGTGACCCACGATCACGTCACTAAATCACCGATGGGCACGTAAAATGACGCACCCTCATTCGCATGCCGTTACCTGATGGGTATGGGGATAGCCCGCTCGGTATACCTGCTTCCGACTTGTACCGTACATATACAATGGATGTCGTGAAGTGGTTAGATAATATATCGGGAATAGTGATGGGCGAGTGTGCTCGGTACTCTATCAAGTATTGGGCTGCTCAAGATACTGTATTGAGTATCCTGGTACTTGGGCGCCATTCCAAAAATTAAGTTGCGCTCATTTGCACCCTGGCAGGGGACATCAATAATTCATACTCATTGTACTGTCCTAAGGCCCTGTGCGCACTAGAAAATGGAATTTGCTTAACAAAATTCTGCAGGGTCTGAAAGATTTCCGCATCCGCAGAAAAAAAACGCACTGAAATCCGCATGCGGTTTTTTCCGTAGGTTGGTACATGTGTTTTAATGCATTCAATGCAATAAAGCACATTGAAGAAAAAAAAAAATAATAATTTCCTTCTGATAGAGGGATAGATAATGGAGAGAGGGAGAGACAGTCGAGTCCCTGTGAGCACACACTGCAGTTCTCACAAGCGGTGGTGTGTTCACATTACCGCCCGTGAGAAATGACCTGTGGTTACCTCTGCTGCCTCGTTGCGAGGGACTAACATGTAATCTCAACCCTATTTTAAAATATGCAATTTTTATTAATATTCATTAGAATGTTCCCACAAACAGACACACAAACATATAAATGAGAATGGATCACGTTATCCTTGTAAATAACCAAGGAGTTTTATATACACACTCACTTTAGGAAAGGGAAGGGGAAACTAATATAGCCCTATAAGGGTAGTGTATCCCTACCTAACAACGGAGGGTATGACACCATAAGTTACCGGGTGCCCCGGTTCCACGTCGGCTCTCCCTCTCCCTGACCCTGATATAGGGATGGGATGGAAAGCCCTATAGTGGTGCTTGCACAGTACAATATATGAGTTCCCAAAGGGTAATACTCCTCCCTGTATTGTTTTTCTTAGATCAAGAAGGTATCGATTACTGATCTATAACCAGGAATTCCTATTCATGATACTAGCCCTGTACAAGACGTATAGACTTCTATTCCTAATAAATTATCTTTATGCAAGGTAGTGATCCATAAGTTATTTACAACCACATATGTTACAGGGTGGTATACCCCAAAAGTATATTACAGTCACCTAGAGTCATATCACAAGGGGCTCAGATAATTTCCCCATTATACCCCAGGAGCTGAAAGAAAAATGGGATACAGACACCTCTGCAAATTACTGCAAAATAGAAATGGTTGCTCCAATCATATTCATTGTCTCGTTGCGAGGCTGCATTCAGTGTAGTGTGTCAGACGCGGCTGGATGCAAGCGTTGTGGGACCTGTGTGGATTACGCCGGAGCTGTGTGTTGGGAGAGGTTAATAAAAGAGGGGCTTTTTTGTGTTTTATTTAAAGGATATTTTGGTGTGTGTGTGTGTGTGTGTTTATTGACTTATGGGTTAATCATGTAAGCTGTCTCATAGACGCTGCCATGATTAAGCCTGGTCTTAGTGGCAGCGATGCGCTGCCATTAACTCGTTATTACCTTGATTGCCACCGCATCACGGCAATCTGGAAGAGTCGGGGACACTCCGGGACTGTCTCATAATGGATTCGACAGTCCCGGGGCAGCTGCGGGCTGATATTCTCGGCTGCGGGAGGGGGGAGGCATTAGCCCTCGCCCTCCCCAGCCTGAGAATACCGGGTCGCCGCTGTGTGCTTACCTCGGCTAGACGATAAAAATACGGCGGAGCCCGTGTTTTTTTTTTTTTTTTTTTTTTTTTTTTTTATTTGTAATATGTACGTTTGATTTGTATGTGTATTCTATATGTCTCTGTGTATTCTATGTCTGTGATGTGTGTTTGCTCTGCTCCGCTTCCTCTTCCCGCCATAATGACATCACTTCCCTGCAAACCGCAGGCAGTGATGAACATTATGTCCCGAAAACGTGAAATACCGGAGGGAATAACACAGGAAAACGCAATGAACCGCACAGAATTTGCTGCCTGCGTTATTCCCTGGGGGATTTCACAATTACATTGCAGTCAATGGCGTGAAATCACGCAGCGACGTGCGGAAAAGAAGTGACATGCAATTGTTTTTGCTGCGGGAATCCCGCAGCAAAACATGCAGCTGTCAAAATTTGCATAGTGCGCACAGCATTTTTTTTTCCCCACAGGTTTTGCTGGTGAATCACTGCAGAGATGTTATGAACATTTTCTGCAGCGACACATGCAGCAAAACCGCAGGAAATCCGCGAGACATTCCGTCACGTGCGCACAGGGCCTAAGTCCCTTCTAGCGGGCCACTGAGTGGAAAGTCCCTTTTCTAAGCATAGCTGACAGGACTTTGCTCATAGTGCTATTTTTTTTTTTTTTGGCAGCCAATGGTTGCATCTGTTCTTGACGACCTTTGACCCAACCCAGTTTCATTTTCTTCTTGTTTTACAAGTGAAAATGGCTAAGAGCGTGAAACAAAGGCACGAGAAACCGGACGAAGTAAGGCAGCTGGAATTGGCAGCTGTCAGCAGCTTCACCCTATACCAGATTTGCCAGGCAAAGAAAAACCTTCCTGCACCCAATCATCTGAAGTTCAGGAAGACCTTGATTACTGAACTTGCTGGCGATGTTCGCCTGAAGAAGAGAAGACTTGGTCGACCAAATTCCTTCGATCTTTCCGAACGCCTGAATGGAAAGTGTCACTTTCTCGGGCAGTATGAGTCAGGCCAAACAAAGGACTGTGCTGTTTGTAGTGATAGAAAGACTGCTGGGGGCCGGAGAAAAACTGTCTTCTTCTGCAAAACCTGCACCCGGCAGCCCGGATTACATCCTACGACTTGCTTCGAGAAGTACCACACTCTCGTAGAGTTCAAGAAACAATAGGAATGCAACAGAGGAAAACCCAAACTCATGCCTTGTTTAGCATTCACATGTGAATAAATTTATTTCCTGTTTTATTTTGCAAAACTCATTCATATTGCAAAATTCTATTTTGACGTTTTTTTCCCAATTATAATAAAATTTCAATGGGCAGAACAGAAAATTTTATTGGATAGGAAAAGGTTAAACAAACGGTCCTTTTTAAGGGCTAATTCTATCATAACACCGCTCTTAGCTGCATTTAGTGTAGGGCATGCTGCTGGAGAAGGGATAGTGTATTAGAGGCCTGTAGGCAGGGACTGTAGCCTTACAAACCTTGCTGCTGCAACTTAAAACCAAAAGTCCTTTTCAGGCCTACATATATTCTTTTCCAAATTCTTACTGCGATTAGCTGCATTGTGTAGGATTAGCTGCTGGAGGGGGGATAGTTTTGTCTTGGATGCATATAGTCTGGGTATATAGCTTTACAGTCCTTCTGTAGGTATACTGCTGCTGCCACCACCTTACTGTGTTGGTCAGGTTACGGGAGAAGTGTAAGGCAGGTAGGGCACACTGGGGAAGATATTGGCGGCTGGGACTGAGAACCGCAGGATGGCCGCGTCATCAGGTTGCAGAAAACTTAAGAGTCCAAAAGGCTAAATTGCAACGTTTCCAGGGCAAGCAGGCAGGATATGCAAGAACGTACTTTCCATCTCCACCTGTTCCACATGCAAAGCTTCCTCTTAAATTGTGATCAGCGAGGGTTTGAGTAGACGGATAAGCGGGATGGATTCTTTGATTATGGCGTCATCGCCACTCAGTCTTCGTTGATTCCTCAAAGTTTTGTCAGTTGAGTGAGGATAGCCTGATGGCCCTCTGAAAATTGTGAGCAAGGGCCACATGATGACTCTGTGGAGTAGGAAGACAAACCTTTTTTTAAAGAACACATGAACCATATAACATTTTTGTGGTGGGAAGGGGTGCATAGGAATAAACCAGAAAAAAAAAAGTTATTTTGCCTTTATGGTCCTCTGTTGTCATCCAGTGGAGTTGAGAAGTCTGGGCCAGTCCTGACCTTGTTCATTTAAATAGTCAGGATTTTCAGTTCTTGTCCTGAGCTGGCAGAGGAGGAACCGCCGCCCACTTTAGCTGGAGCAAAGTAGGAGTTTGATATCTGAAGGTCCTTGTTTTGACACTTGTACCCTGAGTAGTGGCCTTCGGGTGGCACAGTGGCTCAGTGGTTAGCACTGCAGTCTTGCGGCGCTTGGGTCCTGGGTTTGAATCCCACCAACAACATCTGCAAGGAGTTTGTATGTTCTCCCCATGTTTGGAGTGTGGGAGGAAACCAACACAAAGATATACAAATAGGGAATTTAGATTGTGAGCCCTGATGTATGTAAAGCGCTGCGGAGTATGTTAATTCTATAGAAAAATAAATCTTTTTTTATTTTTTATTTCTAAATCTTTTATAAGGCCCTACTTTACATGTGGTCCAGGGTGTATTGCAGTTCCTTCTCAGAATTTTTGGCAGCCCTTGCATACACTTCACCAGTCCCCCTCCTTACAAATGGGGGTGGAAAAAATGGAGAAATCTCATGCACACAATTCATATATTTATTTATTTATTTATTTATTTTTCACCATTAAAATCAGAGTAAAAACACTACATGTGAACATAGACTAAGGGGTGGAGCAGGCAGGTCTCTATATAAATTTGCCTTATATAAAAGTCATACAGGAAAGAAGGTATCGTAAAAAAAAAATGTTCCTGTTAAAATTAAATCCATATTACGTACGTGTGTGTAAAAAAAAAAAAAAAAAAATATACACATTATATAGATATATATCTATATATCTATCTATCTATCTATCTATCTATCTATCTATCTATCTATCTATCTATCTATCTATCTATCTCTATCTCTTTCTCTTTATTCTCTGACATTGTCTTCATCAGCGACCTGGGAGTCAGATGCTTCCAGATGTCTTCCCCATGCTGTTTCCAATCCATTTTAGCGATTTCCGGACACCCCACCCCCCACCTTGAGGTCTACTAGAGTTTCCCATTGACTTCAACTAGGCTCGTTACTCAAAACATGCACTCGAGCGATGCAAAATAGCTCAGCTCGAGTAACTAGCACCTGAGCATTTTGGTGCTCACCCATCACTAACTCAACCTTGACAAGGTGGTGACAAGAGGCCCTTTCATTACTCGTGCTTACCACTAGATGGCAGAATCCAATCACTGTGTGCAGAGATATTATTGGATTTCAATGAATTGCAATGGCCAGATACAAAACCTCTTATATAGCAGGAATATGAGGTGTGAGATCTGCCTGCAAAACGGCAGCATCTATGCCTCAATGACTTATCTATAAATCAGATCCTGAAATCAAAAGTGGAAAATCTGGGGCATTGGCGCGGTTATCATATTGTTTCTGGACACCCGGGCCTTGAATGAGGAATAGTGTTTGGTGTGGAGACTTTTTTTTTTTTTTTGTTTTTTAGGTTGTGTCAATGCTAAATTTTGTAACAGTTAAGGAATTGCAGCCATTTTTGCACTTTACACAGTTCTCCATATTTTTACATGTTTGTGAGCAATTGGACAATTGATTGTTGTGGTCCAGCGCGGCTGTTAACTCGTGTTTATGATCTAAGATGCACATGTCTGACATTGTACACCCTGTCCGGCAGTCTCCCGACCCGCGCGTTGGGAACCCTGTCCGGCAGTCTCCCGACCCGCGCGTTGGGAACCCTGTCCGGCAGTCTCCCGACCCGTGCGTTGGGGACCCTGCCCGGCAGTCTCTCCACCCCAAACTTAACAGTCTTAGGCATAAATGAGGCTGAGTTTTGGTTGAGATCAGTGGCCGGTCTGGACATTGTGGTCTGCACCAGTGCAATATTGGCCTGTGGTGATAGTCTGGAGTTTGTGCATCTTATTGAGTTTGCATTGGGTCGCTCTTCATTACAGATGAGCAGGTCCATGGACGTTTGGTTCAGCCGGACTTTAACTAAAGTTCAGTTTGGGACCCGGACTTGACCTGAACCCCCAATGAAGTCACTAATTGGGCAGTTCAGGTCTTCACCCACATACAGCCAGCCGGGGTAGGTAGAGGGGTAGGGGTCTACAGTGGTCTATTCCTTCATGGAAGGAGAGCTCTGTAATGGCTGGCAAACAGTGATATATTCTGTATATTGTATCGCACTTTGCAGTCCAGATTCTTTCTAATAGTGTAAATTGAGAGGACGTCAATATGGATAGCGAAGCCCCCCAAGGTCAGAACCAGAAATCGTTCTCATGTAGTGCACCTATAGACTCCAGGTTCCCACCTGCTCTATCCCCTCTTCATACCCTATGGCCTCATTTACACTGTATTTTGTAATAGCCTCATTTTTCATTTATTTTTATTTTTTTTTTTTCTTTAGGTGGAGGCGGAATAAAGAAATCTGGAAAGAAATGATCTCGTCTTTGTTTACAAGACTGTTTTCTGTTGTGAATCCTGAGGACCCTCCCCAGAAGGGGGCGCTCTGCTCAGCGGCTGGGGCTCCTGTCTCCTGTACGTTTTTTTTTTTTTTGTGTACAATGTTAATAAAGCTTGTTGTTTTTTAATGCAGTGACATTTGTGTGAGAAGCTTAGAAACATTAAAGAAAAGATATTAAACATCTGAGATCTGTCGTACGGTAATAAATGAGCGATATCTGTAAAATGCTGCTCCAGATGGACTTGGAAATTCACACTGTAATAAATTGCATTGCTGTTATAGAATGTTTACCCATCGATGTTATTAATCTGTAGGTTAAAGCAAATCTGTCACCAAGTTTTTGCTCCCCCATCTGAGAGCAGCATAATGCAGGGGCAGGGATCCTGATTCCAGCGATGTCACTTACTGAGCTGTTTGCTGTCATTTTGATAAAAATCAATACAGAGCTCATGAATATACAGACCACTTCCAGTAGGCCAAGTAGTCCTGTAATGATGATCTCCTGCTGATAAAACATTTTTTTTTTCCCCCAAACTAAACTAAGCAGCCCAGTAAGTGACACATCACTGGAATCAGACTCTCTTCCCCTATGTTTTGCTGCTCTCTGATTAGGTGGCAAAAACCTGGTGGCAGATTCCCTTTAATAACATTACAAAAGTGCATGGCCCAAGGAGGAACTGGAAGGTTTAACCTTTCCGGAAGGTGCTGGCGTTTAGTCACTTAGGCATGCCAGTTCGGCTAGTTGCTGCCGCTGTCTGATCAATAAGGATGCCCCGGCACTTGACTGACAACTGTTTCTGCAGGGACAATGAACTTTTATGTAGTGCCCATTGACATCAGTGTAGTATCAGGCATGACAGGCCCCCAGAGACTCTTGACAGATGAGAATCCTTAATCCCCGACCTCCTCTATTACCAAGATGTTTCCTAACAGAGTGTGAAAATGAGCTGTGTAGTCTCAACCTGTTCATAAAAAGCTTTATTTTATCTTAGTTTTGTACAAGTGTTATATTGTTACATATATAGAATGTTAAGTACAAAAAGAGAACCAAAGAAACATTAATAATTTGATTAGGAGTTAGTCAGACGGTGCAGAACTTTGGCCATCATGATTATTATTCCTTTAAGTATTTCCAAAATTTCTCCCCTCTTTTCTCCAATGGGTTGGTTTTTAAAAGACTTCATTAACCCTCTCCCTGACATAAGACCCATTAATAGGGAGTGGGCTCGAGAGATATAGGGCAGATGCCGTTTTTTTTTTTTGTTACAGTGGCATCCGTCTTAGGCTGGAGTCGCACTCGCGAGTGTCTTCTATCGCATCACCCTGCCTGGCCAATTGGTTGTTTTTTAAAAGTCTTCATTAACCCTCTCCCTGACATAAGACCCATTAATAGGGAGTATGCTTGAGAGATACAGGGCAGATGCCATTTTTTGTTACACAGTGGCATCCGTCTTAGGCCGGAGTCACACTCGCGAGTGTCTTCTATCGCATCACCCTGCCCGGCCGCACACTCCCCGGACAGGAGCGTCTAAGCTCCATAGAAATACATGCAGCCAACCCACTACTGTCAGTGTGCGGCCAGGCGATGCGAGACTCGCGCAAGTGTGAGTCTGGCCCTAGTCCTCTTAGGATATCCAGTTTGTGGCCGAGCTTCGTAAGGGAGCATCATTCTATCTAAATATTGTAGTATTGCACTGATCAAATACAATAGGTTCAGGTCTACTATGAAAACATTAAAAATAAAGCTTAAAAAAAAAATGAACACCGTATATAAGGCATATATAGAATAGAAATTCAAGAAACCCCTTCTCCCCCAAAATTAAAAAAAAATAGCATATTTTAGTACAGCCATGTCAGTAGTAGTCATATCTATCAAACTCCTAAAATTAACCCCTAAAGAGAAAAAAAATTGAAAAAAACTGAATATGTATGTGTTCAGCACCTTAATAAAAAAAAAATGTAAAATGTCATATGTATCCCAAAAAGGAATCAGACCTCAGGAAAAAAAGAAGTCCTCACTCCATGTTTGTATACAAATTAATCAATACATGTAGTATAAAAATAGTAATAAAAAAAACCTTTGCAAGTGTGGTATCAGCGTAATCATAGTAACCTAGAAAATTGTCATTTTTACTATTAAAGCCCCAAAAACAAATTGCATTTTTTTTTTTTTTTTTGCCACAATCTTTCTATAATTGGATTTTTTTTTTACCACTAATCTAAAGTGAATGGTATATTTAAAAATAAAACTTGTCCCACAGGAACTTTTGTACGTCTGTCAGCTGAGAAAAATAATAATAATAATAAAAAAAAGTTATGGTTTGGAAGAATGGGAGGAAAAATTGAAAGGGTGAACACAAAAATTGGTCCTGGTGGGAAGGTTTAAAAAAAAAAAATAAATAAATAAATAAAAAAAATAATAATCTGTGTATGCAGGACTGTGGGTGGCCATGATTGCTGACTACAAGCCCTGCCTATCCTGATACTGCAGTTATCACTTCCATCTTCACGATTCGGTTCTCTTAATCACTCGCCTTCAGGGTGTACAGATTGTCGTTGCTTAGTGTTCCGTAATTTTGTTTTTGATGCCATTAATCAGTTGATTGTAGCCATTTTTATATTACTAATACACCCCCAGACCACCAGGGTTCTGCTGAACCACACTTAGATCACTATAGATTTTGCTAGAAAAAAAATGGGGGTTCGGGATTGAGGCTAAATTCCGAAGGTTAAAATGCATCTGCGTAAAAAAACCCCGCCAAAAAAAAAAAAAAAAATGGAAATGCGATGAAATAGAGCTTCCATCATTTCTTCTTGGTAGCTTTTCCTTTTGCTGTCAACTCCACTTCTACTGGATAGTGATCGCTTACTGCCAGCGTCTGTAAACAAAGGGATGACAGTGGAGGTCAGATCAATCAATGTTACTATTATTGACTATCCCAACCACACTACAATATATTCAGCTATAGCCCCCCCCCCCTCCCCAGCTTTAACGGGGACCTGCTCTTATTGGTTTAGTAAATTATTTTATTTCTAGGGATGATCGAATAACCTAATATTTGCTTCGCCGAATATCCAGCGAATAAGTCACCACTATTCGCGAATATTCAATGCTCTCTCTTGCGCGCGCTCTTTCTTTTTCAGAAATGAAACAAAGTATCGGAGCAGATGTAGTTTTATTCGTCGGATACTGAATGGTGTGAATAGCCTGTTATCCGTTGGATACCGAATACTGGCGAACACGTTCACTCATCCCTATTTATTTCCCATAATATATCAATTCTGGAGACTTTTTCATTGTGTCCTTTTATTGCTCCTGGAACTGTACAAAGAAGTTGACAACTTTACTGAGCGTGTCAGGTGTATGGGTAATCGCATACACAGGTTTGGCAGGAATTACTAAAATAGTGGTCATTTTTATTAAATTTCAAGGGGTAGGTGGAACCCTTTAAACCATGTAGTAAAGGTATTGCGCTCACCTCCTGATCAGTTAGTTTGTATTCTAGCTGGATATTGAAGGGTTTGGCTGAATCTGGGACGATATGTTGCAACAGGTCATCGTGTACGACGATCCTAAAGACAAAAAAAAACAACTTTTCTTGCTTTTTCTCTTGACAGTTTTTCCCCTTCACTTTACTGACATCAGTTGTCATACCTGGGTGGCTCATAGCAGAGCCTCCCTAAGGCCACGTTCACACATCCTGTATTTGATCCTCAGTATTGTAAGCCAAAACCAGAAGTGTGAAAAATGCAGATGTTGTGCACGTGTTTCTATTGTACTTTTATCTCTGATTGTTCCTCTCTGGACTATAGCGGGCTTCACACGTTGCGATCGTACCCGCCCCCGTCAGTTGTGCGACACGGGCAAATCGCTGCCCGTGGCGCACAACCTTGCTTCCCCCGTCACACGGACTTACCTGCCCTGCGACGTCGCTTTGGCCGGCGAACCGCAACCTTTTTAAGGGGGCGGTTCGTGCAACGTCACACGGCAGGCGTCCAATAGAAGCGGAGGGGCGGAGATGAGCTGGACGTAACATCCCGCCCACCTCCTTCCTTCCGCATTGCCGGTGGAGGCAGGTAAAGAGATGTTCCTCGTTCCTGCGGTGTCACACACAGCGATGTGTGCTGCCGCAGGAACGAGGAACAACATCGCTAATAAGCTGAAAACGATTTTTTGTTTCAGGATAACCTCTCCGTGGCAAACTATTTTGACCGCTTTTGTGATCGTTTAAGGTCGCTCATAAGTGTCACACGCTGCGATATCGTTAATGACGCCGGATGTGCGTCACAAACACCGTGACCTCGACGATAAATCATTAACGATATCGCAGTGTGTAAAAGCCCCCTTATTGCTTGCAAATACTGACCCAAATTCTAAACGTGATTGTTAGGGTATGTGCGCACGTTGCTTTTTACCTGCTTTTTTGCTGCTTTTTCTTCTGCGCTGTTTAATGCCAAAATGGATGTGTTATTCTATTCAAGCAAAGTCTATGGGAATTTGGGTTTCTTGTTCACACTATGTTGTTCAAAATGCTGCCTTTTTGTGGCAGAACTTTGGTCAAAAACTCAGCTTTGCAGTGCAAAACCCAAATGGCAAAAACAATTGACATGTTGCTTCTTTGAAAAGCTGAGTTTTTGACCAAAGTAGCATTAAACAGCGCAGAAGAAAAAGCAGCAAAAAAGCAGGTAAAAAGCAACGTGCGCACATACCCTTAATTAGCATTTAATTACATTACATAGGTTGAAAAAAGACCTAGGTCCATCTAGATCAACTTTACACCAACAATTATATACTGTATTTCATCACCAATATGAGTTAAAGGGGTTGTGTCACAATAGGGTGAAATGAGGCCCGATGGATGGCGCAAAAGAGAAGGAACCAAGTTAAAAGAGGAGACTGGGTAGGGGTGACCCCTAAACACTCAGCTGAGACTGAACCCTGTGCACCCCATTGTCTTTAGAGTTGTCCTACTGCCTTTGTATGATCACATGTCTAACCGCTGGCTGGCCTTGGCTAGTGAGCTAGTGAGCAAGACACTAGTCTTACGACACAAAGACAGCAAGGAGAGAGAGAGACAAACACATGGGAGGAAAACAAGAAATGGAACTCCACAGCTTCTGCAAGGACAACTTCTCCTGGGAGGTCAGCATAGAATAACTATAACTGGCACATGGTAGAGTAAGGAGTAAGTTTAAATAATTTAAGGGTAATGGCAGCAAGGTGCAGCAGCTGAAAATAGAGCTATATGGAATCTCAGGATCAGGAAGGATCTCTTAACCACTTTAACCCCAAGTGAAAATAAATCTGCTCTACACATGTTAAACATGACCTACGATCTGCTTATCCTTGTTACCGTCTAATCCTAAATACCACAGAAGTCTCAGCCGGACATCACACACTTGTGACAGTTTGATCAAAAGGGCAGCTTGGTCAGTAGTACATTTTACATAGGTTGTTGCCATCTAGGACAAAGGGGTTTTTTTTGGGGGGGGGGGGGTTTACACACAAACTATTCCCTTTTTTTGCCCGATGATAGTTTTGTATTTGACAGGACTGTATTATGCAGAGAGATGGAAAGGTCGGGCCCTCTGATTTTTTGCAGACATGCATTTTCAGTAACATCTAGCTTTACAGCTGTCGGGGGGGCGTTTAAGGACTTCTGACCAGCCAGCCTTATGTCATAGGGCTAAATGTCTATAGTCCACAATTAACAATCCTAAATTGGATCTATAAAGTATCCAGCATTCACTGTAAGCTCTTCAGTAGATACTTTGTACATACCGGTCGTATGAGCAGTCAGTTGTATTGGTAGCTGTAGTGTCTTTGTCATCATCAATCAACCAGTGAAAGCTTTTATCGGTCCTCAGTCTTATCGTTTTCATTTTTTTCTTTGAGACGTACGACCCATCAGCATTAAAATCTCCAAGAAGCATAATATTCTGTATAGAAAAAAGTTTATAATCTTATCTATTACTAGCATACAAAAACGTGTCAATACATAGAACCTTGTAAGATATTGATTCTCCAGCTGCCTATAAACTATGAAAATGTTTAGAAACATCAACTAACTAATGAAAACGTCAGAGAGGAGGGGGATGCAGCTGCAGTTTCTTCAGAATACAGCAGGGGGAGACATCTGATTGGCTATGCACAATAGAGGTACCAAAAGTTGGTTCACACCTAAACAATCACTTTATGCTACAGGGATATTAATTAAAAGCTGATAGTCTTGGATGAGTCACATCTTGACTTTTAAGCAGCCTGTAATTCAATGTTTTCTACCTGCAGAGGAGGATAACGCTACTTATTCTCTGTATCGGTGAGACTGGGTGTTGTAAATGGGGAGAGGAAACGACAGGGAAGACATTTGATTGGTTAATAAGCATTGACTTCTTCATTGGTTCAGCATAGCAGCCATATTTCCAAAAGTGCTATAACTCACCATGTTGCCTTAAAGTGACTTTTCCCTCAAAAAATATAATTGACCTTGCGTTAGCAATTAAGTTAGAGTAACAGCCAAATCTTGGCTATTTGGTTTGAATTATTTACAGAGAAAGTTATAACCATTTTCTTTGCACTTCCTGTTGTGGTTTTTACAAAATGGCCACCTTGTTTAAACTGAAAAATAGTAATATGTCTAAAAGGGAATGAAACATAATTACCAAATTTTGGCTAATGCTCCAGTGTCTGATTTGCAAATATATGACTAATTTTACAGTATATTTTTAAATCCCCTTTAAATTTTTCCCATCATATGGATTTTGATTGCAAGCGCTTCTCAAATAATGCATCCAGACTCGTTATTCATCACTTCACGTCATAGTTTGTGTCACAAACAGGGGGGTAGGAAGCGGAAGCTACAGCCCCCCTTTCCTCCACCCTGCCGATAGACCAAGTACGTGACGCGCTGTCTAGCGCCCCTCTTATAGTCAGGCCAATTATAGAATTGCCCAACAATAAGCAAGGAGGCCGCTATTCTACTATGCCGGTGATTGAAGGGTTCCCGGTGAGAGTAGGGTATATATTCCCCCGACCTCAGCGGACGGAATATATATAAACCTTCCCGAATCTCACTGGTCGCCCCACAATGATCCTTGGCATAAACTCGCTGCCACCAACCGATTACAGTAACTATTAAGCCGAGCCCACAGATGTGGAGTTCAGGATCGAGATAACAGAACAGCCCAAGATTAATTCTATATTTTAATTGGCCTAAGCCACACTAGAAACTACAATATATACAATACGGAATCTACAGAATATATACATATATAGGCCAGAGTACATTTACAAGGAAAAGAGTTCTTTCGGTCTGATGTAGCGCATCATAGCGAAAGCATATTGTCTCCTGAAACGCGTTGTATTAATAGGAGCTTATAATTAATAAAGTACAACATTTAATATCAGCAAGTGGTTCCTTATGCGCTACATCAGACCGAAAGAACTCTTTTCCATATACCCACTCCCTACCTGGGATTTCGGTAGTAGCTGCCAACCCATTATAGAATCCAGCTGGGAACTGGAGGATCGTGGAGGAAAACCTGAATCCCAAGGTGCCGGTGGAGTTCAGGAGCCGACAACAATACCATAAGTCTGGATTCAATAAGCTTGCACACTGCAATCAGAACGGAGGAATACCCCGGACTGATACGCTTTCACTGGAGTTGTGCGGGGGCGCACAACCTGCAAAGGTGAGCAGTTCTAAATATCTATCCTAAATCTATCCACGGATGCTTCTCATATTGCGCCTGTCTCTCTATCTCTATTTCATTTAGAGTACATTTACAAGTAAGTTATGGATTACAAACAGGCATACAGTTCAAGCAGTTACCTTGTGCGTCTGTCTGGCCACAGGGGGGCGCTGTTCGACCAGGGTTCCAGGAACTTTCTCACCGGTGTATCCCACACGTGACCCCGAGCAAATAACAAGCCAAAATGTCTGAACTGGGGTTATCAACCTGTCTCAATCCATGTCCCCTCCTACCTTAGTGACCTCACAGGGAAGCACTGCCCCTCCCCTGGCTGGAGTCTAAAATAATATCCCCAAGGGATTATTGGCCATAACTTTGCCTGGGAACATTGTAGGTGGACGCCAATGCTCTATTTTTTACAGTTATGATTTTACCTTCAAAATGACAGGACACATGGCTGGTCTGCTGGTCCCCCACTGGCTGATATCCAGTTTGGGATACCTCCAAAGGTCCCACACCTATATAAAATATGTGCGGGGCTCGTCAGCCTGCGCTGATGCTATATTTCTGCTTGACATATTTATAGGAAGCACGGCTCACGAGATATTACACATATTTTACTGGAGCCTGTCTGTCTGGGGACTTCAGGATGTGTGTTAACTGGTTAGGACTTCTCCTACAGGGACACCGAGGGGGGTCTTCCTATCCTTTTGTCCTAAAGACCTGAACAGGACACCTAATCTCCATATCATAGAACCTTTCCCTTTGTCAAGCCACTGCTAAACAGACAAGTTCCTCAAGTTGATTAGCATACTGATTGAAGCCTCCTTAAGGCCCCTTTACACACTGAGACTTTCTAGCAATCCCACCAGTGATCCCAACCTGGCCAGGATCACTACAAAGTCTCTGGTGAGTCACTGGTGAGCTGTCAAACAGGCAAACCTGGAAAACGACGCAACAGCGATACGGACCTGCAGAACAACCTAGCTAGTCATTGGGGACTTTGTAAAGCAGCTTTTTGAAAGGGAAGTCGCTAACAAAGTCGCTGTAAAGACCCCTTTACACACAGACTTTCTAGCGATCATGCTGCACAGCGGGAAACAAAGGACCAAAGAATGGTCCTGAGAGATGTGTAGTGATCAGCAACCTCACAGCAGGGGCCAGGTCGCTGATGTGTTTCACACTGCAATGTCGCTGGGGAGGTCGCTATTACGTCACAAAACCGGTGACGTTACAGCGATGTCGTTTGCGATGTTGCAGTGTGTAAAGGGGCCTTTAGTTCTTACTACCTTGACAAGATGGCGGCTATAGGAATATGGCTTCAGAGCCCAGAATATATCCCTATGTCCTCACAGTTTGGCATTGTAACATAAAATAGATGACAGTTTTCCATTACCTGAGTCTTCCACTTCTCTTTAACGTCGAGGTAGACGTCATACAACTCATCGATCTCTTGGACAGAGTCTTTGGGAGTTGTGTGCACCGGGATAAGAACAAAATCCTTTACAGCTGGAAGGCAAAATTTTGTCTTGAACAGATGGTAACATTTGTCAATCTTGATTAAGTTTTTCTCTATCTAACAGGACTGAAAAAGAATGATGATAAGTCCTACAATTCTTTCTTTTTTCTTTTTTTAGTCTTGTTTTTTTTTTTTTTTTAAATATTCATTATAGACCTAAGAAAAGTAGGCTAAGAAAGGAGGAATATACTCAAATAGAGACAGACAGATGGATTTAAAGGGAATCTGTCAGGTGACATTGTAGTAGAATACTAATGTTATCTTAAAATAGGGCTTAAGGAGACTTTTCAGGATCACTAAGTTTTATTGCTCTATGTTATCCTGTTATCTTGTTGTAAGCTCAGTAGAATTCAGTGTGAGGTAGTAATTAGTCAAGCATATGTAAATAGAAACTGCATATGCCCTGCTTCCCCATCCCACCTCCCAGTTGATTCACTATCACTGCTGCTGACAGGTGGGAGGGAGTATGGGTGGGAACCACAGTACAAATTCAGTTCATATTTACTATCCCTGATGCCAGCACTGAGAGGGGGGAGCAGTGAACATGCAGTTTGTATTTACATATGCTTGTCTAGTTACTACTTCACACTGAATTCCATGGATTTTACAACAAGATAACAGTATAATGTAGAGCAATAAAACTTACGGATCCTGAAAGGTCTACTTAAACCCTATTTAATGATAACATTAGGTTGAACTAGATGGACCTATGTTGTTTTTTTTCAACCTAGGTAATTAGTATTGTACTACAAAATCACCTGACAGATTCCCTTTAACATCCGTTCAGTTTCTTGAAATTAGTTGGATCTGATAATCCAAAAAAAAATTGATAATCCAGACCTTGTTTCTACAACAAATTTACAATAAAATATGGAACTTCACAAGTTTTTAATAAGAAAAAGGAGCAGAGAGAACCAATTAAAAAAGACATTTGGGGTCCACATGGTACTGGGCTCAAGTGCCTCATCCCAGATCCCTAGATATCTTAATTTCACAAACGTTAATCCGATTATCCAAAGTTTATCACTTTCTAGTGATTCCAGATTAATTGAATGGTATTATCACAAGTGGTACAATGTAGTTTGCCAGGGCCAGGCAAGTATTGAGCCTTCTATCCCAGTAATAATGCCTCAAACTGGCCCTTTAAAGCTAATAATGCCCCCTAAGTGCCCCCTTTCGAATGTATAAATACCTCCTTTAAATAGTAATGATTAAACCATTTTCCCTGCTGGAAAAAAATGTTTATACTCACTTCTGGGGATTTGGGGCATTGAGTATTAATGGTTACCTTTTTTTTAAATTTTGCCCCCTTAAAAAATGTTCACCCCAGGATACCCCCTTCTCCCCACCCCCCTTCCCCGCCTGTGGCCCTCCTTTCCAGGCTACACCACTGACATCTTAAGGCTCAAATCACTTTTTGGGGGATCATTTTTCACACCTGTCTTTTTGGATTCAAATCTGACAATGAAAGGTTCTCGTGCAAAGGAATCCTCGTCTCCCTCCTGCATATCCGCGTACTGATACTCCTCCATCACCGACACTAAGTCATTCCTGCAACGGAAACACAGATTTATTGAGACAATTAAGGACTGCAATAGGAATTACAGTATAATTTGGGGCCTGTAAACTGCTGCAAGTGCATAATGCCTTTTGACCTCCAAAATCGGACCCCTGACCAGCACTGGGAGGATGTGCTGCTGACTATGAAAAGAGCATTTAGTTCATTAATGCCCTGCTTTCTCCTGACAAAGAGCGCCACTATTGTCCCAAAGGCCCTGTCTGGTATTGCAGCTTAGCCCCATTCACTGTAATTTAGACCTGACCTGCAATACCAGACACAATCCATAGACAAGGGATGGCACTGTTTCCCAAAACAAAAAACGACACCCCCCTCCCCCCACATATTCTTATTTTATGCAAATCAAAAAAAGAATATCTGAAATATATATTGGATACATTACCTGAAGATATAGAGGTATTGCTCTTTGTATTCCTTCCTTCCCAAAGGTTTGCTTATTATATATTTATATGATACACCATCCTTACATGTGCTAGAAAAAAAAAGGACTAAATTACAAGCTTTTATCAAAACTACAGGGCAGACATATTAGGCCTCGTTTCCCATAGCAACCAATCAGAACGCAGCTTCCATTTCTAAAAGCTCTTTGGAAAAATGAAATCTGCGCTGTGATTGGTTGCCATGGGAAACATGACCAGTGCAGGCCAAAGGCCTAGTCAGCTCACAATCCTATGAATATAGAACATGTTTGTACGTACTGTATATATTAGACCACGGCCTCTTTTACCTATTTAACTGATCCACAAGTTTTTTTGCTGCTTTCTCCTTCGCATCAAATACTTCCAGGAGAATGATAATGTCATAGCGCGACACAATCTACGAGAGGAGGAGGGGGGGGTAGGAAAGATGAAGTGTAATCAATTATCTCATTAAAATGACATAAAACTCCATTCAATCACTATTTTTTTACTTTTTTTACATGCTGTAATGTGCAAAAGTTTTAGGCAGGTGTGAAAAAATTGAGATTGTGTTGTTTGGAGATGACTGGCACTTTTACAGATGTCCAACTAGGATTGCGCAAGTTAAAGGGGTTGTCCATATTGACCTATCTTTAGGAAAGGTCCTTTATATGTTGATGCTGTTCTGCAGTACCTGCTACACAGTGATTCAGTAGAATAGATATCGGAGGTGGGAGTGGGGGGGGGGTTGTCCCAGGCTCCTGATTCGGAGGGGCCCACTTGGAGTGACCGTCACCCGCAGTAATTAAACTCTGCAGTAGAGCAAGGAGACATGGTTTGTAGGCCGCAAGACGCTTTAGGTCGGCAGAATGGCAGGTTCCGGGTGACGTCATTGCGCCAGGACATGCACAGGACATCAGAGTCTCACTACGATGACATCACTGCATCGGTCTACCTGGGAGCTGTTGCTGGTTAGGTGAACATATGATGTTTATTATTATGAGTGGCAGTCAGAGGAGCTCTGTTGGGCCGGGGCCACACGGGGTACTAGTGCGATCCTTGCATGACACTCAGCTCACGCTGGTAGTACAGCAGAGCCGAGTGTCATGCGAGTGTCTCTGCGACTGAGGTACGACTGTGTGAGCGGACCTCAACTGCGGCGGGCCAGCTCTGCCGAGGGGCGGGCCGGCACTGAAGAGGGGAGGGATTTATCTCCCTCTCTCCTCCGTAGCCGGCTATTGCCATTCTCGCACTGCACTCGCGGTACACCAGTGTTCCGCGATTTTTCTCTTGCCCCATTCACTTGAATGGGTGCGAGAGAAAGAGTCTCGCATTACAATCGTAGCATGCTGCGATTGTTTTCTTGGTCCGATTAGGGCTGAGAAAATAATCACTTGTGTGCTGACACAGGCTGATATTGGTCCGAGTGGAATGCAATTTTTTATCGCATTCCACTCGCACCGTTTTTCTTGCCGTGTGTCTTAGGCCTTAGGGTATATGCACACGATCAGGACCCGCTGCGTACTGGGTGTGGAGGGTCTTGACCTCCTGGGCAACAAATCTCCTCCGCAGCTGCTCATGCCCATGATCAGGGTTCGGGCCGCTGCGGTCTTTCTCTCCCTGTGGAGAACGATTGTGGGTCAGCAGCAAAGAATGGCTCAGAGCAACACACGCACAGTACACGCACAGTGGTCACGGGATTTCTAGAAATCCCATCTACTGTGCTTGTACTATACAGCGCAGCGTTTTGGATGCAACTGAAATATTGCGCATCCAAAACACTGTGAACCCTAAATGTGGGCATTGTACCACACAGCAGGTGTAGTAATAAGGACACATACAGCAGCAGTAGTTCAGTATTTTAGGTATCAGCAGGGTGAGGAGTTTATGCAGGTTGGCAATAGATGGGGACGGTGCTGGAGATGTGAGAAGTCAGATGCGTCTTTGTTGTAAACTGTGCAGATGAGTTGTGGCTGGAGAAGTTGTCGTATTGGTCTGGGCCAGATGGAAAAGAATTGAAAAGTGACTGACTATCAGATAGAACGTCACCTGTAAATCATCATCTATAACTCTGCTATAATCTCTTATATGTTCTGTAGGACTGCTCTCTACCACTATATGGCCACCATATGGTGGTATATTCAGTTAGATTGTGTTCTTATGTACTGGAATCATCCATTAGAATGGATCCTGGAGGGATCCATTGGGAAAAAAGTTCTGCAAACACAACTTTTTTGTTTTTTAACAGTATGGGAGCCTTTAGAGAATGGATTTGTTAACGGATTTCTATTTAGTCATCCGTTATTCTTCCATTCTTGAATCTGTTTTAAATGGAAGATAAATAGCAATCTGTTAACGCATCTGTTCTGCAAACACTCCCATGTTAAAAAACGGATCCAGCAGACATCATTTTGCAGGATCCATTCTAATGGGTGATTACAGGACACGTGAGCTCAGCCTAACAGGCGGTCATCTGGTGACATTCCCCTATACCCGCCACTATTAGGATGCAACATCATAGTTATATGTATATATATATATATATATATATATATATATATACATATATATATATATATACAGTGCCTACAAGTAGTATTCAACCCCCTGCAGATTTAGCAGGTTTGATAAGATGCAAATAAGTTAGAGCCTGCAAACTTCAAACAAGAGCAGGATTTATTATCAGATGCATAAATCTTACAAACCAACAAGTTATGTTGCTCAGTTAAATTTTAAAAAATTTTCAACATAAAAGTGTGGGTCAATTATTATTCAACCCCTAGGTTTAATATTTTGTGGAATAACCCTTGTTTGCAATTACAGCTAATAATCGTCTTTTATAAGACCTGATCAGGCCGGCACAGGTCTCTGGAGTTATCTTGGCCCACTCCTCCATGCAGATCTTCTCCAAGTTATCTAGGTTCTTTGGGTGTCTCATGTGGACTTTAATCTTGAGCTCCTTCCACAAGTTTTCAATTAGGTTAAGGTCAGGAGACTGACTAGGCCACTGCAACACCTTGATTTTTTCCCTCTTGACCAGGCCTTGGTTTTCTTGGCTGTGTGCTTTGGGTCGTTGTCTTGTTGGAAGATGAAATGACGACCCATCTTAAGATCCTTGATGGAGGAGTGGAGGTTCTTGGCCAAAATCTCCAGGTAGGCCGTGCTATCCATCTTCCCATGGATGCGGACCAGATGGCCAGGCCCCTTGGCTGAGAAACAGCCCCACAGCATGATGCTGCCACCACCATGCTTGACTGTAAGGATGGTATTCTTGGGGTCGTATGCAGTGCCATCCAGTCTCCAAACGTCACGTGTGTGGTTGGCACCAAAGATCTCAATCTTGGTCTCATCAGACCAGAGAACCTTGAACCAGTCTGTCTCAGAGTCCTCCAAGTGATCATGAGCAAACTGTAGACGAGCCTTGACATGACGCTTTGAAAGTAAAGGTACCTTACGGGCCCGTCTGGAATGGAGACCATTGCGGTGGAGTACGTTACTTATGGTATTGAGTGAAACCAATGTCCCCACTGCCATGAGATCTTCCCGGAGCTCCTTCCTTGTTGTCCTTGTGTTAGCCTTGACTCTTTGGACAAGCCTGGCCTCGGCACGGGTGGAAACTTTCAAAGACTGTCCAGGCCGTGGAAGGCTAACAGTAGTTCCATAAGCCTTCCACTTCCGGATGATGCTCCCAACAGTGGAGACAGGTAGGCCCAACTCCTTGGAAAGGGTTTTGTACCCCTTGCCAGCCTTGTGACCCTCCACGATCTTGTCTCTGATGGCCTTGGAATGCTCCTTTGTCTTTCCCATGTTGACCATGTATGAGTGCTGTTCACAAGTTTGGGGAGGGTCTTAATTAGTCAGAAAAGGCTGGAAAAAGAGATAATTAATCCAAACATGTGAAGCTCATTGTTCTTTGTGCCTGAAATACTTCTTAATACTTTAGGGGAACCAAACAGAATTCTGGTGGTTTGAGGGGTTGAATAATAAATGACCCTCTGAATAAACTTTTCACAATTTAAAAAAAAAAAAAAAAAAAAGAAATAACATTCTTTTTTGCTGCATTTCACACTTCAAGGCTGATCTACAGTCCAAATGTCACAATGCCAAGTTAATTCCGAATGTGTAAACCTGCTAAATCTGCAGGGGGTTAAATACTACTTGTAGGCACATATATATATATATATATATATACACACATCATAGTTGGAAGCATGGTTATGGTCCCCAACAAGGAGTTTGCCGCTCCCATGCTGAGACCCTAGCTACAACTTTGCATTGATTGGAACAACGATTGCCACTGGCATAAATAACAAGTGATCACTATGGGTGCCAGTATTAGTCGTAAATATATTTTAAATGGACAACCCCTTTAAATGCCACTGTCAGTGACTGATGGCAGCATTTAAGTGGTTACATAGCGTGATTGGAGCACGGATACGATAACTACAGCACATGAGCTTGCTCCATACAGCCACACTCTCCCCATCAGAGAGGGAAAATATTACTAATGTTAAGATGTTTTGTGCTTTAGACAATGAACACCGATCTGCATTGAGACCTGGCAGCAAATGATCAATTTTCCTGCAGCACCCCCTACAGAAGTAATGCATCGTTACACAGTTCCTATTGAAATCAATGGGCTTTCCATGTAATCTATGGACATGTTGGGTCCTGGCTTCCTGTGAGTGGCACAGTGCCCAGCCCTGGACTATTCCCAGTAACTTCCTCAGTCATCCGCCCTCCGTTGCCAGCGCATATGGTTAATCACCCACACAGCCTGTCGCTGCCTGCACCCACCTTGGTAATGATTGGGAACACGTTGCGGTCGGTGCATTTCTTCAGCCCAAACCTGCGGGCATTGAATGCGGCAATCTTCATTGCTTTACCCCGTCTGCTTGTAAAAAGATGAAAACAAGACATTTTCCCCGTGAAAACCACAATCTTTAGCTGACAAGTTTCCACTTCCTTATCTGCAAGTTACAGATTTTAAAGGGGTTGTACAAAGTTGAGAAAACATGGCTGCTTCCTTCTTGTCACAGTTTCTCAGCTGCTCATTTCTCGTATCTGATATTACAGTTCACTTTCAGCAAAATAAATAAGACTAATCTGCAGGACAGATGTGACTGTGTTAGGGAGAAAGCCTTTCTCTTTTTGTAATGTTTTAGAACCCCAATACAGCACCACCGTCCCCTATGTGGTTGGTTTTGGTACTGCACTGAAATTGGTTATCCAGGACCATCTGGAGCCATTTACTTCCTCATTGAAATTGAGCAGTGCCATAGGCATTGTGACCCCAGACACTTATAGTGTTACTGGCCATTGCAGGATTATATCCATTACAACTACTGTTGTCGTGCTGTGTTACTTCCATATGCTACTTACTTGCTATGCAGGGTGTTCTATTGGTATGGTTCAACATACAGTGTGTCCACCCATACCCTGTCCACCGCCATTAACTTGAGAATGGCGGCAGCTATAGGCATAGAAGTGGTGTCTAGGTATAGTAAAGTATCCATGCGCTACGCAATGAAACCACCTATAGCGCCACCTGGTGGAAAACAACGGAGTTACAATTTTTATCTTGAAAACGAAACGAGATAGAGAAAAAAAGTGAATTACAAAGTTGTAGGGCATCATCAATTCAATACGAATCGACACCTTGCATACAGAAAAGCTATGATTAGAACATGTAAAACGGCGAATTACCCTATTATGCAAATAATTGTGCAACGTCATACCTGATGAAATACTGTAGACTGCTAATAGTACATACTGAACAGTAAATGGGATTGTTCAAAGGGTTGCCCAACAGACCTCTGCCACACTGTTCTCTCCAGCGCGACTCATCCGTGTTTAAACACTGGAGAGAAAAGCGTGACAGAGGTCTGTTGGGCAACCCTTTGAACAATCCCATTTACTGTTCAGTATGTTCTATTAGCAGTCTACAGGATTTCATCAGGTATGACGTTGCACACTTATTTGCATAATAGGGTAATTCGCCGTTTTACATGTTCTAATCATAGCATTTCTGTCTGCAAGGTGTCGATTCGTATTGAATTGATGATGCCCTACAACTTTGTAATTCACTTTTTTTCTGTATCGTGTTCCGTTTTTTAAATAAAAATACTAACTCCGTTGTTTACCACCAGGTGGCGCTATAGGTTGTTTCATTGCGTAGTGCATGGTTACTTTACTATACCTAGACACCACTTCTATGCCTATAGCTGAAGCCGTTCTCAAGTTAATGGCGGTGGACAGGATATGGGGGGACACACTGTATAACCAATTTATATATATTTTTGAAACTTTGAATGTAGCAGTTTACCCGTGTAAAGTGTTGTTTATTAAGATGGGTATTCTATCTATTTTGATTCATGTTAATAACATTATTTAGTGTCATTGCTGACATTTATTTATTTGTATCATATTCCTTCATTTGGGATTATTGTTTACATCCTGATAAACTTCACTATCTTTTGTTATTACTGGCAATTGTTGGATTATATTAATTACATTTCTTTGGTGTGTTGTTGTTCCTTCATACTGTATGTTGTTGTCTTGCTGTGCACACATTTTTTAAAACATTTTTTATCATATTTTTACGCTTCAATAAAGATTTTTTTCAAAATTGTATCTTTTGTAGTTCTTTGTAGGTTTAGATAATCTTAACTAAATTTTTAGATCACTTTCTTATAAATGGTAGAATAGGGTACTCCTTGGTTTCTGGGTTTTTTTTTCCTTTTTTTTTTTAAAGTCGTTAAACAAGTCATTTGAGATTATGGAATTTGAAGAATCTTTTAAATATAGTGGAGCGATGGAGATATTCTTATGTAAAAACACAACAGTTTACGAAGAGTCTGAAGCAACAGAAGAAACCACAACAAAGTATTCCAGACTCGCAACACATAAAGGAACAACATACGGTAATCGAAGGAAATGGGACAACCACCCTAAAGGGGTATTCTTATTTAAATCCAGAGGCCGCAAGAAAGGATAGATCCAGTCCTGATCATTCTAAGACTTTATTACATTTGTTTCCACAGTTTTTTTCCATCAGGTACAATCCGGAAAAAAACGGGTTAAACGGATCCGGTACCGCATCCGTTTTATCCCCATAGATTTGCATTGTTACCGGATTGTACCTGATGGCTTTGCGTTGCATCCGTTTTTTTCCGGATGCGGCAAAATTAATTAAAGCGGCGGCCGGAGGAAACGTGTCTTGCAACGTTTTTTTGTCCGTCAAAAAAACTGCATCGCGCCGGATCCGGCGCAATACGGCGTGTTTTACAATGAAAGCCTATGGATGCTGGATCCGGCGCAATGCGGTAAAAAATGGATGCGGCTGCCGGATCCGTTTTTGTAAACTGCGCATGCACCAAATTAATTAAAAAAACTGATCCATCAAAAAAATGGACAAACTGGATGCAAAAACGGATGCAAACCGTATCCACCGAATCCGGTTTTGTACGCATCCGGCATAACGGATCCGTTAAAAACCGGATACGGTTTTACATTTTTTTGCCGGATCCTTTGGATCAGGAAAAAAAAGGATTGTGCCTGAATGCAGAAAACTAATGTGTGAAAGTAGACACACGTTTGTGGAGCAGTTTGCCACAATTGTATCATTCGATACAATGTATCACCATTGTCTGACCTGGATACAAATATTTTCACTTCCAGCTGTAAATATTATACTGAAACAAGTGGGTTCTCATTCACTGATGAGAGGAAAAAACCGTCTAAAGTGTAAAGAATTAAAACACAAAATATATTAGGAAATTGTCAAACATTACATTTCCATAATGATTAATTCTTCTTATGTATAACCAAAAACCCCTTTAAATAATAATAATAATAATAATAATATATTTATATTTATTCACTTATATAGCGCTATTAATTCCACGGTGCTTTACATACATTGGCAACATATCTGCTAAGAAAAAGGGTGCTATTATATATACTGTGTTTGATTATTACTATAACTTCCCATTACAATGCTCATATATGGATCTAACTGTAGGGGGCGCTATTTCTTTAGATGTGCTCTCTATAGGTTCTGATCAGGCTGAAAGCCCATCGAAACAAAAAACAAAAAATAGACCCCTCTCCCCCCGTCTCTCAGCCACAACTCCAAAATCAGTAGTCGGAGGACAACTATTAATGTGCATTATAATAGCAATTTGAACCCGGTTTGCAAATTTATTCAACCTCCCTTAATAATATCTTATTCAATGGGCATAAAATCATTTGAAATACCCCTATATTAAAAGCTATGCTGAATCCATTAGTCAGGGGACAAATATTAATGTTCA
This sequence comes from Anomaloglossus baeobatrachus, assembly GCF_048569485.1. Taxonomy (NCBI): domain Eukaryota; kingdom Metazoa; phylum Chordata; class Amphibia; order Anura; family Aromobatidae; genus Anomaloglossus; species Anomaloglossus baeobatrachus. Next base: position 33,789,675 of record NC_134360.1, on the reverse strand, counting down.
ATATAATAGTAATTTGAGCCCTGGTTTACAAATGTATTCAACCCCTTATCTTATTAATTGGGCATAAAATAATTTGAAATACCCTTTATAATAAAATCTACGATTACCGTAATCCATTAGTCAGGGGAAAAATATTAATGTGCAATATAACAGTAATTTGAGCCCTGATTTGCAGATGTATTCAACCCCCTTAAAAATATCTTAGTCAATGGACATAAAATAATTCGAAGTACCCCTATAATAAAAGCTACGATTAATCCATCAGTCAGGGGACAAATATTAATGTGCAACATAATAGTAATTTTACTCTCGGTTTGCAAATTTATTCAATCCCCTTAATAATATCTTAGTCAATGGGCATAAAATAATTTGAAGTACCCCTGTAATAAAAGCTATGATGAATCAGGGCTTGGAGTAGACTGTTTCTTTCTATTTAGTGGGGGTATTGTTATATTTTGGAGACCCTGGTCATGAATTAAATATTTTTTAATAGTAATAATAATATATAAAACCTAATAACATGATAAATATATATCTCTACAGATTAATCTACTTACTGTTGTCTCTGGAAAGCTCTGTAAGATTTGGAGGCAGCGAGAGCAAATAATGTTCCTTTCTATTCAACAAACAGGAAGAACCAGTTTTATTTTCCCCTAAATAGTGGAATGTATGTGCCTATATTATATACCGCCCCTGTCCAATAGCTCAAACAAAATACAGTGACTACATGAATGGAATTCGGTTAATAGCATGAAACCGCTAATTGCAGTGGGTGTGTTTTTGTTCAGGACCTGATAAAGATCTCAGTGTCACCGTCCCCATTTCCTCATCTTTAAAAATGGCCTGGCTTAAAAGCTCACATTTACATATATCACAAATAATGAGAATTCTGTTTTACTATAATACTGCCCCCCTATGTACAAGAATATAACTACTATAATACTGCCTCCTATGTACCAGAATGTAGCTACTATAATACTGCCTCCTATGTACAAGAATATAACTACTATAATACTGTCTTCTAGGTACAAGAATATAACTACTATAATATTGCCTCCTATGTACAAGAATATAACTACTATAATATTGCCCTCTATGTACAAGGATATAACTACTATAATACTGCCCCTATGTACAAGAATATAACTACTATAATACTGCCTCCTATATACAAGAATATAACTACTATAATACTGCTCCTATGTACAAGAATATAACTACTATAATACTGCCCCCGATGTACAAGAATATAACTACTATAATACTGCCTCCTATATACAAGAATATAACTACTATAATACTGCCCCTAAGTACAAGAATATAACTACTATAATACTGCCCACTATATACAAGAATATAACTACTATAATACTGCCCCCTATGTACAAGAATATAACTACTATAATACTGCCTCCTATATACAAGAATATAACTACTATAATACTGCCCCTATGTACAAGAATATAACTACTATAATACTGCCCCCTATGTACAAGAATATAACTACTATAATACTGCCTCCTATGTACAAGAATATAACTACTATAATACTGCCCCCGATGTACAAGAATATAGCTACTATAATACTGCCTCCTATTTACAAGAATATAACTACTATAATACTGCCCCCTATGTACAAGAATATAACTACTATAATACTGCTCCTATGTACAAGAATATAACTACTATAATACTGCTCCTATGTACAAGAATATAACTACTATAATACTGTTCCTATGTACAAAAATATAACTACTATAATACTGCCCCTATGTACAAGAATATAACTACTATAATATTGCCCTCTATGTACAAGAATATAACTACTATAATACTGCCCCTATGTACAAGAATATAACTACTATAATATTGCCCTCTATGTACAAGGATATAACTACTATAATACTGCCCCTATGTACAAGAATATAACTACTATAATATTGCCCCTATCAACAAGAATATAACTACTAGAATACTGCTACATGGATATTGTATATAGTACTATATACAGTTAGATCCAGAAATATTTGGTCAGTGACACACATTTTGGCATTTTAGCTGTATACAATTGTCTGTAACACATAGCAGAGGCGGTGTGATGGCCGGGCATGTGGGGCTAACAATGGCCCTGGGGCACTAGTGATTATTGATGATGTGACTGAAGACAGAAGCATCTGGATGAATTCTGCAGTGCACAGGGCGAGACTTTCTGCTTATATTCAACTAAATGCAGCAATGATTGGATGATGCTTCACAGGACAGACGGACAATGACCCAAAACATCCTGCGAAAGCAAAGAAGTGGAATATTCTGCAATTACCAAAAATCGCCAGATCTCACCCCATCGAGCTGCATTTTATATAGAAGACAAAACCTAACGAGCCACAAACAAGAAACAACTGAAGTCCCTGCAGTAAAGGAGAGAAAACCTCACACAGGAGGAGACCAGCGATGGAGACGTCCATGGAGGAAAGACTTCAGGCGTCATTGCTGCAAAGGATTCTCTACAAAGGGTTACAAATTAACATTCTATTTATGGTAAAGTTACTTTGTACAATTACTATTGAGCCCCTGAAATGAGGAGGATTTGTAGAAAAATGAATGCAGGATATTTTTATTCAACCCTTTAAATTAAACCTGAAAGTCTCCACTTCAATTATATCTCCACTGTTGCATTTAAAATAAAAAATAGTGGCCTGCAGAGCTGAAATCACGAAGATTCGGTCACTGTCCAAATATTTCTGTGTATAACTTGTGAACGTTGCTTACCGCAACCTGGGGGTTTTACTCGCTTGCAGCGATGCAGGGTAGCTTAGGCATACACAGGCAACACAGTCTCTCTCAAAAATGCAGCAGTTTATTAGTAACCAACATAAACTGCCCTTCCAAAACACAATGAAGCCTCTCCTGGCTTAAAGGAAAAGGTAAACAAAACACCTTCACATACCGTGGGCTTCAAGTCCATTTAATGTCCATAGTGAAGGTATGGCTGTCTCCCCACGAGACACGGATTTCTGGTCAGTCTTTGTAGCGGACCGCCCGCTCAGGTTTGGACACTACAAGTGTCAGAGTGGAGCTCCCTCAGCCTCCACACACTCAGTTCCAGAAGGTTGAAGGCAACCCACGCTTCCTTGGGCAGGTTCCTTCCAGAGGCTCCAACCTCCTCTGAGAATAGCAGCCTCTTTACCTGCCTGAGGCTGCTCATCATGCAGGGCTGCTCCATACACACTGACAGTCTCCTAAATCAGCCTCGACACACCCACAGGTGGAGGTTTGTGTTTTCAGACCTGCACAGCATACTGGCATTGTTAAAGGGAACCTGACCCTTATATGCAGAACCAAGCCTTTGTGGAACTACAAGTCCCATAGCAACTTCTTCACTTGAATATCGCAGGGACCTTCTCCATTGCGACACATAGCGACCATTTACCACATTGGTGGTCGCTACCTCACATATCCCCCCCCTCTGTTCAAACTCGTAGGGTTGAACACTTGACACCCAAAGGGGCCCTGAGACAGGGCATCAGTGTCACCTTGTCCTACCAGTTGAGAGGGCCCTCTTTGACAAACTTGAGCTTCAGCTCCTGACATAAAGTCGGTCATTGTCACCAGACTCGTCTCAGTCAACCCCCTTCTCAGATACGCCCCCCGGTCAGACCTATCTCTCCATGACTGTCTCCAACGGCTAGTGTAGTAGCGAAACTCTCTTCCAGTCGAAACTACTGTCTGGTCCGACTCTGAGCTATCTAATCCACTAGAAGGGCTACTGTCTGGGCACCTCAGCACTGAGCTGATAGATGATCTGCTATATCTAGACCGTCTGCATTCTCTTTTTGCAGATTTACTATGGCTTGTTCTTCCATTGCGTCTTCGGTCGTCATCGCTCTGTTGGCGTGTTTTCTCAAGACCATCCTTCGCTGTAGATATATTACTCCCTTCATCCATTCCTTTGGAGTTTAGAGTAGAGGGCTTGGACCATTCAGAGTTTATGCTATAGCCCAAAGTGTAGTTAGGTCTTCCATGACCTTGGTTCCTTTCTTTATAGGACCTAATTTCTGTGCCAACTGAGGCAACACCTTTATCAGGTGGGCAACCCTTCTCCTGGCCCCAGCCTGAAAGCGGTCTCCACCTCATACCCACTTGATGGAGTTGTTCTGCAATATTCTGCCTTTTTAGGGTCAACTGCCTTAGTTCTTCCAGGTAACCCAGGCGGTACTCTAGGAGGACTCGTACATTTCCAACACACTCTTTTGTTCCCACAATGACACATGGGACCATACCGACTTCACAGAGTATCTTGGCTTCATTATGAATATTAATTCTTACTCTCGTCACACCGGACTTGTCAACCATCTCCTGCATGACTCTTCCATTTCTTCCAATCAGTTTCTTAACCAGTTCTCTGGGTACTTGTGTGACCTCTTCCACAAACTCCAACAACCTTCGAGCTGTCTTGACTGCTCCTGCAGTTTTCCCATAGATTCGGAATGTTCCACTGTTTTTTTCCACTTCAATAACTGTAATACCTGGAACCTTCCTGGCTTGCTGAATGTTACTTCTCAGCGCTCTTATTGCAAGCCCAATTAATGGTTTCTTCACAACCACCACTTCCTGAAACGCTGCGGTGAGCCGCTTCATATGCTCCAATCGTCTGGTGTCTTCTTCCGTCTTTGTAGAGATGAGCCACTTCGTGCGAAGACACTGTAGGTGCATGCCACTCAGGATAGCCACCCGCTTCTTTGTGACATCACTCACAGAGCACACCACCAACCGACAAGACTCTGGGGCAAAGTACACTTTATAGGCTCCTACGGCAGTCTTGAATTTTTCATGTACCGCCTCACTGGCACAGGCTTTTCTCAAGTCTGCAGGGACTTCTACCATGCACGTAAAAACTGGCCGAATTTCTTTAGCTGTAAGGCCATCGGACCGTTCCTTGGGTCTTCCACATCCATCCTCTTTTCTTATCACAGGCTCCACCTTTGGAGCTGCATTCTCCTCAGGTTTTTCCATAGCCTCAGAGCCTTTGAATTTTTCCTCATCTTTGGCCTCAAGATTCTCAATCTTCTGTACCAAGTCCATCTTTCTGGCCTCCATCTTGGTCTTACCAGTAAGTTCAATTAAGCTCTCAGCTGCTGATGGGACTTCTGGGCTAGATTTCCCTACTTTAAGGGTTCTCTCAATTTCTGCAGCTTCAGCCATCTCTTGGGACTCTGCAGCATCTTCCTCAATTTCCTCTTGATTCTCTGCAACTTCAGAGGCTTTCTTGCACTCCATACCTTCAACCTCAAATTCTCTGGGGTCTACAACAGCTTTTATGCCGTTGGCACTATTATTCACCCCAGCACTGGGTGGATCACTGGTCTGCTCACCATGACCTTTGTGGATTTTTCCTCCACCAACAGCCTCCAGGATTTCTTCTCCTATAGTGTTATCACTCAACAGACTATCAGCTTCACACCAGGAAATCATAGGGGACATCACCACTACTGTTTTGGTCGGCTTCTTTTCTGCACTTTCACCCTGCTGATTTCTGCCATTACAATGTGTCAGTTCCAGCTCAGACTCATCTTTCTTTTGCATGATTTTGCTGTCCAACTCTAAATTAGCGGTTGCTATTGGCAACGTGCCTTTCTCCACCTTCTCTGCACACTCAGATTCTGGAAGGGAATCCACCCTTTTGGCAGAAATACATGACACTGTCTCTACCTGGACCATATTTTCAGAGGATGTAGCTCGCTCCGCCTCTCTACGCCTGTTGCGCCTCCGGCGACGGGAGGAGGTTTTCCCCTGTTCGCTCATCAGTACGTCACTGTACTCGTTTGTCACTTTAGTAGAGTCAGTGTATTTGCTGGAGTCATCGTCACTCAACCTGGTGTCCTGGACTGACATGTTCCCACCTAACCAGGTGTTGGCTCCCTTTTCTGGAGCTCCTCCGTCACGAACGGTCATATTGTCATTTATTTTCTTACCCATCATGTCACTAAGTTGGGCATGTCCACCTTTTTCTTTGCTCCCCACTAACTGACGACAGTCACCTTTAGGGGGTGCTATCTTCACCTTACCACACATAACCACCCCACAAGGACTCTTTTTAACCTCCCGCCGTGGTGGAGCTTCCTTTGGACTGTTACGGCTCTTACAAAAGCACCCGGACACTTCCCCCTGCTTCCACAAGTCCACAAATAATTTAGAGTCCCAACCTATAATAATTGGGTGCTGTAAATCTGAAACTACACCAACATCATGAGAACCAATGTCCCTGTCCATCTTAATGACCACGCTGGACATCGGGTATTCTTTATCATTATTGTGGGTGCAGTTGGCGTGGAACTTCTTTCCAGGAATCAGGTAGACATCAGATGTGGCCCTCACCAGGGTCACCAAACTCCTTGAGTCTACAAGTCCAGTTACAGATTTCCCATCCACTTCCACGATACACAGACGTGGCTTCTCGTCTGATGGGTGGTCTATACTGCAGACAGGACACTTGCAGCATGAACACCTTTGTGCTTGACTACTGTCCATCTGCGCCACTGCACCCTTGCCTATGGGATGCTCCACCCCCTTTTGGGCAACCACCCCTTCATGGGATTCCACCCCCTTTTGGGCAACCCAGTCCCGAGAGGGTACATTCCATGGCCTTTCCATGGAAAACGCATGTCCCAAACCACACAGTACCTCGGTGCCCCAGGTATCCTTCTGGGCACAGTGTGTGTGCACTGGCCCCACAAGGGACTGTACCCACTTGTCCAGCGCCACCATGTCCAGACGCTCTGCAAGCGACTCCTGTCGCTGCTGCAGCTCATTCTGCTTAACCTCCTGGCGGCCAGTCTCCTGCAGTTGCTCACCGACCCGCACCAGGTACTTTAACAGTATCTCATCCACACAAGCTGCTCCAGTCATGGTCACTCAGCTCCCACGGACCTTCGTGGACCCGCCGATCCACCGCAAGCCGCTTGAGTGCGCCGTCAACTTTCGTGGACCCGCCGATCCACTGCAAACCGCTTTGAAAAATGTTTTCGTGGACCCGCCGATCCACAGGCAACACTTCCTTGCAGTGTGTAGACAGCAGAGAAAAAAAAACCTTTGTGGACCCGGCTGATCCACAGGAACAACACCTCTGCAGTTGCTAGATGTGCTGCCTGGATTGCTGCCCGCATTCTCCACCATATGTGAACGTTGCTTACCGCAACCTGGGGGTTTTACTCGCTTGCAGCGATGCAGGGTAGCTTAGGCATACACAGGCAACACAGTCTCTCTCAAAAATGCAGCAGTTTATTAGTAACCAACATAAACCGCCCTTCCAAAACACAATGAAGCCTCTCCTGGCTTAAAGGAAAAGGTAAACAAAACACCTTCACATACCGTGGGCTTCAAGTCCATTTAATGTCCATAGTGAAGGTATGGCTGTCTCCCCACGAGACACGGATTTCTGGTCAGTCTTTGTAGCGGACCGCCCGCTCAGGTTTGGACACTACAAGTGTCAGAGTGGAGCTCCCTCAGCCTCCACACACTCAGTTCCAGATGGTTGAAGGCAACCCACGCTTCCTTGGGCAGGAACCTTCCAGAGGCTCCAACCTCTCTGAGAATAGCAGCCTCTTTACCTGCCTGAGGCTGCTCATCATGCAGGGCTGCTCCACACACACTGACAGTCTCCTAAATCAGCCTCGACACACCCACAGGTGGAGGTTTGTGTTTTCAGACCTGCACAGCATACTGGCATTGTTAAAGGGAACCTGACCCTTATATGCAGAACCAAGCCTTTGTGGAACTACAAGTCCCATAGCAACTTCTTCACTTTAATATCGCAGGGACCTTCTCCATTGCGACACATAGCGACCATTTACCACATTGGTGGTCGCTACCTCACAAACTGTATAACATTGCATTGTGTGATGGGTCTATGTAATACAGTGATGACTTTACAGTTTTCTAGTTATCTCAGTTGTTTTTCACATGTAGCAGAATTATCGCAGTATCCGTGGCACCGTCTTATCTGCCGTCTTCCTGCTAACCTTATCCGTGTCCTTTCTTTTGCTTGAAAATATTGGAAGGCAACTTGTTGAAGTCTGTATTTTCTTCTTTTGCGCTAATGATCTGTCTGCACAGGACAGACACAATATGAAGCTGTCGTTGGACATAATGGCGGAGGGTGACAACGCCTGGGGGTGTCTGGGTGCCCCCTATACACGTTACGATGACCATAGACCATACATATAACATAGCTTCTATTGCATATGTGAATAGACCCTTCGTTTGTAAATAACCGGCAAAATCTCCATTTAGAGCACGGAAATATCTAAGATGTTCTCATCTCATGTAGCTGATACCCTCCAGGATACAACACGTTCTTACATGAATTAATAGTAGACTGGTCTGTGCACCCCGGGGGCATAAACGGAATGTGTCACAATTGATGATATTTACCCACTCGCACACTATATTGTATGCATTGGCTTAAAGGGGCTGCTCATATTAAACAGGGGCTATTTGTATGGGACACCTAGTAATTTTTATGGGCGCTATGGAATGGTCCAATGTGGACAAACTCTTGACAAATATTGAGGTCCCTTTCTGAAAAGCCATTGTTTACCTTTTATGTCTTCGGTTCTTCGTGCAATCCTTCCTCGTCTCTGCTGAATGAATGCACAGCTCCTTGTTATAATCACTTTAAATTCTTTGTTCCCCAAACAAAAGGTGCGGTTTGTTATTGCGCGCTCTCCGGTATCAGAGCGTATCATGTTTCTCCGCTCAGACGCTTTTTATGTCCGGGATCATGGTATGGCTTATTGGTTGGACGCACCGGTGAACATCTCGTAACTAGTTATAATGTAACTTACTGGCATAGTAAGTTAAGTTAAGGGGCTCTCCGAAGATCGTTAATGGCCAGCAACAAAAATATCAAAAGTGTCCTCCTTTTCTGATCATCTGTGATCACTTATTTAACCCTAGTGTTCAATTAATTTTATTCATTTATATATAGCGCTATTAATTCCACAGCGCTTTACATACATTGGCAGCACTGTCCCCATTGGGGCTCACAATCTAGAGTCCCTATCCGTATGTCGTGTGTGAGTGTGGGAGGAAACCGGAAAACCCGGAGGAAACCCACGCAAACACGGGGAGAACATATGTCGCGGGCGGAGGAGGGGACGCTGCACTCTCCCACTGCTCGGGTCCGGCTGCTGCTGCTGCTGCTCGGCGGTGGCTCGAGCGGTGGGCCGGATCCCGGGGACTCGAGCGGCGTTCCTCGCCCGTGAGTGAAAGGGGGGATGGTTTGGGGGATTTATTGTCCGTGACGCCACCCACGGTTGTGGTGAGGTTGGTAACACCACCGCTGCTCTGGACGGGGATCCCGGGAGCGATGACAGGGAGCAGCTAGGATGTTGTTTTCTCCCCTCTGTGGGTAGGGGGTTTGGTTGTCCCGGGGCCCGGTGATGGGGTAGGGATGGTTGGCAGGCGGGTTACGGAACCTGGCGAAGTGCAGGGTCGCGGGGGCAGCGCTGTGCCACACGGCACGGTGGTAGTCACTCAGCCCAATGATGCACACAGTCTCTGATGAAACAAACGGCTGGATGGACAGGTCCCACGGGCGGCTGCGGTGTTGTGTCTCCCGGCAGGTTGGTGGTGACTGCCTTTCCCTGCACCTGTGTAGTATAACGGTTTCGATGGGTTCCCACCGGTAACCCGCTCCCCAGCTAAGATGGGTGCTGGAGGAGCCCCTTTTGCCCGCAGGCGCTGGCCCTGGGAACTGTAGCCTTGGCGGTGACTGTGTTTCCCTCTCTCGGTTGGACTGTTGCCTTCTTTCGGGACTTGGTTGCTGGGAAACCCAGGAGGTTCCCTTTGCTAACGGATTTGGCAAATTCACGGCGACTCCTAGCCTTGCCGGGGTCCGCAAGCCCCTGCCGGATGGTGCTGGCTTCTCTTTGCGTACCGGTCCGGTACCGCCGGGCCACCGCCCGTCCACGGTCCTTACGGCTAGCTCCAATAGGCCACTCCTGCAGACGGTCACCACCGTCTGCCAACCTTGCTGTTCCGTCCGGGCCACACACCCGGACCAACTTCAGTCTGCTCTTTTGCTACTTCACTTCTCTCTACTTTCACTCTCCAAACTAAACTGAAACTCTTTTCCCGCCTCCAGAACTGTGTACTCCTCGGTGGGCGGGACCAACCGCCTGGCCCACCCCCTGGTGTGAACATCAGCCCCTGGAGGGAGGCAACAAGGGTTTTTGTCTGACTTTGGTGTGCCTGTCCGGGAGTGTGGGGTGTGGTGGTGTAGTGCTTGTGACGTCCTGGCTTGTCCAGGGTGCCACATTCCCCCTTAGTAAAATGCAGACCGTCCGCGGGCTGCCCGTCCATCACCGGTTTCACTTTTCACGAACTGGAAAATATGAAAAACGGTTAACAGGTTACAAGTATAATAACATCTTCCCACATCGGGAGGTACTCTTACTTAAACGTTACAAACGTTACAGCTTCCGCTCTCTCCCACCCAAGCAACCTGGCCCTGATGCTGCCCCTAAGCAAACAGGCAGCACCCCTTGACCCCAGTCCAGCACAAGTTGCCCGAGCGGGTTCTGTCCTTTTCAGGGGACCCACGTCCATGGGTAACCCCTGAAACCCCCAGAGGATTGCCACCGGTTCCGGTGGTGGCTGGGCCCCAGCCTGCTCCACTGCGGGCCCTTCCTCCAATCTGCATCTCCACTTCCATCACTTTCTCATCCACGGGTTGTGGGAACAGTATCACTGTAAGAATCACCGCGCCGTTCTGTGTAGGCCAGTCCGCTGGGAAATCACCCATCATGGTGTGGATCACCTCTTTTGCCTTCTCCGCCGGTCTGGGAACCGGAGCTTCAGCCGCAACCCTCAATGCTGGTGGGCACCTCTTTAGATGGTCTCGGGAAACCGTGGCCAGGGTTCCTCCTTGATCACAGCTGATTTGGTAAGCCTTTCCGTCTCCCCATTCTGTGGGCTGTATGACATATGGGGTTCGTTCCCATTGATCATCCAGCTTGTGGGTCCTCCTTTTCCGCTTCAGCACCACATCTCCAGGCTGGAAGGGACCAGCAGACGCCTTCTGGTTGAAACTCTGCTCCTGCTGTCCCCGACTCCGACACAAGTTCCTTTCTACATATTCCTGGACCTGGCGGTACTGTGCCCTCCGTTGAGTGTCCCAGTCAGCCGTTGGGGGGAGTGCTTCTGGGGCTTCCAACCCCATTTCTAGATCTACTGGCAGCCGGCCGGGGCGAGCCCTCATTAGGTATGCTGGAGTGCATTTCGTTGAACTGGAAGGGATGTTGTTATACATGTCGACCAAGTTGGGTAGCTTCTCCGGCCACAGGTTCCGCTCTTCCAGCGGCAATGTCTTAAGGAGGTTCAGGACCAGGTGGTTCATCTTTTCACACATGCCATTGGTTTGGGCTTGGTAAGGTGTGGTCCGGATTTTCTTACAGCCGTACAACTGGCAGAACTCTTGAAAAACCTCTGCTTCGAAGGCCGGGCCTTGGTCGGTAAGCACCTTCTCAGGGTACCCATGCGGCCGGCAGAAGTAAGCCTGGAACGCTCTAGCGGCGGTACGGCCGGTCAGGTCCTTAACCGGGACAACCACCATGAACCTTGAATAGTGGTCTACAATGGTTAGAGCATAGGCATAGGTGTATCCACTCCGGCTGGGGGTTAGCTTTACATGGTCAAGGGCAACCAGCTCCAGCGGTTGATGTGTAACAATAGGGTGTAGGGGTGCCTTCTGGCTGGCCTCATCCTTTCTTCTCAACACGCAAGGGCCACATTCTCGGCACCAGGCCTCCACAGATTCCCGCATTCCATTCCAGTAAAACCGCTCTCTCAACAACATCTCCAGTTTCTTCCACCCGAAGTGCCCCGCACCATCATGGTATGCTTGTAGGACGGTGGGCACATTAGCCTGGGGAATCACCAGCTGGCGGATCTTCTCGTGGGTTTTTGGATTAATCAGCTCACGATACAACTTCCCCTGGTGGAGATACAGCCGGGTTCGTTCCCGCCACAGACGTTGGGCTTCGGCAGGGGCGGCAGGGTCTATCCCAGCCGCGCCTTGTTCTACCAGGGTCTTAACCAGGCGGACGGCCGGTGCATTGTCCTGGGCTTCCTGCCACTCCTGGCTGGGCAGTGGGTCCAGATTCAGCCGCTGTTGATGGACATACACTTTTTCAGTTAACGGCCGGTGAAATGCAGGCAACTCGATCTCCTCGAGGTCATCATCCTCTGGCCCCTATTCCAACAGGTGGGGCATCCGGGAGAGTACATCGGCATTGACGTTGATACCGCCGGCCCGGTACTTGATGGTGAAGTCATAGTTGGCTAACCTGGCCACCCACCGCTGCTCCAACGCGCCCAGCTTGGCCGTGTCTAGATGGGTCAGCAGATTATTGTCCATATATGCAGTGAACTTGGCTGCTGCCAGGTAATGATGGAACCGCTCGGTGATAGCCCACACCAGGGCCAAGAGCTCCAGCTTGAAGGAGCTGTAGTTTTCAGGGTTTCTCTCCGTCGGTCGGAGTTTTCGACTAGCATAAGCTATCACCTTCTCCTTTCCGTCCTGGACCTGGGATAGGACAGCCCCCAAGCCCACATTACTGGCGTCGGTGTAGAGGACAAATGGGCGGCTGTAATCAGGGTACGCTAGGATTTCTTCCCCTGTCAGGGCTGTCTTCAGCTGACGGAAGGACTCCTCATGCTTCTCTTCCCACACCAATGGGGCTCCTAGGGGCCTACCACCCTTGGTCTGTCCCACGAGGAGGTCTTGCATGGGGGCAGCCATCTTCGTGTACCCTTTAATGAAGCGATGGTAATATCCCACTAGGCCCAGAAACTGTCTCACCTCCCTCACCGTGGTCGGTCTCGGCCAGTCCTGGATAGCAGTGATCTTCTCGGGGTCAGGGGCGACACCGTCTGCACCAACCACATGCCCTAAGTACTGCACTCTGGGCTTCAGCAGGTGACACTTCGAAGGCTTCAGCTTCATCCCATATTTAGCAAGGGACGTGAACACCTCGGCTAGGTGCTCCAGGTGGGCCTCATACGTCTGGGAATACACAATCACGTCATCCAAGTACAGCAAGACGGTCTCGAAATTCAGATGCCCCAGACAGCATTCCATCAGCCACTGGAAGGTTTTGGGGGCATTGCACAGCCCGAACGGCATGCTGTTGAACTCGCAGAGTCCCATAGAGGTGGCAAATGCAGTTTTTTCCCGGTCTTCTGGTGCCACAGCCACTTGCCAGTACCCACTGGTGAGGTCCAGGGTGGAAAAATAGTTAGCGGTTCTCAGCGCAGCCAGGGACTCTTTAATACGGGGCAGAGGGTAGGCGTCTTTGTGTGTTATCTGGTTAATTTTTCGGTAATCCACACACATCCGCATGGTGCCATCCTTCTTCTTAACCAGTACCAACGGGGCGGCCCAGGGACTACAGCTGTCCCTAATAACCTCTGCCTCCTTCATGTTTCTCAACATGTCCTTAACACATTGGTAGTGTGCAGGGGGAATAGGCCTGTACCTCTCTTTAATAGGGGGATGCTCACCGGTGGGGATGTGATGTTGGACCCCTTTAATCTGCCCAAAATCTAGGGGATGCTTGCTAAAGACTCGCTCGTACTCCCGTACCACCCGGTATACCCCCTCTTTATGATGTGCAGGGGTATCATCAGTGCCCACGTGTAGCTCTCGGCACCACTCGTTTAACTCCCCTTGGGATGGGTGAGTGCTGGCAGTAGGGGGTGAGATTGGGGGGACGGCCTCATGGATGGTGTGGGGATCCAACGTGAATAACTTGGCAAGGGTAGCATACCGGGGAAGCCTGACTTCTTCCTCCCCGCAGTTCAGCACCCTCACGGGCACTCTCCCCTTCTTTACGTCTACCACCCCTCAGGTGGCCATTACTGTGGAGTGTGGGGCAGTGTTCAGAGGGCAAGGGTTCTATCATGGCGGGGTAGTCACACCCCTGGGGCCCTACTGCTGCCCTACACCAAATCATCATCTCGCTCCTGGGAGGTGTGACGCCCTGGGCAAGCCAGGGGTCACAGGTCATCACACCACCACACCCTACACCCCAGTTAGGAACACCAAGCTAACCCAAAAATCCTTGTTGCCTTCCTCCAGGAGCTGGTGTCCACACCAGGGGGTGGGCCAGGTGGTTGGCTCCGGCCACCGAGGAGTTCACAGCTCTGGAGGCGGGAAAACCAGGCAGTCAGCTCAGGAGTCAGCTCAGGGAAGAGCTAGAGTGTGGAGTGGAAGCCAGACTAGAGTCTGAGGAGGAAGTTTAGCCCAGGCAGGGCTGGAGTGAGGAGTAAACAAGCAGATGAGTTTAGGAGAAGGAAGTGAAAGTAGAAAGAAGTGAAGTAGTAGTGGAGCTAAAGTAAAGAAAGGACAGGAGTAAAGCCTGAAGTGAGTCCGGCTGTGTGCCCGGACAGTGACAACAAGGTCAGCAGACGGCGGTGATTGTCCGCAGGGGGACTGCTCGGAGGTTCCTGGAAGGACCGCGGACGGGTGGTGACCCGGTGGTCTGGAGCAGTGTACGAAGAACAGTCAGCGCCAGGGCAGGGGCCTCTCGGACCCCGGCAAGGCTAGGAGTCACCATAATTTTCCAAATCCGTCAGTGAAGGGGACGTCTGTCTCCAAACAACCAAGTCCCGATTGAAGGCAACAGTCCGACCGTTATAGAGAGACACCGTCACCGCCAGGGCACCAGTTTCTCAGGGCCAGCGCCTGCGGGCAAAGTAGGGCTCCTCCGGCCCAGATTGAAGTCGGGGAGCGGGTTACCGGTGGGAACCCATCGCAATCATCATCAACATAGGTGCAGGACAGAGGGACCATCACCGTCACCTACTGGGGAAAGCAAGTGCAGCCGTCCGTGGGAACCGTCTTTCCAGCCGTGTGTTTTACCGAGAACTGTGTCCAAGTCTCAGGCTGAGTGAGTACCACAGTGCCGCAAGGCACAGCGCTGCCCCCGCGTCCCTGCGCCCACCAAGCCCTGCATCTCTCACCTCATCACGGGGCCCCGGGATCACCAACCCCTACCCACGGAGGGGCAACACAACAACTAGCTGCTTTATATCACCATCCCCGGGATCCTCACACCGAGCAGCGGTGGTGCCAACAAATCACCACAACCGTGGGTGGCGTCATGGATAATAAACTATATCCCAAAACCCAATCCCCTTTCACTCACGGGCGAGGAGTGCCGCCAGAAGTCCCCGGGATCCGGCCCATCGCTCGAGCCACCGAGCAGTGGCAGGCCGCAGCAGCCGCGGCAGCCGGATCCGAGCAGTGGGGGAAGGCGTGGCGTCCCCTCCTCCGCCCGCGACAACTTGGCATCACGAACAGGATCTTACCGCTCTGCCGTTGGGTAGAGGTGCGCCTTGTGACCGCCGGAGGTATCCGGCTGAAAAATTTCAGAAGTCGCCATCTTTGGCGCGAAAAGTTCCCGCTCGAGCGTCTTCTCGAGTAGTAGAGGCGCGAAGGCCAAGACCCCGCCCCAGGAGAGGAGGGGCCGGGTAAAGAGCTAAGGGGGACGCGATGGCGGCTGGCTGCATGTGAGAGCAGCTATAGAAGCAGGGACGCCAGGACCCTGCGGCTATTGACTGGTTCCTGGAAGGGGCCGCTGCTAAAGATGCTGAGTCCGACCGACAACACCGTGGTCCCCGCGCCTGGCCCCGCAGCGTGGGTGGAAGTCCGGACCGTCCAGCTAAGCAGCCGTCTGCAGGTCAAGATGCAGCTCCTTATGGAGGAGTGGGAGGCCGACATGGCGGAAGTGGTGGCGGCCATACGGAGACGCGAGACGGAGGGAGTCTTGGAAGGGAGGGTAAGTGACCCACACCCCTGTGCCCCTAGTGGGTCGGTCATCGCGGCTGAGGGACCCGGTCCATACCCGCTCGCCCTGCTACCTCCCCCGCTACCCGTGTTGGCTGCTGCTGCCCCGCCACTAGGCCCGCTACCACCACCACCGGTAGTGGTACCCTGCCAATCCACCCCGGCGGACCGACCTGCAGCAGAAGCTCGTGACCACCCTGATCCGCTTCAATGGAAGAAGCCGAAGGCTGATGCCATCAGCAAAGATGCACCGGAGGCACGGCGGGGATGCAGCTGCCAGGAGGCAGAGCAGGCCATGTCACAGCGGGGTCCCTCATTACTGAAGGTGCCGGTCGTAGCCGACACGGAGGGACTCTGTCTGGGCCCATCCCCCGCACACGCTGAACCGGAGCAAACAGAAAGTGCTCCCGGCTGGGAGCAGCGGCAACAGCAGCTGCGCAGGGAGATCGATGCCCGAGAGGGGTGTAGAGCGGATGTGCATGCCCGCATGAATATGGAAGAAGATCGCCTGCAGCGAGCTACCATTGGGGTCCAGAGTGGTGCACCATGTGAAGGTGGCACTAGCGTCCCACGAGTGAGAATGGACTGTTGAGCAGCAAAAGGCAGCGGAGCACCGTTGCACCGTCCCCGTTGGGACCACCATCAGTGTGTTGTTTGAAAAAGTTTAAATAATGAAAGTGATGATTACCGTGAAAGTCACCTGATTGTCTTACCGTGATTTGCAACTGGCCGTTGCCGGCACCGTTGTCCCCGAGGGGACCGTTTAAAAAGTTTGCATGAGGAACTGCTCATGGACAAACCCGTGAACTTGCAGGGCAACCACAAATGTTAGTGGCATGTAAATAGTTGTTTACCGTTACCGTTTTCCGCAGTGCCGCCTCCGGAGAGGCAGGTTGGAGGGAGGGCCCGCAGTAGAGCCGGCTGGGGCCCAGCCACCACAGGGACCGGTGGCTACCCTCTGGAGGGGAAGAACAGATCCCGCTTGGGTAACTTGTGCTGGACTTGGGTCAAGGGGTGCTGCCTGGGTTTTAGGGGCAGCATCAGGGCCAGGTTGCTTGGGTGGGAGAGAGCGGAAACCGTAACCGTAAACCGTTTGCAACGTTTAAGAAAAGTGCCTCCCGTATGGGAAGATGTAATAAAAATGCTTATCTGTTACCGTTTAACTTTTTATATATTTTACAGAAAATAAAACCGGTGTTGGACGGGCAGCCCGCGGACGGTCTGCATTTTGCTAAGGGGGAATGTGACGCCCTGGGCAAGCCAGGGGTCACAGGTCATCACACCACCACACCCTACACCCCAGTTAGGAACACCAAGCTAACCCAAAAATCCTTGTTGCCTTCCTCCAGGAGCTGGTGTCCACACCAGGGGGTGGGCCAGGCGGTTGGCTCCGCCCACCGAGGAGTTCACAGCTCTGGAGGCGGGAAAACCAGGCAGTCAGCTCAGGAGTCAGCTCAGGGAAGAGCTAGAGTGTGGAGTGGAAGCCAGACTAGAGTCTGAGGAGGAAGTTTAGCCCAGGCAGGGCTGGAGTGAGGAGTAAACAAGCAGATGAGTTTAGGAGAAGGAAGTGAAAGTAGAAAGAAGTGAAGTAGTAGTGGAGCTAAAGTAAAGAAAGGACAGGAGTAAAGCCTGAAGTGAGTCCGGCTGTGTGCCCGGACAGTGACAGCAAGGTCAGCAGACGGCGGTGATTGTCCGCAGGGGGACTGCTCGGAGGTTCCTGGAAGGACCGCGGACGGGTGGTGACCCGGTGGTCTGGAGCAGTGGACGAAGAACAGTCAGCGCCAGGGCAGGGGCCTCTCGGACCCCGGCAAGGCTAGGAGTCGCCATAATTTTCCAAATCCGTCAGTGAAGGGGACGTCTGTCTCCAAACAACCAAGTCCCGATTGAAGGCAACAGTCCGACCGTTATAGAGAGACACCGCCACCGCCAGGGCACCAGTTTCTCAGGGCCAGCGCCTGCGGGCAAAGTAGGGCTCCTCCGGCCCAGATTGAAGTCGGGGAGCGGGTTACCGGTGGGAACCCATCGCAACCATCATCAACATAGGTGCAGGACAGAGGGACCGTCACCGTCACCTACTGGGGAAAGCAAGTGCAGCCGTCCGTGGGAACTGTCTTTCCAGCCGTGTGTTTTACCGAGAACTGTGTCCAAGTCTCAGGCTGAGTGAGTACCACAGTGCCGCAAGGCACAGCGCTGCCCCCGCGTCCCTGCGCCCACCAAGCCCTGCATCTCTCACCTCATCACGGGGCCCCGGGATCACCAACCCCTACCCACGGAGGGGCAACACAACAACTAGCTGCTTTATATCACCATCCCCGGGATCCTCACACCGAGCAGCGGTGGTGCCAACAAATCACCACAACCGTGGGTGGCGTCATGGACAATAAACTATATCCCAAAACCCAATCCCCTTGAACTCATGGGCGAGGAGCGCCGCCAGAAGTCCCCGGGATCCGGCCCATCGCTCGAGCCACCGAGCAGCGGCAGGCCGCAGCAGCCGCGGCAGCCGGACCCGAGCAGTGGGGGAAGGCGCGGCATCCCCTCCTCCGCCCGCGACAGAGGCACAACCAAAGGGGCAACATCCATCACTCTCACCCCACCAATCTCTCCTCCTGTCGAGTTCACATGTTGGCGGTACATCAGGGCTCAGATCTCACGCTGCACAGCTCTCTGTCGGCTCCCCGCCACCGTGGCGGCCAGTTGCTGCAGCAGGGTCAGCACATCACTCATACAGTGCTCCATCACGTTAGTCCCTAACACTACCTTCGGGTTATGATCACTGGGTTCATTCATTATCACAATCATACCCTGGTGTTGCAGTTCAGCTCGCCCCACAGTCATGGCCACTTGTTTGTATCCCACTTGGGTCAATGGGAGCCCATCAGCAGCAATCAATGTCATACTGGCGTCTGGGGGAGCCAGTTCGTCTTTTCCCCAGTAACGTTGATAAAGTGTGTATGGTATGGTGGTTACCTGTGATCCAGTGTCCAGGAGAGCAATCAGCGGGATACCGTCCACTGCCACGGGGATGATGGGTCGGGCTCCAATGTACCGGTCCCGCCAGTCCGGGGGGCCATGGGGTTCTACTCCTGAGGATTGGCCCGTGGCCCCCCGGGTTTCTCGTTTAACGGACACCGTCGAGAGTAGTGGCCGGGCTTGCTGCACCTGTAACAAATAGGGGGTCCATACCATGGATCATTGGCCCTTCTCCGCTGCATCCAGGGAACGTCCTCGGGGCTGTCAGCGAGCTGCATCTTCACTGGGGGCTGGGACCTGGTCGGAGGCTGGAGCGCGGCAAGAATTTTGGCAAGGTCCCCATCCATGCGGCGGACTTGGGCAGCCAGTTCTTCCATCATGCCACTTGGGGTTGCTGATACTGGAGGTGTTGGGAGGACAGGGGCCACCACGACGGGGGCCGTCTCAGCTGGCCATGGGGCCGGCTCAGGGACTTCTGCTGCTGGGGGCTGCAGGGCTTTAATGGCCCGTTCCTTTAACACGGCAAAGCCAACATCAGGGTGTTCTAAGGCCCAGAGCCGAAGTTGCTTGCGGTCCTCCGAGGACCTCATCCCTTGTACGAACTGTTCCACCAGCATTTTGTTGCTATCCGCATCGTTGATGGGGTCTACCCGCTTCAGTGTGCGAAGAGCGGTTTGTAGACGCAAGGCGTAGTCCCGAATGCTATCTGCAGGCCGTTGCCGGCATTGGTAAAATTGCATCCGCAGTTCAGCTTCGGTACGGGTCTCGAAGGCAGTCTGTAATTTCTCGAGGATGGTGGCTACAGAGAACCGGTCCCCCTCGGCCCAGGTCTCCGCCTCCTGCTCAGCCGCGCCGGTTAGCTGCCCCAGTACTACCGCTGCACGTTGCTTATCGGTTAGGGGGTACAACTCTAGCAGCGGACTAATCTTCTTCCGGAAGACCTGCAACGCATCAGGTTTCCCATCGTACTGCGGTAGCCAGGTAGCTCCGGGCACATAAGGCAAGGAGAACGGCATCACCTGGGCGAGCGCTGGGGCCACAGCACCTCCCGCCAGCGCGGCCGGGACCTGGGCAGGCCCATTCCCATCTACAGGTGCCACCGCCGCTGCGTCCGCCGGTCCTCCAGCGGCTCCGTCGGGCGCAGACATCTTGGTTCCGTCCCCCTTAGTTTCTTTCCGGCTCCTCCTTTACAGGGGCGGGGTTTGGGCCTTCGCGCCTCTACTGCTCGAGGAGACGCTCGGGCGGGAATCCTTCGCGCCAAAGATGGCGGCTCCGCAAATTTTTCGGCCGGACACCTCCGGCGGTAACAAGGCGCACCTCTACCAAACGGCAGAGCGGTAGGATCCTGTTCGTGACGCCAAGTTGTCGCGGGCGGAGGAGGGGATGACTCGCCCACCCCAGGGCTATGGGACACCCGGTGCCGGGCCGGACTAGTCCGGTGGTAGTCAGTGGTGGCTGGGCCCGGCTCCGTGGCCCTGGTGGGTGTCAGTAAAATATGTGGCTTGAATTAAAGTTTGTGTTCGTGACGCCACCTGTGGTATGCGGCTAATAGGCCGCCGCTGCTGTATGAGGCCTCCGGGGGACGATATGGCAGCAATGGTGGTACTACTCCCCACAGGTGGAGCAATGCCCCGGGGCACGGTTGGTGCTTGTGAGTGTCTATGCAGAGAAATGACAGAGGCAACCTCAAGGGTACAGTTTCAAGTTCTTTACTCACAATTCTTGTCACAGTCCTGCAGGGACCCTCGGACTGCTGGGACCACTGTCAGGGACCTCCGCCGTTTCTGGGTGATTCTGAGAGTAAAAGCCGGTACCCTTCCCTTAAGTGTCTCTATCTTCTGCTGTCTTCCTTAGCCTTGCCTTGGTAGGTTGAACCTGGCTCGGCCTCCACAACAGCCTCCAGGCTGGGGAGTCACCTGTCGGCTGATTATCCCTTTTCTGGGGGTACTGCTGTGGGCTGTGGCCCGGAGAGTTTACAACATTCCCTGGGCCTCGGTTTTTACTGTTTGGAGATGATCTTTGCACTCCTCCAGTCTCTAGGGACCGTCCCCTGTTGCAGCTTGATCCCTCCACCGATGTTCTTGTGGAGCAGGCCACCGCAGCTCTACAACTACCCATGGTACCTCTAGGACTACCCGTGGCCCTGGGACCCTTTCTGTTCTCTGCGTGGTGTCACCTGGACCTCTGAGTCCCAGGATCTTCACCAGGAAGCGTCTCTTTCTTTCTTTCAGCTCCTGTCTGACTTGGAGCTCTGTTTCCCTATTTCCTCTCCTCCTTGCCTGCCTCCAGCAGGCCTCCTTCTCCTTCCCCTCCCTCTCTTCGACTAACTAAACTGACCTTCCTCCCTGTGTCTGCTCTCAGATGGCTCCTCCCACCTCCCCAGTTGCCCTGTTCTACCCTATAGGAGCAGGGAAGGGTCTTACGACCCCTCCCAGCATGCAGCATGGGAGGGTTGTCTGCCACTTTCCCTGGTCCCAGTGTGTTCCTAGCAATGGGTGTAGTGTGGATTTACCAGGGGACCGGAGTTCACTCTCTTCCTCTCCCAGAATGGGGCATCACACCGCTGGATGGGGTGCAATGACCTGTGGCGACAGAAGCCTCAGGGGCGCCACAGGGACGCTGCGCTCTCCCACTGCTCGGGTCCAGCTGCTGCTGCTCGGCGGTGGCTCGAGCGGTGGGCCGGATCCCGGGGACTCGAGCGGCGCTCCTCGCCCCTGAGTGAAAGGGGGGATGGTTTTAGGGATTTATTGTCCGTGACGCCACCCACGGTTGTGGTGAGGTTGGTAACACCACCGCTGCTCTGGACGGGGATCCTGGGAGCGATGACAGGGAGCAGCTAGGATGTTGTTTTCTCCCCTCCGTGGGTAGGGGGTTTGGTTGTCCCGGGGCCCGGTGATGGGGTAGGGATGGTTGGCAGGCGGGTTACAGGGCCTGGCGAGGTGCAGGGTCGCGGGGGCAGGGCTGTGCCGCACGGCACGGTGGTACTCACTCAGCCCAATCATGCACACAGAGTCTCTGATGAAACAAATGGCTGGATGGACAGGTCCCACGGGCGGCTGCGGTGTTGTGTCTCCCGGCAGGTTGGTGGTGACTGCCTTTCCCTGCACCTGTGTAGTATAACGGTTTCGATGGGTTCCCACCGGTAACCCGCTCCCCAGCTAAGATGGGTGCTGGAGGAGCCCCTTTTGCCCGCAGGCGCTGGCCCTGGGAACTGTAGCCTTGGCGGTGACTGTGTTTCCCTCTCTCGGTTGGACTGTTGCCTTCTTTCGGGACTTGGTTGCTGGGAAACCCCGGAGGTTCCCTTTGCTAACGGATTTGGCAAATTCACGGCGACTCCTAGCCTTTCCGGGGTCCGTAAGCCCCTGCCGGATGGTGCTGGCTTCTCTTTGCGTACCGGTCCACTACCGCCGGGCCACTGCCCGTCCACGGTCCTTACGGCTGGCTCCAATAGGCCACTCTTGCAGACGGTCACCACCGTCTGCCAACCTTGCTGTTCCGTCCGGGCCACACACCCGGACCAACTTCAGTCTGCTCTTTTGCTACTTCACTTCTCTCCACTTTCACTCTCCAAACTAAACTGAAACTCTTTTCCCGCCTCCAGGACTGTGTACTCCTCGGTGGGCGGGACCAACCGCCTGGCCCACCCCCTGGTGTGAACATCAGCCCCTGGAGGGAGGCAACAAGGGTTTTTGTCTGACTCCGGTGTGCCTGACCGGGAGTGTGGGGTGTGGTGGTGTAGTGCTTGTGACGTCCTGGCTTGTCCAGGGCGCCACACATACAAACTCCTTGCAGATGGTGTCTTGGTGGGATTTGAACCCAGGACCCCAGCGCTGCAAGAATGCAGTGCTAACCACTGAGCCATCACACGACTGCAGTGCTAACCACTGAGCCACCACAAGACTGAAGTGCTAACCACTGAGGCACCGTGCCGCCCATTCAATTTTTATGCAGCGCCACCACAGGTGAAATTAAAGGGGTTGTCCACTACTTTTACATTGATGGCCTATCCTTAGAATAGGTCATCAATGTCTGATTGGCCGGGTCCGACACCCCACACCCCCGCCGATCAGCTGTGCTCAGTCTCGGCAGTGGCAGCAGGCAGAGGGAAATGCTCAGTTCCGGAGCTGCCCCAGCTTCTGATGGTGGCCGTGACTGGGTACTGCACACCCGCCTCCCATTCTAATCAATAGGAGTTGGATGTGCAGTACCCCGGTCAGAAAACGGAGCAGCGCCAGAACTCAGCCTTTCTGGCTGCCTGCTGCCGCCGCTGGGATCAGGAGCACCTGATCAGCGGGGTTGCGCGGTGTCAGACCCTGGACGATCAGATATTGAGGACCTATCCTAAGGACAGGCCATCAATGTAAATGTAGTGTACAACTTCTTTAAATATAATGCATGCCCATTGACCAAGATCAGTGCCAGGACCTGGGCCCATGGAGCATTGGAGGCACAATCTGCTCAATTTTCAGTTTGTATTATCTGTGTTTCACAAATGTGCAAAAGCATAACCTCTTAGATGCCGCTGACAAGTGTCCTTTCCAACCCACATTGCCCCACTTCTATCCTGCAACATGATTGCGAGGGGCCGAAAACATTATCATGGCCGCTGGAGAGACTATTAGGGCCTGAGCACATTGTGCGCCTTTTGATGTGTTTTTTTGAGAAATCTGCATCAAAATCTGCATGCTTACCTTAAAGCCAGCAAAATCTATAAGATTTCTGAAGTGCTGTGAGCACGCTCCTTTTTTTCTTCTTGCAGATTTGATGCAGATTTTGGTGCAGAAAAAAAAATATGCAAGTGCAATTCTTTTAGGGGGTGTCTGCTTTCTTTTAGGGTTAAACTTAGTGGTACATAGAGAATAATAAATGTAAGCCTGTAATTTAAAAATTGTAAACATGGTCTGTACCCACCACTATAGGACTGCACCATGAGAATAACAGATCAGATAAGAGAACGTGCATCTGACCCAGTAATAGAAATAACACAAAATGTTGATGTTCCAGAATGTGATGATGATTAGATTAGAATAAATATAGATTTTTTTTGTTCAAGTTGGATTGTTGTTCATGGGAAAATATAAGACACTTTTGCATTATTAGCTGAGGATTGCACTGTCTATATATATATATATATCTTATATTATTTTGATGCTTATGTTATTTTATTTTATATTATTTTTTTAATTATTATTTACTGTTTTGTTTTATTATTTATATTATATATTTATTTTATTATTTATATTTATTATTATTGTATATTAGTGTTTGTTTATTTTCACGAGATGTCTTATATTTTATACACTTCACAAAAATATACATATGGGAAATATATTCTAGTAAAGTAACAACATTTCCCAATACAAAATTTTATTATATCAAAAATTATTAAAACACACACATTAATGTGCAATCTACAAGACACACTAAAACATTAGATATATATATATATATATATATATATATATATATATATATATATATCTAATGTTTTAGTGTGTCTTGTACGTTGCACATTGTAGATTGCACATTAATGTGTGTGTTTTAATAATTTTTGATATAATAAAATTTTGTATTGGGAAATGTTGTTACTTTACTAGAATATATTTCCCATATGTATATTTTTGTGAAGTGTATAAAATATAAGACATCTCGTGAAAATAAACAAACACTAATATACAATAATAATAAATATAAATAATAAAATAAATATATAATATAAATAATAAAACAAAACAGTAAATAATAATTAAAAAAATAATATAAAATAAAATAACATAAGCATCAAAATAATATAAGACCCTGCCTTATTTTCAGGGAGACAAGGTACATGATAATATAAAAATAATAGAAAATAAAATAATAATAAAGTAATAAATATAAATAACATAATATATCGCATACATTATAATATAAATAATAAAATAATACATAACATTAACAAAAAATATAAAACAAAATAATATAAGCATAAACTAATATAAGACCCTGCCTTATTTTCAGGGAAACAAGGTACATAATAATATAAAATAAACTACTACTACTACTACTACTACTACTATTACTACTACTACTACTACTACTACTACTACTACTACTAATAATAATAATAATAATAATACATATAAATAATATAAACACATATATATATGTATATATATATAATATAAATAATAAAATAATAATAAAAAATAAAATAATATAAGCAAAAAATAATATAAGACCCTGCTTTATTTTCAGGGAGACAAGGTACATGAAAATATAAAATAATAATAATAATAATAATAATAACATAAAAAATAAATAATAAATATAAATAATATGATATAAATAATAATATAAATAATAAAATAATAAATAATAATACAAAATAAAATAATATAAGCAAAAATAATGTAAGACCCTGCCTTATTTTCAGAAAGACAAGGTGCATGATAATATCAAATAAAATAATAATACAATAAAAATAATAAATAACACCATAAACATTTTTTTTATTATTATTTATTATTATAGTCTGGCGCCCTGGACAAGCCAGGTAGCCACATGAACAACATTCGCACCCCCACCCCCCGGACAGAAACACATGTCAAACACAAAACCCTTGTTGCCTCCCTCCAGAGGCTGATGTCCACACCAGGTGGGGTGGAGCCAGGCGTTTGGCCCCACCCGCCGGGGAGTTCACAGTCCTGGAGGCGGGAAAGCAGAGAGAAGAGTTTAGAGAGTGGAAGTGCGAGGAGCAAGATTGGTGTCTGGGTCGGAGCCCGGACACGTACAGCAAGGTTGGCAGACGGTGGTGGCCGTCTGCAGGAGTTACTGGAGCTCCGCAGAGCCGAAAGGACCGGGGTCAGGCGTCGGCCCGCCGGTACCGGAACGGGGAACGGAGTGAAACTAAGCACACACAGGCAGGGCCATCGGACCCCGACCAGGCTTGGAGCTGCCGTTCATTGTCAAAATCCGACTGTGACGGGAACCCCAGGGGTTTCCCAACTACCAAGTCCCGTTTGAAGGCAACCGTCCGCACCGTGCGGGTATACAGCCACCACCAAAGGCTAGAAACCCAAGGGCCAGCGCCTGCGGGCAAACCGGGCTCCTACGGCACCTATATGCCGGGGAGCGGACCACCGTTGGGAAGCCATCGGAGTCAAAAGCAAACTACTAAGGTGCAAGGAAAGACAGCCACCATCACCTGTCCGGGGAGAGAGACACTGCGGCCGGCCGCGGGAACCGTTCATCCAGCCGTTTGCTTTACCGCGACTCTTGTGACTTTCTATTGCTGAGTGAGTACACTAGTGCTGTCCGGCACTGCGCCGCGCTGCCCCAGCGACCCTGCACCTCGCCAGCCCTGCCTCCCCGTCACCTCACCGGGCCCCGGGACCACCAGCCCCAGCCACGGAGGGGGAAAACATCCCAGCTGCTTCCTAACAACGCTTCCGGGATCCCCGTGACCAGCAGCGGTGGTGTCCACTTTCACCACAAACAGTGGGTGGCGTCACGGACTCAATCCCCAAACAATCGTCCCCTTTTCACTCACGGGCGAGGAGCGCCGCTCGAGTCCCCAGATCCGGCCCACCGCTCGAGCCACAGAGCAGCAGCAGCAACGCAGGACCTGAGCGTCAGCATTAAGTCGAGCAGCGCCCCGCCGCCCGCGACAACTGCGCCATCAATTCCATGGGGCTTCACATGTGAAAGGGGTATACATAATAGGGACAAGTACAATAATCATAAACAATACAAGGCACAGACTGGTACAGGAGGAGAGAGGACCCTGCCCGCGAGGGCTCACAGTCAACAAGGGATGGGTGATGATACAGTAGGTGAGGGTAGAACCGGTTGTGCGGCGCTATATCAGACTGAGGGTTACGGCAGATTGTAGGCTTGTCGGAAGAGGTGGGTCTTCATGTTCCTTTTGAAGCTTGTCAAGGTAGGAAAGAGTCTGATGTGTTGAGGCAGAGCATTCCAGAGTATGGGGGAGGCACGGGAGAAATCTTGGATGCTATGGTTAGAAGAGGAGATGAGAGGGGAGTAGAGAAGGAGATCTTGTGAGGATCGAAGATTATGTGCAGGTAAGTAACGGGAGACTAGGTCAGAGATGTAGGGAGGAGACAGGTTGTGGATGGCTTTGTAGGTCATATATAATATAAATAATAATAATAATAATATAAATAATAAAATAAAATAATAAATAATAATAAAAAAGAAAATAATATAAGTGAAAAATAATAAAAGATCCTGCCTTATTTTCAGGGAAACAAGGTACATGATAATTTAAAATAAAATAATAATAAAATAAAAATAATAAATAATACCATAAAAAATATATATAATATAAATAATAATAATATAAATAATAAAATAATAAATAATAATAAAAAAGAAAATAATATAAGCGAAAAATAATAAAAGACCCTGCCTTATTTTCAGGGAAACAAGGTACATGATAATAGAAAATAAAATAATAATAAAATAAAAATAATAAATAATAACATAAAAAATATATATAATATAAATAATAATAATATAAATAATAAAATAAAATAATAAATAATAATAAAAAAGAAAATAGTATAAGCAAAAAAGAAGGGAAATAAGGTACATGATAACATAAAATAAAATAATAATAATAAAATAAAAATAATAAATAATAAATAATGCCATAAAAATAATAATAATATAAATAATAATAATATAAATAATAAAATAAAATAAATAATAATAAAAAATAATATAAAATAATATAAGACCCTGCCTTATTTTCAGGGAGACAAGGTACATGATATATGATATCACTAGGGATCCTCTGTAGACCTAACTCACAGGACAAAGGACCTGGGGTGCGTTCCTTTAAGGCCACAACTGACACATTCTGAAACCGTGACATTAGAATAGAATGATCTTGTCCCACCTGCACTCATATTTTTTTACTTTCGATGTCATAATCAGATCAGGAAAGTCCTGATGTTTCAAGGGTGTAGTTTCTGAAGACCCATGTCCAAACCTGAGGGTACAATGCCTGAAAAGTGTATCACCGGGTGCAAAGCATTAGCCGCCCCTCCCCAGATCACCATGAACAATGTCACATCTGTCTGTACATGACCACTTACCTCTCCTTATGTTCTTCGTCATCAATGTTTTGCCTGAGAAGAGTGAAAAATAAACTTGACGTTGTGTCGTCATCAGTGTCGGTGCGCATGGTTGTTATAAATAGTTTTATAGTATTATTATTGAATTATTTTTTTCAGGGTGGAGTAAATAATGTACAATACATGTAAAACAAAAATTCCTTTAATCTGGCATCCAATAGTCTGGAGAGCAAAATTGCAAGAGTATCTGGACACTTTTCCTTGCAGCTTGCAGCACTCAGTCAACACTGGATACCCTTTAATCACTATATATCGGGCCATGAACTAGAAGCATAACAAACAACAATTCAAACAAAAAGTATATGGCCTAAAATATTAATTTTTATTAACATAAATAAAAATAATAAATACTCAAGATTGTGGTAGTACCAGACAAAAATATAAAAAAATAGACAATGGCAATAATATACCATATACCGTAGTTAAGCTATATAATTATAGCCTGAAATGTATATATACTTCATACAAAATATACCAATCATGTAATGAGATGTAAATATCTATATGTCCACAAAGAAAGATGTTTTAATATTAATTTAATAGAGTTTGTTATATAAATAAATTCCTCTTAAAATATATATTCAAAGTAAAAAGTGTAGATATTGCCACAGCCCAGTATTAAAAATTCAATTATAATAAATAAAGCCAAATGCATAAATAATTAAATAGCTAGAAAGTGTATATGAGCACAATTAAATTAGAGGATGAAACCCTATTTAATGTGTGATTAAGGTACTAAGTGCAACTGTGACACCCTGGACCCCAGGGGTCACAGGTAACAACATCTATCACATTACACACACACCCCTATCCCCTGTGAGGACACACCCGTCACCCGAAAGGGAGACCTGATGCCTCCCTCAGGGCCAGTGGCGCACACCAGGTGGGCGGAGTCAGGTGGAAAGACACGCCCACCGAGGAGACTACTGTCCTGAGGCAGGAAATACAAGGAGTTTTAGTTTGGAGTGTGACAGTGAGGAGGTGTAGAGGAGTAGAGCTGTCAGGGACCCGGGTTGGAGCCTGGGATCCCCGTAACGTCAGGCAGGCAGACGGTGGTGGCCGCCTGCAGGAGTACCGGTATAGCGTCAGGTGGAACCGTACGGACCGGGCCAGGGTTGGAGCCCGCCGGCCCTGAACCGGGGACTCAACCATTTATCGGAGCACCAGAAACCGGGTACTCAGACCCCGTCCTAGCTCAGAAGCCATTGAGTGTAGGCAAATTAACTGATTGCAGTCTGGACCTCACGGGTTCAGCCTCACCCAAAGTCCCGAAAGAAGGCAACAGCCCACCGATACCGAGTGAGAGCCACCGCCAAGGGCCAAACATCCGACGGGCCAGTGCCTGCGGGCAACCGAGGGCTCCTCCGGCAGCTCAACGCCGGGGAGCGGGCTACCACTGTCCAGGCAGGGGCGCCAACAGTCACAACAAGAGGTGCAAGGGAAAGGGGCCACCATCAGCCTTACAAGGGACACAAGCAGCCGGCTGCGGGACCCAACCATACCCGAACTTTGGTTTACCAGTGACTCTGAGTGTGAATTAATAGTGAGTACACTAGTGCCATCCGGGCACAACACCACACCGCAGCACGGCACCTTGCACCCCGACAACATCATCGCCCGTCCCACCGGGCCCCGGGACACACCGCCCCTACCCACGGAGGGGCTAACATCCAAGCTGCGCCTTCAACACCGATCCTGGGAGCCCCCTTCACTCCAGCCGCAGAGGTGGTGCATCCCGTCACCACGACCCGTGGGTGGCGTCACGACCCGTACAACGACAACGCGGCCCCCGGCTGCGCACCTCGTCCCACACCACCACAACACTGCCTCCCCTTAAAGGGGTTATCCGGCTTCTTTGACTTTTTTTTTTTATTTCCCTATTGGGCTACATTGGGGCAGGTAAGTAGATAGAGACCACTTACCTGCCCCGCTGTCAGCCCCCTCTCCCCCGGCTCAGAGCGGTCATGTGACCGCTCCTGCCGCGATTTTGCTGCTTCCGGTCTTTGCACGTCTACATGGGCAGGGCCATGTTGACATGCAAATGTGGAGCAGCATGTCACCTCCCTGCTGGGCGACTACAGTGCGAGTAGTCACCGCCCCCCTTCCCTGCACCCTCCCACACATTCCCCTGCACCTCCAGTAACCTCCCCCTGCACTGCTGTGGGGTCCGTGATTTGGGGGCGGGGCCTGGCGGCAGCTGCCGTAGTGTCAGCTCCAGCACCGGGCCCCCTGCCCAGGATCGCACATTCAAATGTACCGGCATCACAGATCACCGATGCCGGTACATTTGAATGTGCTGATGAGAAGTCACTGTCCCTCCCGCTGTCTGTGCGCTCTGCAGCACAGCGGTGACGTCACTACTGTGCTGAAGAGAGCACAGACAGCGGACGAACGTGCAGGAGCGGCGGGGACCGAGGACGGGGGAGTATGTACTCCACATGTGTTCCCGATGGGGATGGGGGGGTTGCAGAGCCATGTGTGTGCGTGTGCAGAGCCATGTGTGTGCGTGTACAGTGCAGAGCCATGCGTGTGCAGAGCCATGTGTACGGTGCAAAGCCATGTGTGTGCGTGTGCAGAGCCATGTGTGTGCGTGTACAGTGCAGAGCCATGCCTGTGCAGAGCCATGTGTACGGTGCAAAGCCATGTGTGTGCGTGTGCAGAGCCATGTGTGTGCGTGTACAGTGCAGAGCCATGCGTGTGCAGAGCCATGTGTACGGTGCAGAGCCATGCGTGTGCAGAGCCATGTGTACGGTGCAGAGCCATGTGTGTGCGTGTGCAGAGACATATGTGTGCGGTGCAGACCCCGATGTGAGGCTGTTATTTGCAATGCTGTAGTGATACCAGGTCAGGTGCTGGGGAAGAATATACTGACAGGGACTGTGTGTGCAGGGGGCGGGCAGGGGGCGAGGCTGGACACTGGGGAGGGGCTGGACACTGAGGCTGGGCGGTGACAGCTCTGACTGAGGTTTTGCACAGGAAGTGGTCATGTTTGCTGGAGCTGAATGTAAACAAGAAGCTGCAGAGAATAAAGGTATAATTCAAGAGTAATAAAAGTTAGAAAACAGAAAATAACAATGTAGGTGTGATTTATATGACAATACAGCACAGATTAGCTTAAACTCAAAAATTTTTGTTAAGCTAATGTCGGACAACTCCTTTAACAGAGCGACTTTGCCCCCGGTCCGGAGGCGCTTGTGCCACCGACAAACCCGAGCCCGGACCTCAAGCGTCTCGGCCCGGCAAGTGGGGAGCGGCCGAGCCCCTCTCAGGGCGGTACACAACCATTGCACAAGGCCAGCAAAAGGGTTCATAGGAACCAGGTTATAATAGCCCAGCAATCAAAGAGTGTAAAGTACATAATCAAGCATGGCTCACTGAGGTATATAAGGACAATAGATTCAATGGTCTAATGCTCACAGACAGTGCATAGAGAGGGATTTATCTTGGACATTGCCCATTTAGATATAGCAATAGTACAAGTATATGGAAGCCAGCTTTAAATAGTTAAACTTACTACAACAGGCTGATTAGTCCAGTCCAGAGGCCCCAACGTACGTTTCTTGTGTTCACATCATCAGGGAGCGCCAAGCTTGTAGCACTTGCATTGTTGAAAGTGTTTTTTTGTTGTTTGTATATAACAAAAGTGAGTGCACCCCTCATATTATTCTAAATATTTTATTATATATGTTCATGGAACAACACTAGTGATGTGCGAGTGTGCTTGGCACTGCTTGGTACTCAATCGAGCATCCCTGGTATTTGGGTCTTCGCCCCACATGTTTCACAGCTGTTTTTCAAACACTAAAACTGCAGGGAATGCCTGTCAATAAACATAATGCTGCCGTAGCCATGTTGGCTACTGGAATTACTGTGATTGGCTGGCTGCATTGCGTCATCGGGTCTATATAAGACCCAGTGACGCGCCGCTCAGCTCACTATCCCCAAGGAAACAGTGGTTATTACCTTACAGTCCTTGCTGCTACAATGCAAAAATATATTCTCTAATAATACCCATCTTAGCTGAATTTAGTGTGGGGCTAGCTGCTGGAGAAGGGATAGTGTATTAGAGGCATCTTAAGGCAGGGATTATAGCCTTAAAGTCCTTACTGCTGTATCATAAAATCAAGTCCTTTTCAGGTTTAAGTCTAATCTATTCTATTCTCTAATAATATTGCTCTTAGCTGCTTTTACTGTAGGGAGAGCTGCTGGAGAAGTGCTAATTTAGCATTAGAGGCATCTAGGCAGGGGTTTTGCCTTGTAGTCCTTGCTGCTGCGACGTAAAACTAAAAGTACTTGTAAGGCCGCTTTCACACTTGTGTTGTGCGTCATCCGTTACAATGTGTTGTGTGACGCATGTGACGGATGCCTTGCAAGTAGTGTGATAATAAAGGCAACGGATTCCTGGGAAATAAGTTTTCTAGCCACGAGAGAGAGAGAGACCCCATCATCACCGCACAGGCAGGCACTACCGCACTCATCATCATCACACACATCCCGGCACTACCGCCCCAATCATCACCGCACACACAGGCACTACAGCACCCATCATCACCGCACACACCCCGGCATTACTGCACCCCTCATCACCGCACACACCCCGGCACTACCGCCCCCATCATCCCTGCACACACCGGCACTACCGCACCCATCATCACTGCACACACACCGGCACTACCACACCCATCATCACCGCACACACCCCGGCACTACCGCTCCCATCATCACCGCACACACCCCGGCACTACTGCACCCATCATCACCGCACACGCAGGCACTACCGCACCCATCATCACCGCACATGCAGGCACTACCGCACCTATCATCACCGCATACACACAAACATTACCTCAGTGATGTCCCCGCTGACAGCGCGACTCCCTTCAGTTTCTGCATGAAGCTCACAGGAGCGGCGGTGTTCTACTGCCGCTCCTGTCAGCTTCATGTAGCAGAGCTGGATGCGTTGTGGGACCTCGTGGATTACGCCGGACCTGGAAGGGTATTTGGGGATTTTAATAGTGGTGAAAGTGGTGAAAGAGGGTGTTTTTTTGTCTTTTATTCCAAATAAAGAATTTTTTTGGGTGTGTTTATTTATTTTCACTTACAGGTTAATCATGGAATGTGACTCATAGACGCCTGCCATGATTAACCTAGGACTTAGTGACAGCTATGGGCTGCCATTAACTCCTTATTACCTCAATTGCTACCGCACCATAGCAATTCGGTATGAGCCGGGTAGAGTCCTGGGACTGTCGCATCTAATAGATGCGGCAATTCCGGGCGGCTGCTGACTGATATTTTTAGGATGCGGGGCTCCCCATAACGTAGGGCTCCCTATCCTGAGAATACCAGCCTTCAGCCGTGTGGCTTTATCTTGGCTGGTATCAAAATTGGGGAGAACCGCACGTGTTTTTCTTTTATTACTTATTTATTTATTGTACTGCACGATATAGACCCACCCACCGGCGGCTGTGATTGGTTGCAGTGAGACAGCTGTCACTCAGCGTGGGGGCGTGTCTGCCTGCAACCAATCATAGGCGCCGGTGGGCAGGGGAAGCAGTGAATACTAGATGGAATAATGAGCGGCTGGCATTTTCAAAAGCAGGAGAAGCCGCCAGAGGAGTGTGAGAGCCGTGCAGCGCCGCGCCGGTGATCGGTGTGTAGGAGAGAGGGGTGAGAGGGGGAAGAGAGACCAGGAGTGATTTTAAACGATTTAGATCGTTCTGCTGGATATGCTGATGGAATCCGTCAGCGGAATCCGCCCCCATAGACATTCATTAGACACCTTGGCGGATTCTAACGGAATCCGTCAAAGTGCGTTATTTTAACGACCCAAAAAACTTCTACCTGCAGCGTTCCCTCCGCCCGACGCTGCGTCAAAATAGCGATGCAGTGTCGTCCAGCGGATGCAACGCAGACACTTGCATTACAGTACGTCGTCCATACAAGTCTATGGAGAATAGCGCAGTGCGTTAATGGACTGCGCTATTCTCCATAGCTGCGGATTGCGCTGAACGCAAGTGTGAAAGCGGCCTAAGGCCTACATCTATTCTATTCTAGTCTCTGTTAATTCCTCTTTATTAGCTGCAAATTAATTTAAACTGTGGAAGGCATGCGTTAAGGTACGGGGAAGTGGACGTGCTGCTGATGGTGCCCCAGAGACAGAGGCCATGGGCTGAGGCAAACTGTGCCTGCTGCGGGAGCACAACCAACATACCCATCCACAAGACCTAGTTTCCTGCCCCACTTTGCAGGGATGCGCAGGACACCACTGTAGAAGCCAGAACAGTGCAAGCATGTTGTTGGTTGGATGGCAGATAATGCTTCCAGTCTGTTTTCCAGCACCACCATCTCTTCCACACAGTCAAGTCTCACTAGCCACTAGTCTGGACCATATAATCCTTACCCTGATCCTCCTTCCTCCCATCATGGCAAATCCCAGGAGACAAGTGAACCCACAGTCAAACTTGCTGAGGAGCTCCTTACATTTCCATTTATGGCTTCTGCTGGCCTCTCACCATGCACGTTTCAAGAGGGACATGAGGAGATCATGTGCAGTGATGCCCAAATATTTGAGCAGCCACTGTCAGAAGAAGACGGACAATGGTGGGGAATGGCAATTATTGTCTCAAGAGGTGGATGATGAGACACAGTTGCCAACAAGTCATGTTGTTAAGTCAACAAGTCAGGAGGACCAGAGTGCGGAAGTGGAAGACAAGGTGGTGGACGATGAAGTCACTGACCTAACCTGGAAAGGTGGTATGCAGAGCGAGGACAGTAGCTGAGAGGGGGAGGGATCTGCAGTACTGCAACAGTCAGAAAGAGACGATGGGGTGGCCAGAGGGAGTAGGTGTTATACTGCTCCCCAAAACACATACATGCAGCAAGTTCCCAGGACAAGGTTTGATGCTCCCCAGTCTGACGCATTTTTTTTTTTTTTTTTTAAAAGTGTGAATGATAAAGAAAAATTGGGATTTGCAACCTGTGCTGTACCAAGGTCAGCAGGATCTTGACCACTACAAGCCTGACCACCACCAGCATGCTCAAGCACGTCATCAAAACACCCAACTAGGTGGGCCGAGCGCCTAGGTCCACAATCAGTGTTTTTGGGTGAGCCCACTAATTTTTAACCTGTGCTACTCGCTACGCAATCCCCTGTCAAGGACGCAGACGCATATGCCTCCCGCCTTGCACATGTCGTTGCACATTCATAAGCACCATCAGCAATCACGTCCGGTTCTTTGCCCTCAATAAGGTGCAGTTATCCTTACCCCTGTCCTTGGAATGCACGAGGAAATACATAGCCACCCACACACAGGCCCAAACATTAATTAAACACTTGCACTTAGTACATAAGCTTTACCACTGTAAGAGTCCCACTCTTTTTAAAATTGTAAAAATAAATTATTCTGAGGGCCTCCCATATGTGTCTTCCAGGGTGTATTGCAATCCCTTCTTTAAGTTTGCCCCACACTTACTGCTTGCCCTGGAAATGTTTCCGCAACTTAAGGATTGCAGCCGTCTATCGGTACCCTGTCCCCTGCTGCCACTATTATTTATTATTCCTGGTGTGCCGTCCCCGCCATACACAAGGACATGTCCCAAAACATCACCCGTGCCCTGACTAACGCGCTTACTGGGAAGGTCCACCTAACCACTTGCATGGAACAAGTTCTTGTGGCCAGGAACACTACATTTCCCTGACGGCACACTGGGTGAACCTTGTGGAGACCCATGCTACTGACACGGAGGACTGCAGACCCTAGTTCCATCAGGGTTTCCTCCTACATCAGTTCCTCCACACCCTCCTCCTCCTCCTAATCATCCATCTCAGCTGGAAGGACTTTAGCAATGCTTCAGTGAAGCTGCAACAGGCTCTGCTGAGACTAATTTCTTTAGGTGATAAACAGCACAACACTGCAGATTTGTTTAAAGATATGACACCAGACAGATCTGTGGCTCTCTCCGCTGAACCTCCGAACAGGCATGGTCATGTGTGATAACGACGCTGTCAACTCTGAAGCTTGTCACGATGATACATGTACCATGTCTGGCCCACGTGCTCAGCTTAGTCATTCCAATAATAATAAAAAAAAAAACTTAGTAGCGCATCGGTTTATGAAAACCTGCCTAGACTTGCCTGAGCAATTTGTGAAGGTGCGCCATGTGTGCGCCCACTTTTGCAAGTCAGCTACAACTGCCATCGGTCTGTCAGTGTTGCAACAGCGCTTGCAAGTGCCAGCTCACCGATGCTGTAACTCCACATTACACTTGTTGGCAAGGCTTTATGACCAGCAGAGGGCGGTAGTTGAATACCAGTTACAACATTCCCGTTGGTATACCGGTCAGCCGACGCACATAACAACCGAGTGGGCATGATGTCTGATATCTGTGCACTTCTCCAAAACTTTGAGGAATCAACCAAGATGATGAGCAGCGAAGACGCCTTAATCAGCGTAACCATCTTGCATCTGTGTCTACTCAAACGGTCAATGCTCACAAGGAAGCTTTGAATGTGGACCAGGTGAAGATGGAGGAAGAAAGTCCACAGGGTGATACTACCCAACCCAGCCTCATCTCATCTTCTCAGCGCAGATTGGGTGATAATGAGGAGGAGGAGGCTGAGAAGGAGGAGGTGGACGAAGAACAAGACATGGTTGCCTGCGTTACAGAGGGTACTACCCATATCAGCTTCATTTCGACGGTTCAGCATGGATGGGCTGAAGAGGAGAAGAGGGAGGTTGTCTGAGGCCTTCCTCTACGTGTCTTCCAGGGTGTCTTGGAGTCCCTCCTACTAATTTTTGGCAGCCCTTGCACTTATTGCATAGGCTTTATGAGTGTAGCAGTCCCATTACCTAACAATTTTACTAGATTGTATATGCGTCCCTCCTTTATGTCTAATACAGGGTGTATTGGAGTCCTTCTACTTTCTAATTTTTGGCAGTTTTTGCATTGCCTGCATAGGCTTTTTGAGGTTCAGAGTCCCTCCTTCTTAAATTAAACAGGATATGTGTCATGATATTGGTTTGGCTCAGTTACCGCTGAGCCATAGAAGGTTTGTATCTACTAGGTACAGGTCATGGGAGGGGTGAATTCCATTCTGCCTCGTACCGGATGGCAGGCTGCAATATCCTGGCTCGGCACCTCTGGAACATCACCAGTAATAGTGTCTGCTCGGCAGTATGCATGTCTGGCTCTGGTGAGTGTACTTTGATTTTGTTTCCCTCCTACCTTGTCCTGC